>NC_045426.1:493957522-494272375 GCF_902635505.1 Sarcophilus harrisii | reverse complement strand
ATGTTACACATGTACAGTCACATAAAACATTTACATATCATTCTATGCAGGAAAAACCAAGCCAAAAAAAAAAAAATGAATTGAAAAATAGTATGCTCTATATTCAGATGACATTAGGCCCTCTTGAGAGGAGTAGCATTTTTCATCATTAATCTTTTAAGACTGGTTTTTGATGGAATAGCTTTCCTTCTCTTCCAGTAGAAATGTCTTGAACATCCCTGTCAGAATAATAGCTTAAATTTTTTTTTATTGGTGTCTTTTATTTTTCACATCACCATAGCTTTCCACAATATTCTTTCCAGAAATCCATACTATATTTTTAAAGACAGAAAAGAGGAACATCTCACTACATTGAAGAAGTCGGAAATGTGTGCAATATATAATACTTGTGGGCCACCTGCTTCTACAGGAAGTGTTTTGAGGTGCTTTCTCATTCATATCTCTTTTTTCAAGCCATGCTTACTCTTTATAATTCTGCAACATCAACTTTTGATTTTGTGTGTGTGTGTGAGAGAGAGATATTGTTGTTTTCATTTACATTGTTAGAGTAATAATGCATTTTCTTTTCCTGGCTCTGCTTACTTCTCTGTAGCAATTTGTGTAGATTTTTCTATATCTCTATTGATCAAATTAATTTCTTACACCTCAGCAGTAATGTATTGCATTCAGGAATGAAAATATCAGTAGCAATTCCCCAATGGATGTTAATCTATTTTGTAATTCTTTGTTATTACAGAAAGTGTTATCATATTTTGCTTTTATGGGGATTTTCTTGTCAATGGCTTCCTTGAGGTATAAACTCTGAAACAAGATTCCCCAGGTCCAAATTAAAGGACACTTTAGTCACTAAGTATTTGCAAAAAACAAATACTTACCATTTCAGGTCTACCATATAATAGTGTGCCTTTTCCCACAACCAATCCAAGATCAACTATTGCCATTTATTTTTCTTCCCCCTCCTTCCCAATTTGCATGGTGTGAGGTAAAAGCTCAGTGTTGTTTTGATTTGCATTTTTCTTATTACTAATTTGGAGCATTCCCTCATGTGATAGTTAATATTTTTCAGTTCTTTTAAGAACTATTTGTTCATATCCTATGAACATTTATCTAGTAGACAATGGCCATATGTACATATGCATCATATACATATACATGCTATATATCACCTAAGTCATCAAATCCTAAGCAGAAAATTTTGATAAATTTCCCCCCCCATTTGATTGTTTTCCTTCTTATCTTATATTGATATAAAGTTATCTATTTTATCTTTTGCAATTGCTCCTGTCGTTTGGTTATCCCTGTAGTTTTTAATCAGATATGTGATAATATATTTTCTGATTTATTGAACAGACTTGATGGCTCCATTGTTTCTGATTCTTTCTCGTCTCCCCCCCAACCCTTCCCCAAGGTGGTTTTGACAACTGCTATTTTTTTTTTAACATATATAGTTGGAGGTCTACCTTTATCTCTACCTCTTTCCATTTTCCTTGCTAATCTAGATCATGTTTTTCCAAATAAATTTTATCATGTTATCAAGTTCTATAAAACATCTTGGCAATTTGATTGGTACATTACAAGTGGGGCTCTTGGCGTGCTCTCAAGAGCTCAAATTTCCTATTTATCTCATTTCTTGTAATGCTTATACTTGTGGAGTCAATTCTCTTCTGAGTTTCCTTCTTGGGTTTTTAAATCTGCATTCTAAGATTTGTTCACTGGTATTTTTCTTCCTGTTTATTCATATTTCCAGACTGACTGACTTATCGGTTTTTTTTTTTTTAATAGCCTTTTATTTACAGGTTATATGCATGGGTAACTTTACAGTATTAACAATTGCCAAACCTCTTGTTCCAATTTTTCACTTCTTACCCCTCACCCCCTCCCCCAGATGGCAGGATGACCAGTAGATGTTAAATATATTAAAATATAAATTAGATACACAATAAGTATACATGACCAAACCATTATTTTGCTGTACAAAAAGAATCAGACTCTGAAATATTGTACAATTAGCTTGTGAAGGAAATCAAAAATGCAGGTGGGCATACATATAGGGATTGGGAATTCAATGTAATGGTTTTTTGACTTATAGTTCTTGAATTGAGACTTAGTACTAATCTGCTTTCTCCTGCTATCTTGGAGAGGGTGGGTTGGCTGCTATAGTTGTGAACTGTATAATTAAGAATAAGCCCTGCCTTTTGCCAGAATCCCTGGTTCTATGGTAGTCTCTTACTGGCCCAACATAGTCTTGGTCCTTCTGTCTCCTTTGAATAATTCCCCTTACTTAGACTTGGTTCCCTTCTCGGATGTAGCCTTGACAATCCCCAGCCAGACAGAGATTGTGCTGGTCACAGGCCTTCTGCAAGGTCTACCATCCTGTGTTGCCCCAGATTGTTTAGATCGTTTAGAAGGTTCATCAGTGGGCTCGCTAGGAGCTGTGCCGATTCTGAGATTCTGAGACCATCTCAGTAGTAGCTGCAAGCCTCTCAGAGTGCTCCCCATATGTCCATATTGCCTGGCCCTATCTCCCTGTGCAGCAACCATTGAGGCTGACTACTCTAACCAGCCTCCACCTCTGCCTGCAACTCCGCACTTGGACATCACCAGTGGTCAATACTGAAATCTGACTGATTATATACTTTGCAGCCAAAGGTGGAGAAACTCCATAGTCATTAACTGACATAGTCATTAACAAGATGAGCTGACCATAACTCAGGTCATGAGCTTTTTATTGCAAAATTCGTATTTAAATCAAAGAAAGGAAAACCATATAGTTATAACGTTATATAAATAACATCCCTTATGAATATGAACTTGAAGTGATGAATAAATGTAATGAATTAAATCTTGTGGAATACCTGGAGAGAAAAAGACACATGGTACAGGAGGTCGCCAAAAAAAAAAAATTATACATATATATAGATATATATATATATCTATATATATCAAAGGGGAAAATAAAGTGCAAAAAAAGCAAAAGGGCTGTTTGATGAAACTGTAGAAATAAAGAGAAAGGTAAATGATATAGCCACCTGAAGGCAGAGTTCCAGAGAATAGCAAGGAGAGATAGTTTACTTTAAAAAAGCAATGCAAACAAGTAGAAAACAACTGAATGGGAAAGACAAACAATATCTTCAAAAAATTAAGAGATATCAAGGGAATGTTTTATGCAAAAATAGTCATGATAAAAGACAAGGATGATTAGGAACTTAAAAGTTGAAGAGATTAAGAATACACAAAGAACTATGTGAGAAAGACTTTCACATCATCTGTAACATAACAACATGGTTATTGACCTGGAGCCATATATCCCGGAAAACGTCAAGGCAACTGGGCCTTAGGAAGCCCTGATAATAATTAATTGGAGTGACAATTCCAGCTGAGCTATTTAAAATCCTGAAAGATGCTGCACTCAAAATACCTGCAAATTTGGAAAACTCAACAGTTTAGTTGGTCACTGGATTGAAAAAGATCAGTTTACATCTCAGTCCTAAAGAGGGGTAATGACAAAGATTGCTCAAATTACCAAATAATTGCACTCATTTAAAATACCAGCAAGGTGATGTTTAAGATTCTGCAAACTAGGTGTCAGCAACATGTGGACCAGGAATTACCAGAAAAGCAGGCTGATTTTTGAAGAAGCAGAGGAACCACAGACCAAACTGCCAACATCTGTTGGATAAGGAGAAATGTCTTCGTTGCACATCCCTGACTACACTAAAGCCTTTAACTGGATCACAACAAAATGTGCCAAGTCCCCAAAAAGACAGATCCTTTTACTTATCTCTGAAGAATCTGGATGTAGGTCAAGAAGCAACAGGACTAAAGGTGGAATAACTTATGGTTTAAGATTGGTAAAGAAGTGTAACAAAGCTATTCATCATTTAACTTATATGCAGAGTATTGTGGTAGTGTTCAGTCATGTCTGACTCTTCATGCCCCCATTTGGGATTTTCTTGGCAAAGATCTTGGAGTAGCCTGCCATTTCCTTTCCAGCTCACTTTATAAATGAGAAATGGAGGCAAACAGGTAAAGTAACTTGCCCAAAACCATACAGTTATAAATAACTGAGGTCAGATTTCAACTTGGGAAGATGTCTTCCCAACTCCAAACCCAGTACACTATTTACTATACCACCTAACTTGCCCCATATACAGAGGCTAGACAAATCAAAAGCCAGAGAAATACTGAATACTGACAGTCTCGGATATGTAGACATCATCATTCTGGTGGCAGAAAGTGAAGAATTAAGAACATTCTTGAGGAAGGTAAGAGAGACATGTAAAAACTGGCTTGAAGCTTTAACATCAAAAGAAAAAAATAACACCCCTTAAGATTTTAGCAACTGGTCCCATTACTCCCAGCAAAGAGAAGGGAAAAAAGAAATAGAAGCATTATCAAATTTTATCTACTTAGGCTAATCACTAAGTGACTTCAGCCATGAAAGTATCCTTAGAAGGAAAGCTTAGCAAATCTGGACAGCATATTATTTTGCTAACAAGGATCCATATAGTCAAAGATATGCTAGTAATATATGGTTGTGAGAGTTGAACTACAAGGAAAAATTGAGCATCATAGGATTAACACATTTGAATTGTGGTGCTGGAGAAGACTTTTGCATTCCCTTAGGAACTTAGACAACAAGGAGATCAAATCAATCAATATTTAAATTAATTCAGACTACTCACTGGAAGATCAAAAACTGAAGTTGAAATACATAATGAGAAGATAGGATTCATTGGAAAAGACCCTGATAGTGGGATAGATTGAAAGCAAAGGAAGGGGATGGCAGAGGATAAGAACATGAACATGAACATGAGCTTGGATAGACTTCAAGAGACAGAAGAAAATGGAAAGGCCTGGTGTGCTTTGGTCCATGGGGTCATGGAGTCAGACTGAACAATATGTCTTGTTGCCTGCTGCTGGCTTTGGCTTCCTCTTCTCTTAGCTCTTTATCACCCAGAATGCCCTAAAGCTTCTGATATTCCTGGATCAGATCAAAGTGAAGGAGGAGGGGAAGAAGCATTTATTAAGTACCTACTCTCTGCCAGGCACTCATCTTTACAAATATTATCTTGTTTGATCCTCAGACAACCCAGTGAAGTAAATTTAATATTGTTCCCTTCATTTTGCAATTAAGGGAACAGAGATTGACTTGCTGAGGATCACCCAGCTAAGGCTGGATTTGAACTCAAGGGTTCCTCACTGCCAGGCCCAGCACTCTATCCATTGTGCTACTCAGCAGCAGATTGTTGCCATTGTCTTTGGTTGTAGCACTGCTGGATTGTTATTGGATTAGCTTGATTCTTCCAATATATTTCACTTCGTCATCTAAACAGTCTTCAAGCCTTTTTCATAGCGTATATAAAATTTTTTATTAGTACTTTTGTTTTACACTCTTTACTTCCCAATTCCCCATCCTTATTACAAAGAACAAAACAGAGAAAAAAAGATTAACACTAACCAATGCATCCACTGAACCTGACACTACCTGAACCGTATCATAGTTTCCCATCTATGCAAAGAAAGGGAAATAAATACTCATCTCTTTTTTGCCACCAAACCTGGTCATTATCATTATACTACATTCAATTTCTATTTCTTTTTTTGCTTTTTCTAACCGCATTGTTTTAATCGTTGTATATATTCATTTCCTTATTTTCCCTACTTTACACTGCATCCGTAGTTGCCTTACCATGTGTTTTTGTATTCTTCATGTTATTTTACAGTGTAGAAATATTTCCATTACATTCATATTCTTTAATAGAGAGATGTGTACTTTGTTTTGATAACTCTTTGCCAATATAAAAAGCATTTTTTAATGTTTTTTTTAATCTGGAAAATTTTTTTAAAAATCTCTTTGGAGTACATGCCTACCAGTGAGATCTATGTAGCAAAGGTTTTAGATATTTAAATCACTTCCTTGGCATTATTCAAAATTCATAGTACACACATTCTGATAAAATTTACAGAAAGGCTTGTTGTTGTTATTGCTAAAAATTAAAATTAAACGCCAAACTAAGCTGCAATGGCTAGCTTCCAGTTCTATATTCTTACCTGCATTATAAACAGCTAATTGGTCTGTCCAACAGTTCTAAAATTTATTGAGCAATCACTACCATGAACTAATATAATTGACTGTTCAACTACATAGATTGCTTCTGTCCTCATATACATAAGAACAAGGCAGGTGCTGGATTCATTTGTTCCTTAGTTTCTAGTATTTGTTCTGATAAAGAAATAGGAAAAACTAGTTTTTTTTTTTCCTTCTTTAAAATAGTATCTCATCCCTGCTTTAGAACAGAAATTACTGTGTTTTGGTTTTTTTTGAATATCAGAAGAGATGCAAAGCAGATTGCTGTAAAGACCACTGCAATAGCTGTTGTCTAGTTTTGTTGTTTGTTTTTTTTTAAATGGAGTCTAATTTCAGAACCTTTATTCTAGCTCTTTTAGGGAGAAAAATTACATATGTACACACATATACACACACACATATACAAATTGATTATGTAGCATATTCTCTATGTGTTCTAGAAAACCTTCAATTTTAGAAAATATCATAGTCTTTTCAAAGGTATCCTTTCATAAATTACTTTTATTTCTCATTAAATGAGCACAGAGTCATTAGCATATTAATAACAGATATGTTTATTATTACATATCCATCAGTGCGGCTTTCAATACCACTTGAAACATGCATATCGTCCTAGAGACGAATCAGTTTTCCAGTGCTTCTTATTTGATACACATAACTGCAAAGCCATTATAAATTACTGAGGAGGTATTTGGTTAAAAATAAATTTTTTTTTAAATCATACTGCCCATCCCACGAATAAACTCTTGGTATAAAACAAGAGTTTAACAGTATTTATCTGGTAATTTCTGTATTAACTGGAAAACACCACAGATGTATGCCATACATAGATTGCTTTTGCAAATGCATCTTTCTATACTTTTTGCAGATACTTCAATGAACTCAGTCACTGTAGTAGGTAATTTCAAGCAAAGATTGTACTCAATTTGTGAAATTCAAACCAACCTCTAAAAATATTTTAAATTAAACCAATTATCAATAAAAAGTCCACTGACACACAACTGTCAGTAAATAGGTTTTTGTTTTGTTTTGTTTTTTGGAAATTTCTACATTTAGACATGGCAGTAAAATAATTATCTCAAATTAAGGCACTAGAAGGGCAATGCACCACCCATTAAAAGTGTTCTAAAAATAATTTACATTTCAAACAGTGCATACATTTCTTATATGTTTGTTAACTTAATGACTTTATCACTTAAAACCATAAGGAAATACATTATAAAATTATAGAAATGATGTACCCCAAAATACGCTTTCAAACTTCGTTCTTTTGTACAGTTAGTTCCTAATGCCTCTAGTATTAAAATAATTCAGTATGGCTTGGCAAAAATGCATAGATTAAATGTAATTATTTTTTGTCTTCTCCTACCCCTCAATCAAGAAATCTGCTGAGACATATACAGTATTTTGTAAAAGCATAATGTAAAATATTTAACTTCTCCATTCAGGTCCAGAATGGGCCATTAAAATTAAGGCTGTTACACTTTACAGTGAGGGCACTGAAGTTCAAGTGATGATATTACTTCCTTAAGATACTTCTGCAGTCCTGCGAGAGCACAAAAACTTGAGTCTATAGAAATTTCAGTTCGTCTCATTTTGAGATATTTTCTTTACTTCTTCCATGAGCTGATCTTAATAGTGAAACTCTCCCTTCCTCTCATTCACAAGAGGAAAATTCTGTTCCATCATGATTGACAGGCATTTTCTTAGAAATGTAAAAAGGCAGCACCTTTTAAAAAAATATACCTAGCTAAGCTTTTTATTTGCTTTTACTTGCATTACATAGTAATAATTAATCTAATCTACCTGTAGGCAAACCCGCAATAAAAACCCTCAATGTGCTTTTGTGCCAAAGCAAGGAGGAGAGAATAACAGCAATCTTAACCCTGAAGCCTGTGATATTTGTGTCAGAAGGAACAGTCTGTCTGCTCTGCATGGTTAAAGAAGCCCCATTTCTCAGATGACATCCCACAAGATTCCATAAATCAATATGATGTGGTTAGCTGAAAAAAAAAAAAAAAGCCAGATTAAATATTTATATTTAGAAGGTTTATCACTAAACATTATTTTAATCTCTTCAATATCTGAAAAGTCATTTCTAAGCAATTAAAGCAATAATTTAGCAAACAGAAACTTGTTTAATTATATACTCACTCTGTATTATTGTCCTATTAAATATAAATATTAAATAAAACAAGCAGTAAAAATCCTAGCTCAACATGCCCCCAAAGCAGAACTGTAAATCAGAGTTAAAATTGCAGTAATTTTTGGATTACTGTTAATTTTTCTTAATGACAGTCCTAAATAGTACAGCATTTTAAAGTACCTTTTGAATTAAAAAGATTAAATTCTATTGGTCACAATTTTATAGTAAAACACATTATTATTTTATTTTAATTCTCTGAAAAATGCTATTCTACATAAGGTAACTCACAAAATAAATCAGTGAGTAGGTATTGATGTAATTAGCACTGTCCTAGGTACTGTGATGGGATAGAAAACAAGAAAACAGGTCTGTTCCTCAACCTCAAGAAACTGATAAATTCTCTTATGGGGATAAGACTAATATATTGAATTATCAGAACAATACAAGAAAGCACATCAGATACTAACTTGTGATTGATGTAAATTCAGGGAGAGAGATCCAAAAGGTGTGTGTAATCAGGAAATTTTTCAAGAAGAAAGTAAAAGTGCGAAGTGACATAAAGATAGGCCCTGGGGGAGTGCCTAGACACTTCTAGGCCAGTGAACTAGCATGAGGACAGGAGGTGCCCAACACAAGCCCAACACAAAAAAGCAAGGAGCTAAGGGAGGCCGCTGAGTGCTGAAGTGTGGTGCAGTAAGGAGGACCAGGATTTAGGAACATGGGAACCATGCTATGCAAGCCAGCTTAGAAATGGTGTAGTAGAAAACAGAGTTCTATGGAAGGGTCTTTATAAGAAAAACAATAATGAAGTGGTGTCTAAGGAACAACAGTGTGGTCAGCCAGGGGGCTGAACTAGAGGCAAAAATAGACTCAAGGCAGGGAGAAGAAAAGGTTAGCAGTAAGAAGGTGTGAAAAATTTCTAGCAGTTGCAGGCAGCCTCAGAACTAATGGGGAAAGAAAGAAAAAAGAATATAAAGGGCATTTGGAAGACAGAATTGACCAAACTTGGTGACCTGCTGGATAAGAATAAGTACATAAAAACTCAAAAATTCTGAGCATGAGTAACTTGGGAGAATGATGGTGCTACTGATAAGAACAAAGCAGAAGTGAAAACAATAACAATGATAAAGGAGTTTAGCAAAATTAGAAATTTAAAAAGTCAAATATATCTATAATAAGGTTATTTTAAAATTATCAAAATAAGTATCTGTAAATAGGATAGCATATCAAAGGTTAAAGAGTTACTGTACTATAATTTATTAAGGAAAATGCATTCTTAGTAAACATTTTATGTATAAAAGCTTTTCAAAATAGCTTGATCAATGTTTTAGTTCTGGAAAGAAAAACATTCCCAAGTTAATGATATTTAACCTGATCATCCTTATTTACCAGCTTAGAGGAAACATTTATTTATTAGGAAACTATTTATTACAGACTCAAGGCTTATATGAAAGTAGGGGGAAGCAAAATGTTTTACTCTAGACTGCAACTTATCTTCTTCCTTAAGTATGTTTCCCAAAATAAAGGTGCCTAACCTAAAACTCATTATCAACAGGTCTTCAGCTTGCAGCCTTATCCTTTATGAAAATTTGCATTAGATTTAAATTTTGTCCCTTTACCAAATTTATTTATACTTACTCATGTTTTGGGGGCATGATCAAGAGGTCAGATGAATGGCCCGTGCCCCACAAATGAGGCAAGCAAGGTGCCCTTTTCCCCAGAAAGGTTCTCAAGAGGCCTCATTGCTAAATAGGCTTCCTGTTGCAGACTTAGAGGGTCCTGACTTCATTCCTGGGAATACTTACAGACTTCTACTTAAAAACACAGCTCCTGGGAATCTAGTAGAGGGTCAAATGAAAGTCTTCTCTCAAGAGAACAGTAAGCCTAGTCCCAAATTTAGCTCAGGAGAGCTACTGGAAAAGTGTTATTTCTTCATATTCAGAACTATTTAGTTTTTATATTAGAACATTCAAAAAGTAAAAATAAGGTATCTAACACAATTATTTTAAAAAACCCCACCATCAGAACCTTCTCTAATAAATCTGATCCATATTCTGAGAAGGAAATGTACAGGAAATCCTTCACAGGGAGGGCTCTGCTATGCATATGGAATGGACTGAGGGGAGAAAACAAATAGTCCCTAAACTCTCTCTAAGGCCTCTTGGGACAAGGTATAATAAGGCACATTCCTTTATGGAGAAATAATTTAGCAAGCACAGTCCATTTTTTTTTAACCATTAATATGAAGAATACATTTAAAAAACCAAATATTCAAGAAAATTTTCAAGTTTTCTAAACTCTGTTGAACAATATTCTTTAATTATCAATATGGTAATATTCTACATATTTGGCAACTAGAAGTCACGTATATGAAGTAGGAAAACCTCTTAGAACTGCCCACAGTATTTAGAATTCTGCAAAATTAAGCTTAATAAGTAATAAACTTTTTATTTGATAATGATTTGTTGATACTGATATTTACTGTATAGCAGGATGGCATATTAAAAGGAAGGGGAGGGAATGTTTTTGGAAGGCATTCCATAAGAGTTGAAAGCAAAGATAATGGATACTATAAAGCAGTCCAGTCCCACACCTACTTAACTATTGCTGAGGGTATACTGTTATTAGCACTCTAAAACACCACAAAAAAAAGTTAAAAAATGTTTATTGGACTAAATTGTACTATATAAGAAGGCAAGAAAATCTGTAACACATGTAAAATGAACTGTTCCCTGATGTCAATAAAGTATCACTACCCTCAAGACACAAGTAAAAATGGATTAAAATAAACTCATTTCTTTATTTTTGAATGTTTGACTATTCTAATTTTGGATTAAAGTAGGACTTAACTACTATAAATCCTCTTCCATTTAGAAAACATGAATTATCACACTACAGATAATAAAAGTCTTAAAGTGAATTTTCTGATTATCTAAGTCTACTCTCACTTCAGTTTACATAAAGACAAAATGAGCACCGGTAAAGTTAGGACTAGGAAAATCCAGGCTTCTTGATTCCCAATCCACTGTTCTTCTTCTTCTTTTTTTTTTTTTTTTTTAATTTAATAGCCTTTTATTTACAGGATATATACATGGGTAACTTTACAGCATTAACAATTGCCAAACCTCTTGTTCCAATTTTTCACCTCTTACCCCCCCCACCCCCTCCCCTAAATGGCAAGATGACCAGTAGATGTTAAATATATTAAAATATAACTTAGATACACAATAAGTATACATGACCAAAACATTATTTTGCTGTACAAAAAGAATCAGACTCTGAATTATTATACAATTAGCTTGTGAAGGAAATCAAAAATGCAGGTGTGCATAAATATAGGGATTGGGAATTCAATGTAATGGTTTTTAGTCATCTCCCAGAGTTCTTTTTCTGGCTATAGCTAGTTCAGTTCATTACTGCTCCATTAGAAATGATTTGGTTGATCTCGTTGCTGAGGATGGCCTGATCCATCAGAACTGGTCATCATCTAGTATTGTTGTTGAAGTATATAATGATCTCCTGGTCCTGCTCATTTCACTCAGCATCAGTTCGTGTAAGTCTCTCCAGGCCTTTCTGAAATCATCCTGTTGGTCATTTCTTACAGAACAGTAATATTCCATAATTTTCATATACCACAATTTATTCAGCCATTCTCCAACTGATGGACATCCATTCAGTTTCCAGTTTCTAGCCACTACAAAAAGGGCTGCCACAAACATTCGTGCACATACAGGTCCCTTTCCCTTCTTTATAATCTCTTTGGGATATAATCCCAGTAGTAACACTGCTGGATCAAAGGGTATGCACAGTTTGATAACTTTTTGAGCATAGTTCCAAACTACTCTCCAAAATGGTTGGATTCGTTCACAACTCCACCAACAATGAATCAATGTCCCAGTTTTCCACATCCCCTCCAACAATCATCATTATTTTTTCCTGTCATCTTAGCCAATCTGACAGGTGTGTAGTGGTATCTTAGAGTTGTCTTAATTTGCATTTCTCTGATTAATAATGACTTGGAGGAGCATCTTTTCATATGACTAGAAATAGTTTCAATTTCTTCATCTGAGAATTGTCTGTTCATATCCTTTGACCATTTTTCAATTGGAGAATGGCTTCAATCCACTGTTTTTCTAACAGTACTGTGTTCTCCTAGGTTTAAGTGAACAATAAAGAGTTGGATATATGTGTGTGTGTGTGTGTGTATACAAATTTAACTTAGAAGTGGAAGGTAAACACAAAATGCAGATGCTCCATTAATTTATAAATGCTGTCTGACACTCAATTTTTAATGATTTTCCAATTCATGTCTGAAATCTGTCTACAAATGATAATGTCCTTTCTATGAATAAAATCTAGTTTTTAAGAACAAGAATTACTAGTGTTAGTGAAAGATACCCAATTACTGTGCAAGAAACAGTGACATTTAAAGTCTTACCTAGTTTTCCCAGATGTATTTTTGACAACTTTCCGGAAAGACTGATTTGCACTAGATCTAGTAGAAAGTGTTCTAGGGGAGGCACGAACAAAACTGGATGGTGGATTCTTAGGGATCTTCTTTACTAAATGGGTTACCCATTTCTTCTGTTCATCCTGAGAACATGCTAACAGCAGCATATCTCTTGCTGATGTTACATCATAACTCACTATGAATAAACAGGGAAGAAACAAGAATTAAATATATATGTAAAAGTAAATTTCTAAATATGTGTTGTAACACATCAATTTCAAAATATTTCTAATTGCTTATATTTCAGTACTTCAAAGATTTTATCAATGTGAGCAATGCCTCCAGTGGCAGATTAAAATTCAGGCACAACTCTTGTTCTGTGTGATTCTTATCCATGTCCTTCAATAAATCCTCTTGGGCCAAAAGATCAAGATATGGAAGACTTTCTCTTGAGTTTTTTAACTACCAAAATAGGCAATAGTGAAACAATAAGAGAATCCATCCTCTCCCTTGCTTTTGTAATGGGAGTCTCACTCATTGCTTACTTGCAAATCATGTCAATTCTGTGTCTTTTCACACTGTTCATCAATAATGAAAAAATACTGACGTTAAAAAGAATACCTTTTTTACTTTCAAAAGCCCAGGATCCTTGAAACTGCCCCAATAACTATGGGCAATCAATTTTTCTTCCTTTCTTCTTACCAATTATGTTATGAGTTCATTGTCCATATGTGATTTATTCAAGCTATGTAATTCTTATATTTTCATAAATTATCACCTAGCTCCCTAAGGTTGACAATTTTGGCCTAGGATTTCATAATTCTTAGCAATGCTCTTGCTGATGGCATCAATGGATAAAAATGTAAATCAATTTACTTGTTTATTCAAAGACAAAACTAAAGAACTATAGCTCATGTTAAGATTACTCAGGATTAACAAACTATACTTACTCTTTTCAAAAACACATATAACAAACTGATACTGAGATTAAATAATGTGAACTCTATGCTTATAATCAAATTCATAGCTATAAAATCCTGGTTGTCTTCCTTTTCCCCATCTAATAAGGATAAGGTTTTTTTGTATAGAAGTGATGCTTAAGTAACTCAAAATTATTTAAATTTGTTCTAAGTTGCAAGAACAATTATTTGTCTTTTTACCTTTGCATGGAGAAATTAAGTCTTCTTTTTTGTCTAAGTGATCTCTATGGCACTTGACATGGCATCTTCGACATTCGAGGGCAGGGGGTGGCTTAAAAACATGCCAGAGAGGTTTGGCACAAGCCTCACAGTTGGCTGGAAAGTGATAGAGTGTAGGAATAAACTCATGGCCTTTGTGATTCTGAAAATTGGTCTTCTCAGCTTGTTGTACTGGCTCCATTTCCAAATCTTTCCTACATTCACCTTCATTTGCATACAATATCTATTTTGAGAGAGTTGAGAAAAGAAATAAATAGATTAACATAGAGAGCAAAAATACTGAAATGTATTATATTTACCCTATAAAACAGATGCCCAGTTAATACCAAGTTAGCATTTCTTTTTTTAAAAAAAGAAGTTGTTATTTAGTATTTTCACCTGGAATATTTTAGGGATTTCTTCGGTTTCTGCTCTGTACACATCACCTTGGGTTACAGGTCGAACATGGAATAGTTTGCTGAAAGTTTTTAAAAAGACACATTTTAAAAAGTCATCTGTACTACATTTATTCTATGATATGTAATGTGAAGCCATTTGTTAAGAGTAATGAGGCAGGTGTACTTTTAAATCAATTTCTATAACCATATCTACTTTCACTGCTTGTCTGAAGTTTCAATAACCAATGATCTTTTCCCTCAAATAAAAGTGTCAAAATTGTCTTCTATTTATCTTTGTTCTATTTACCCATCTTCCAACTCTAACAAGGAACCACGAATCCCTAAATTTCTAATCATGCTACATAATGCAAATGAATTATATATATATATATAAAATATGAATTTTATAAAAAGGAAAAATGTTCTCTTTATTATAGAACAATAGGCAGATATCTTTATTTTCCTCCTATGAAGTCGGCTATAATATGTTACCAAAGATAACTTGTAGAAGGAAATCTTCTATAAAATCAGAGAAATATGACCAAAAATGAAGAGAAGTCAGCCTTGTGGTGAGATGGAGAATGGCTCAGTTAACATGCTTCACTGGTATCCAAGCAATGTCAAGAGATCAGAGATCTCAAGGAAGGGCCCCATCAAGTTGGATGGCTCAGTACATAGAAGATTTATAGGAATACAGAGACAAGCCTCAGAAAGAATGGTTAGAAGTAGATAATTTGTGATGTATACCATCAAATTAAATTAATACATCTACCAACGAGATCACAAGTTAATCATCAAGATATCTTGAATTTAAAATCATTAAGCACTTTAAATCCAAAGTGGAAAACCATAAACCTAAGTTACTCTTGAGTATCTGCATTTGGAATTTATGGCAGTTTTTCTTGCATGTCTTCTCAAAGTAAAGTAATAACATTTAAAGAAAATTTGTATGCCAGCCCTGAAGTCAGGAGGACTTGAGATCATATCTGGCCTTAGACACTTAACACTTCCTAGCTGTGTGACTCTGGACAAGTGGCTTAATCCCAACTGCCTCAGGGAAAAAAAATTTGTATGATGAAAGAAAATTAAAAAAAAAAAAAGGTAGCTAAATAACACAGTAATCTGAAGATGATAATTTTTATAATATTAAATTCAAAGTAATTGTAATTATGTTGAATATACCACTGAATAAGAACAAGTTGTCTACATATTAGCTAAAATTAAAAGCAAAAGCAACTTACTCTATGTCTAGTACCATAGATGGATTTGACTGTTCCTTATCCTGTTCATCATTGTAGAACAAAATTTTTTTGCTGCTTACTACGACATACTGAAACAAGAGGGGAAAAAGGGAGAATTAGTGAGAGCAAAATCTGCTTGATTTAAAACTGTAAGAAATCATAAAAGTTGCGCATATTTATATAGCATAGGGAATGAAACTCATTTTAGATTCTAATCTCTAATCTGAAAAAAGCAAAATCAAATGCAAAAAATGTCAAATGTTGAATTCCATATATAAAATATTGAGCTCAAATTGCAAACTCAATATATTTTTTCCATATTTTGATTACATAATATCATGTAATTACTTTGAAATTAGTCCTATTTGGGCAACAATTTTGACAAGTTCTCTCTTTTAAGAGTAAATGGCATAAACGTATATTAACTTCTAAAAATTCAGAAATAAGATACATATGTTACCTGTTTCTTCCAGCCATATCGTTTTATATTTCCTCTGTTTGGAACCGATAGCCAACCTTCAATTCTTGATTCTATTTAAAAACAAATTTGCAACATGAGATTTTTAAATGTGTAACAGAGAAAATGAACGTAAAGCACATGTAACAGCATGCAGGACAGGCGTTTGAAATAAAAAGTGCTATAATTTGCTTTTTCATGCGTCAATCACAAATTAACTTAATAGCCATACAAATATTGCAGGACAAAATAAAAGGCCTTTCCCCATTAAATTTAACATTTAATATTCAATTATAAAATAATGGGGTAAAAATTAACCTCCAAGAGCAAGGCAAAAGTATTCAACAATGGATTGCAGCTAAAATGGAACAAGATTTAAAAGATCATTTAACATTCAAAGTAGCTATGAAAAATATTTAGCAAAAAAAAGATGCGGCAAGTAAAACAAACCAGAGCCATCATTTTACACAAAAGAGAGCAAGCACAAGTACACAAGTGTCCTATTACTCACAGAAGACAAGAATAGAAGATAAATAAATAAGGAATGCAGGAAGAATCAACTAGACATAAAGAATAAGAGACAAGCATTTTATTCAGTTTTCAAAGGACAATATTCTAATGAGCCCTGTGGTAAACCAACCCAACCGTATTAATAAATTTGTCCCATTTAAAAAAAAAAAAAGATCTCAACCTTAAAAGCAGAACATGTAAAATCTCTTCCAAAACTGATATCTGGGAGGTGAATACTGAAATTAATGAGACAAAGTCCTGCCTAGATCACATCCTACCTGTAACAATGGGCTAACTTCTCAGTGCCACAAGAAGGTATGTCAAAGAAAAACTGACAACATGCATTGAGGGAGGAAATTTCTCGATTGTAATGAAATCATGGGGCTTGGAGGATGATGTGAGGTGGCAAAGTTTCTATAAACTAATATACAATATAATGCCTTTGAAGTATTATGTCAAATATAAAATGACAGAAGAGACAAATATCAAAATGATATAATAAAATCCCATTAGAGAGCTCTTTGATGAAATCAATTTTGATTATCCAATTTGCAATCACATCTTCTTTATAATTCTTGTTCCCTTTCACTTAAAATCCAATCTATACTTCAAATTTCATTACTATTCTGGTCAATTCTGATTCTAATACCAATTCATCTCTATTTTCTTTATAACTCTTAACACCTATCACCAAATACTATTTGAATGATATAGGGTGATGTTTTGTTTTGCTTGTGAGCATATACTTGACTAGAAACTCAAAGTGGATATGAATTACTTACTAAAGAAAATGAAATACAAAGCTTACAAGTAACAGCTATAACCTCAGTTATATTTTCTGTAAACAAATCACCTATTAGTCTTTTTTAGTTAAAACATAACTGCCACTTTAAAAAACAGAATCTTTGAAAACAAAGAATTACAGATATCATTACAAAAGAAATTATAATTGCTTTTGAACCCTCTTTCCCCAATATAAAAAATATATATTTTAAACAGTCATCTTTGAATTTCCTACAAAACTGTCTTAAAACAAGACCATTTAAATCAGTATTTTTCTTGTTTGGTTTTCTCATATGCCCTGAAGATTCAATGAGACATGTCAAAACTTGCCAAACCCATCAAAAATCTTTAAATTCATATAGAAATGTATGCCCAAATTATCTTCTCCCACTGATTTAACTATATGAAAAAAATGTCAAAGAAATTTACGCTTTCTGATTCCAAGTATGAAATAATTTTGCAACTATTTTGTTTCATCTCTGTATTTTTTAATGGTGCATTAAACATTGTGGCATTTAGCTTGATATGGAACCAAGGTTTATATTACTTCGGTCCCTCTATAATGGAATTTCATATATCTCAGATATTTGGTATTAGGCATGCTCTGAATTTATGCAGTTTTAGAGCAGTTAACATGCAAGAACCTTATGTTTAAATGAACGTGTACCTTACAGAGGATATTGCCAAATAAATAACTACAGTGATACAGAATATCATTTTTTAAATTGGAAATCAGATGGCTTTCCTGCTTTCTTTAAAGATATAGGAAAAATCTAATAAAGCCTCAAGAGAATTTTTTTTTTTTTAATGAGATGTGCTCAATGCTTTCTCCTATGCCATTTGTATCCTTCTCATACACCAAACTCATATGAAATTCCCAAATGGTACACAGGTTACCCTAATAAATGAATCCCTAAGACAGAGATACACCAAAGGCAAGGGGAACAGATCCATTAACACAGGAAAAACTTCCAATGGACTTGTGATATCATCGATGTGGACATTCCTTGCAGAAAGGGAAAAGGAAAGGGAAGAGAAAGAAATATGCATTTGTATTGAGCCTACAATATATATATATATTTTAACACATATTATCTTATTTTTTTCCTTACAACATCTGTGCAAGCTACGTACACTTTATACATGACTATTTAAGTGACTTGACCAGGGCTACACAGTAAGTGCTCTATCCACTGCATATTTAGCTGCCTCAAGATTATGTAGGCCATAACTCACCTATGTCTGCCCATGCAATACATCTTTTGCCCATTTTCTTTTTTTTTTTTTTTAATTTAATAGCCTTTTATTTACAGGATTTATACATGGGTAACTTTACAGCATTAACAACTGCCAAACCTCTTGTTCCAATTTTTCACCTCTTACCCCCCCCACCCCCTCCCCTAGATGGCAGGATGACCAGTAGATGTTAAATATATTAAAATATAACTTAGATACACAATAAGTATACATGACCAAAACATTATTTTGCTGTACAAAAAGAATCAGACTCTGAATTATTGTACAATTAGCTTGTGAAGGAAATCAAAAATGCATGTGTGCATAAATATAGGGATTGGGAATTTAATGTAATGGTTTTTAGTCATCTCCCGGAGTTATTTTTCTGCTTTTGCCCATTTTCTTTCATTTATTTGCCCAGGGGAACCATGGAGCTTGCTAGGGACTTTTCTCAAGTTCTCTTGGACATTGAAAAGATAATAATGAATCATGCAAATTATCCATATGTTAATGTATTTCTAATATTAGAGGAAAGGCCCCTGATTTGTCCTTTTCTTCAAATGTTTGTTGCTTTTGGCTACCAATTTTTCTATGATCTCCTTGTTGCGGACATCTTATTATGTCCAGTCCTTTCTCTTTTCAAGGCATTTTGCTTTTATAGCCCTTCCCATATTGTGTACTCCTGTCCTCTCTTCTCTCAGATTACCAAGTTTAAAGGATATCTTTTTTTTTCCCTCAGGGATGAGGGACTAGTTGGGATACTGCAACAGGGAGACTGAGAAGTGATTGCAATATATTCTTCACTTCTACCATTCCCATTTTTCTTCTACTTTTTTTAAAATTATAGCTCTTTATTTACAAAACATATGCATGAGTAATTTTTCAACACTGATTCTTGCAAAACCTTCTGTTCCAAATTTTTCCTTTCATTCCCCCCACCTTCTCTCCTAGATGGCAGGTAGTCCAATACATACTAAATTTATTAAAATATATGTTAAACCCTATATATACCATTCTCATTCTTAAAGCACTATCTCTGAAGCCAGAGGGTCTGGGTTCAAATACTGTTTTTGTCACCTAAGCTCTCTGGGCCCATTTGGTTCAATTGTTATATGAATAAGTTGTAATCCATGGTCTCTGCGGTTCCTTACAGCTATAGATGTATCATATATTGTTTTTGAGGCTGATCTAAGTATTCATGGCTGTACTCTATCTGGAAGTGGGTTCTTTTCCAAGGTTTCACTCCCACAGACTAGATCGAATAGTTAGTGCCTAAAACAACCCACAATAAGGAACAGAAAGCCAGCCTTTGTGTATAGTCACGTATGATAGTACATAAGCAGTGCCAGGAATAATAGGCTACTGAGTTAGTCTTCCATTTATTATTATCAATTCTTAGTTTTTACTAAAAAGTGATAATCAACAAGATTCAGAAATAAAAATAAAAAAATCTCTTGGTCACATTTTTTGTTATTTCTCTATTACTTTGTATTCGCTTATTTACTTACAGCTCTCCAGTAGAAATCAAGCTCCTTGAAGGTCAGGATTACTTTAATTTCTATTTCTGAATCTTGGTGCCTAGCACTATGCCTTACACACTGTTGTTCTTCAATCATTTTAGTTGTGTCTGACTGATCCCATTTGGGGTTTTCTTGGCAAAGATATTAGAGTTGTTTGCCATTTAATTTTTCAGTTACTTTTACGGATGAGGAACAAACAGGGTTAAGTGACTTTCCCAGGGTCATGCAGTTAGTAAACTTGATCTCAAGTTAACTCATGAAGATAAGTTTTTTTGACTTCAGGCAAATATTCTATCCATTGCACAACTTAGGTTCTCATGCCTTATATAGTAAGTTTATTAAACTACTGTTTATTAAACACAATTCAACTTTTTAACAAACTTAGTCTTACTTTCTGCAACCTCACTGTAAGGTCAAGTCACTTAAATTGTCAGCTATAAAATGTGCCTACTTTGCACAGATGATGTAAGGATAATTAGATAAATATCTAATATGAATTTTCCAAATTAACAGTAAAAAACTAAAAATAAGTAGCAAAGTAGCAAGTAGCAAAATAAAATTAGTCATAATTATTCTACATTGTCCCTTTACAATCTGAAAATTTAATTTTTTAACGAGTCTGAAAAATCTCAAAATAGGGAGTGTACAGCAAAAGGAAAAGATTTACTTTTTTAGGTATTATTGTAAAATGTCACAAATCCCCATTTCCCCCCCCGATTCTATAATGTTTTTGTATTTGGTTCATTCTATACTCATTCTATTTTATTATGTCAATTTGCCCTTTAACTTTTGCATTCAATTAGAGCCATAAGGAGAGAAAAATAAGTTATGAAAAAAAAGTTATTTTCATTCAGATTTAGCACAATTTGGATTAATGAAGTACATAGTAATCCAATTTAGGTTTTATCTGGAGAGTGAATGTAAATTGTAATGTAAATTTACATTCACTATTCAGATAAAACCTATCTAAAAAGCCCAATGATTGCTTTTCAGAAAATAATAGTTTTGTTTACTAATAGTTTTTGTTTACTAATGTTCTACTTAAGGTTCAAAACACAAAAGAATGAGAAGAGCTATTGATAAAAACTAGTTAATAAACTCTTACCAATGCCTCCTTTCTCCCTTACTCTAGATTTGCCCCTTTATATAAAGCACAAAGTGAGACAGGTTCATTTAAAATTTCTAAATAAATTACCACATCCTGTCAAGACTATCTTTGTTTCTTTCCACCAGCTCTGTGCCTATTACCTCTGCCACAATAACTAGAATTCTTCTATGTCACAAATCTGAATATTACAATAGCCAAAAACATCTTTATTCCTCTACTCTTCATTTCTCACATTTGTCAGAAATTTTCCTATAATATAATCTTATATGGTAATATCTAAATGGTAATTCCTCTCCTCAAAACTCTTATTTCTTATGAATTCCCTAATTATTTAGAAACTTTAAATTGCTTTGCATAGTAAAAATCATGGTTCTGCATAGTCTGACATTACATTGAAACTTATATACTCCCTTCAATGTATTCTACAGTTTGATTCAAAGTAGAATTCACTGTCCACGGGCATATAAGCTTGCTTCCAATTTTCTTTGCTTTGATTTTCTCTGTGCTTGGGACAAATTCTCTTTTTGATATCGTTTTGTTTAATTCTCTCTTTTCCAATTTTATTTTGAGATCATTTTCTTCCTTCTACTTCCTTTTCATGTCTCACCCTACATCCACATCAAGAAAAACTATATCATGTATCATTAGCCACCCCCCCAAAAAAAAAACAAATAGGCCATCTCAAAAAATAAAAAAGTATCAATCTGAAATGACTCCATCAGTTTTCTATCTGAAGATAGTTTGTTGCCCATCATAAGCCCTTTGGAACTATGACTAGTCATTGTGTTCAAACAAGAATTTTTTTTAACAGTATTGCTGTTATTGTATAAATTGTTTCCTGATTTTGCTTACATCAGTTCAAACAAGTCTTCCCAGGTTTCTTTGACATCATCCCTTTCATTTAAGATACAATACTTTTCTATCACATCCATATATCATAACTTGTTAACTATTATGTGCATCCCTTTGGTTTCCAATTCTCTGCCACTACAAAAAAAAAAAAAAATTCCATAATTATGTTTGTACTTATAGTTCCTTTTCCTTTGATCTCTTAAGGATCTAGACTTATTAGTGGCATCACTAGGTTATTAAAAGTTTAAGAGCTTTTAGAGTCTAGTTCCAAATTGTTTCCTGGAATGGCTGGACCAGTTCAGTTTCACCAACAGATTTTCTCCTAATCATTTTTAAAAGTCAAACCTAAAGACTAGCTCTTCCAGAAAGTCTCTGGACCAGCAAAGTACAAAAATAACAGATACTCAAGATATATACAGAATGTGTGACAACACCTAGCTGCTGAGAGAAATTAATATTTTTCTATTATATCAATAACCAACTATTAAATAGAGATTAAGGGTTCTCATCAATAGGCCAATCAGTCAATCTTTGAAAGACAGTGCTGATAGATGAGATTACCCAAATCCTCTGAGTATAATTTCTATGATTTTGGTTGGTTCCCAACCCAACCAGAAAACCTTACTTTTGTTTACATATAAATAGAATCTAATCTAGATAAATTCCTACCTTTAGTAAATAAGCCCATATCCTTGGGAAATAAGCCCTCCTTTGGAATTTGGAATTTGGAATTCAGCTTATGAAGGAGAAAACCAGAGTGGAGACAAAGTCCTTTGTTAGACTGTTGGAGGCAGCTGTGATTCAGGATCCAATTATATTCTTGGCATGAGAAGCTGAAGACTAAATCTACCTCCTCATTAATATATCTATCCTCTCATTAACTGTTTACCAATCAGAGTTGATTTTTACCTGTCAGGGCCAACTCTTTTTCCAAGAGTTTTAAAGCATTCAGTGATCCTCATGATTTTGATTACTGAGACTACTGACCAATTTGTTACTTACTAGCTAATTAATAAAATGATTATTATCCAGAAACTGTTTTCTTGGGCTTTTTATTTGTCTTACTACACCCTTGATGAGTTCAAATAACCTGCCCAGATGAACTACATCTTAGGATACTGAAGAAATTGAAGTATATGACTATAAAGCTACTCCCAGTAGTCTTCAAACTATTTTGAACACAAATTTGATGAAAATTGGTGATAACCATAGAAACTGGAAAAATCATGGAACTGTAGTAGAATAAAAATTATTCTAATTTTCAAAGAAAGAAAGAGAAAAGAGTCTTCTAACTATATATATATATATATATATATATATATAAAACTAAGTATGATTTTGGTTCTAATCAAGATTCTAGAATAAAGGATAGTTGTCACAAAGAGCCAGCACAGCTTTTCATTAATGATTAATGACTAATTTATAGTTATAAATGGACTAATGACATTTCCTTTTTTTTTGGTCATGGTTACTAAACTGTCTACCTAGATATCAGCAAGGCATTTCATAATCTTACATGCCATCCTTTATTAAAAGGCTGGATAGTACTCTTAGATTCAAAACTGGCTGAATGACTAGATTCAGAGTAATTGTTAATAACTTAATCCCAATTTGGATGGAGATCTTCAGTGACCTGTGCTGGGCTAGTACAACTTAACATTTTTATCAATGACTGATAAAGGCACAGAAAATATGAGTTTATCAGAGTACATAAATTGAGAGGAAAAGCTGGATGACAAAGTTAGTGTTCAAAAAAAAAAAATCTCAACAAGCATGAACAATAAACTGACTCTAGAATAAGATTAAAATTAAGAAGTCTTACATATAAATTCCAAAAATAAAATTAAAATAATGTACAAATCGTGGAAGGAATCGTTATGTGATACAGCAATCAAGAAAACAATCTTATACTGAATTAAAAAGGCTTGGAGTGCAGATCTAAGTCTTATTGTACTCTGCACATCTAGAGTATTGGTTTCAGTTCTGGTTACCATATTTCAGCAATGACACTGATTTGCTAAAGGATACCCAGAAAAAGACAACCAATAAGGTGAAAGATCTTGAGATCATGCTATGGCTTATGAAATTCGGGGATAGTTATCCAGAAAAGAAAGAGCAAACAGGATACTTATCTTTATGTATATGCGGAATGCCTCATTTTAATGAAGATGTGATCCAGGATTTCTGAAGGCTAAACCAGAGGTGGATCCTAGCAAATTTTACTATGCTTAAAGGGCTTCAAAAATATGGTCTTCGTAAATGAATATATGTTTAAAATATAAAATTATAATTCAATACTAATAAACAACTCACATTATACTATGTCCAATTTATTACAAAGATGGTTCACATACCTCAATGGATGAGTTAAACTTCCATACTAGCCTATTCTACTAATCAGTAATCTTCATAATCTTTACTCCTAGCACAGGAACAAGCTAATTGTGAAGAGCTGTTTTTCTTGAAAGCAGTTACAAATTGTTGTACTGAGATACATCACTGATTTTGAATTTCTTCTTAAGATTAGGACTACTCACTATCACTGTTACAAATTTCCTTAGCAACTTAGTCAAACAGTAACAAGGCCTCCCTAGAACTATTTTTATTACTCTAACATATTTGTTATGTGTGTATTTAAGTCAATCTAAAATAACTATGAAACTATCAAGAGGCTTTTGTCAAGAGAAATGAATATGTTCTTTAATTCCATGGACAAAATAGAATACAAAAAGTAGAAAATGAAATAAGAGAAAAATGCCAATTTACACAAAATCAACGATAGTCAAGGTGAATATAATAGAACCATCTTACCTGGAAGGTTTCCATCAGTTTCATCGGCACTAGGAAAACTAGTAACACTGGTAGAATCTGAAAGGTCCAAAAGTTTTGCACGCAACTGCTCTATGTCACTCTCTTTGCTAGCCAGCTGCATCTGAAGTTCATTCCTGTGTGTGCACTCTTCAACCAATTGCTGTTCATTTAATTTTTAAAAATACAAAGATTATTAGAACTTAATTTTCAAGACTCAATTATACTCAATTATAAACTCTGAAATCCAAAAAAGTAATAAAAAATTAGGATTACAGAGAAAAACTAAAAATATGTATTACAATATGCAAGAAGTTATGACCTTGATAAATTAGAATTTCAATTTCCTTAATCTGAAAAATAAGAAAAATAACTGTGTTCACAATAATTTATTGTGAGAATCAAATAAGATAATGGATATACAAGCATTTTGTAAACTACAGAACACTAGAAAAGCAATGATAAGAACATTTTTAAGGATCTTGGGATCTTAAGAGATCATCTAGTCCACGTTCCTGATTATCTTATTCTCTTGGTAAAGAGGACTCTCCCAGTGACATTTTCATCAAATAATAAAAATTTATAATTTTTTCCTTTAGCTCTTATAATATGCTTTAAAATAAAGAAAGTATTTAAAGTTGAAGAAAGAACTTCACATTCTGCCTCAAACCAAATAGCTTAAACTATCTTTTAAAATTTAAAAAACAAAAAAAACCTTTTCTAACAAAGGTGAAGTTATATTCCAGACATAGTAACAACTGAGTCCTGCCTTGCTCAGTTTTTGTCTAGGGTATTCCTTTAGTCCCTTTTGTCAGTCACACAATACTTGTTGGAATCTTTTGCTTAAAAGAAGAGCTGAGAAGTGGGAGAGGTTATTGCTCTTGTGACAACAGTATGATCATCAATCTTTTATGAAAATTACAAGTATAAATTTGTAGACAGAAAAATACAAGTCAATCTATATAACTTAGAAAGACATGATAAGTACAAATAGGGATAATAATGTAAAGTTTTAAGAAGTAGAAAAAAAAAATCCAACACAAAAACGTCTTTACCGCTTGCATTTCATTGAGTTCTTTCTGGTGTTTCACTACCATTTGATTGAATTTCTCTCTTTCTTGGTTGAGTTCCAGTTGTAACTTCCTGTTTTCCTTTTCCTTCTTTCTTAAATCCTGTGTATTAGCCTTCTTTCTATCAATTTTAAAATCTTTACGATTCATTATTTCAGCCAATTTGTTAACAGCCTATAAAGCATATATAAAAAAAGAACATAATAGTTTCCCATAAGCAATTAGAACAGGTTTATCAATAAATCAATAAGAATTTATTAAGTACCTACTATGTGGCCGGTAATGATAAAACAAAGGAAAATGAAGCAGTTCAAGGAAAATGCAATCTATCAAAAGATCAATGCATGATGAAATAATATGGTGTTTTACTCCATTGTTATAATATGTAACAGAGTGTATAAGAATTATGCAGTAGAGCATAGGAAATTAAAGCTGACTTATTATACATTTCAATCTCTTTGCCAAAGAATTAGAAATTTGTATTCATATAAAAATACCCATACATGGCAATTTCCCCTCCTAACACCTTATACTTTAAACAGTCCTTCAAATAGAATGAGGAAATTCCAGCCTTACATGACTCAGTTTCAAGGCATTATTATTACCCCTTTCTCACTTTCACTCTTGTATCTATAATTCACTCCACTACCTTCAGTCAAACTGTTCACCTCCTGAGCCAGGCTTCCATCCATTCTATCCCACTTTCAGTTTTAGGTTTTCTATGTAAATTGGAATAGAGTTCTATTTCATATAAGCTAAGCTATTTTTCTTTTCTTAGTATATATCACTGAAAAATTTTCTTTATTTTAACATAAGTATGAATTATTACATGCCTATTCATTCTACTGAAAAAAATAAATAATACTATTAGTTTAACATTATTAAATGTTATTATTAAATGCAAGATCCTCAAAGGCAGGTCATGATTTATTTTGTATAGTGTTAAATAAATTAGCAATACTTAAACATAAGCTGACAATTATAAAATAATTTGAAAAAACCTACCTGCGTTTTTAGAGTTCTTTCAGTATTAATATTCTTTTCAAAAGAAGCTTTAAGATTATTGATCTCTTCTTCTTTCTTCAATTTATAATCTGTTTAATGAAATAAGATTTTTTTTGTAAAACTAAATAATTTTTATAACAAACTTGTTAAATAGCACATGATTTTTAAATTCCATAGTCTATTATATACTTAGTAACATGTCTTCATTATTAAAATCCACATACCTTCTTGTTCCTTCCTCATTTTTTCAGTAAACTCTTCATTTTCCTTTCTTAATAATTCAATATCTTTGGTTAATGTACTGTTTATTTCTTCCAGCTAAATAAGACAAAAAAAAAAAAAAAAATCAAAACCTAAAAGCGACTTTCAGTTAAAGTAATGATTTTTAAAATTAATTTTCACTTCTTCCTATAAATGCAGATTAGCATGTACATGTAGGGAATATGTGAATTTTGACTTAAAATATATTATGTTAATCAATTCAGGTTCTGTTCATTCCCTTAACCAAAATTAAAGTATCTTTACAGATATATTCCCAAGAGAAGAATTCTTAAATCACTCTTATTTTTTCAGTAATTGTTGCACAGGTATTTCCCAATTTAAGAAGGTCCCAAATAAATCCAACTATGCTCTATCTACCTCACTGGTATGCTTCATCCTGGATGCTCACAAGAATGAAGGACAGAGGAGAGTGTGGTACAAAAGTCCTCACATTTAAGAGTCAGGATACTTGGAATTTTAGCTTTATAGCTACACCAAAAAGCTGTGGTATTCCACTAAATTGAGAATCTTTTGGGGCCCAAACTTCACTTGTCAAATATCAGGCTTGGACTAATTTATGATGTAGAAGCTTCAAAGTCAGGAATCACTTCAGACATCTTGTAGTCCTACTTTGTCATTATACATATGAGATAACTGAGGCTTACAAGTATGGAAATGACTTGTTTAATGTCACATAATTTAACTATATTAAAACTTTTTATGGTTTTTTTATGTTTAAAATTTTATGATTCCAATATTTAAACCAGACCATATCTGATTATAACATAAACTTTAGATGAAATGCATATATGTCGTTTTGAAAAAGAGACACAATTTATTTATCTATATGTGGACTTCTGGATTATTTGGAATATAGGTTCAATTTCAATGATGATTTATTTCTACCTGATACCAAATCAGCACATTTTATGATAGTAGATGTATGCATGGAAAATAAAAAATTACTTATTATCTGCCTAAACAAAATGAGGAAAATATGATGCCCAAAAGAGAACATAATATGAGATACATTTTAGAGTACTGTCTGTTTTGAATTTTCTAAGCTATTGATCTTTGATTGGGATAGCAAGATCATAGACTCAGGAACATATCAATACTTTTAAGATATAACATTTTAGTAATGTCACCTTACCCGATTGACAGTGTGATCTTTATCTGTAATTTCTTGTTTATTTCGTGAAGCTGCTTTTTTACACTCTTGAGTCAATTCAAAATATTGTTCTTCCAGTAGACGTCGAGCCAACTGCTCTGATTCAGCTTTTGTTTCTACCAGGTCTAACTGTGCAGCAAGTGTTTCTCTACAATAGAGTAGTAAGAGATTTCCTTAAGAATGGATATTTTCAGGCAAAGAAAATAAACCAGTTATCCTTTCAATTGGATTATTTGTGTGTGTGTGCCTTTAAATTGCCGTTAAAAGATCACAGGAATTACAATTTCCTAAATATGCAAGATGTAACACAATCTGTCATGAACTCTCAATAAGGATAATAGAGTTGGTGTCTCCATGTATTTCTCTGGTTCTTTGAAAAAATAGAAAATAAAGTCAAATGTTTAACAAAATGTCTACTATTCGTTTAACAAAATGGACAAAGTAAAGTAACATTAAAGTATTTTGTATTGTCTAACAATAAACCTCTGTGTCAAAATGTCTATTTCATTTACCTCTAATAAAAACATTAAAAACCTAAATTCTAGGAATGGGAACAAGGGAGAGAGAGAGTGTCTAAATAGAAGTTAATCATAATTTAGGCACCCTAAATCATAATTTAGGTACCAGAGGATGTGAATTTTTGCCTAGGACTCAGAATCTAATGTATGTAGAATCCTTTCATAAAACTTTTGGCTACCATGTCAATCAGTTGATTAATAGGTTAAAAGTTATGGTAGTCAATAGTGAACTGGCAACTACTGAGTGTAACAAACATTTTTAATTCTGTGATTTCATTGGTGAGGAAACTATTTTACCATGCTCTGCAACATTAGGCTTAGAGATTTGCTTGAGTCACTGAAAGTTTAAATGATTTACTAAATGTCATGCAACCTACTTTATCAGGTGTGACCTAACCCTATTTTTTTGATAATAAAGCCAGCTTCTTTACTATGCAACACTGCCCCACTTGAGAATCAAACATTTTAATAAGCTTGTCATGGAGCATACATACTACAGCAGAAAAACTGCCTTTAAGGTATTGAAGTCCTGGTCCACATCCTGCCTATGATACTTAAGACTTGAATGACTTTAGGAAAGTCACTTTCCCTCCTGTGGGCCTCATTTATAAAATGAAGTAACTGGAATGGATGGCCCTTACGCCCCTTACAATTGTAGCTCAATGATTCACTTTATATCTCAATTTGCTACAATTGACACATTTATTTCTTTAAAAAGGAATGTTTCAAAGAATCCTAAAAATGTTAAAGTCCTCAGGAGGCATACAATTCAATTTCTTGCTAAATCAAATAATTTTTTCTCAATTTTCTTCAGAGATGATTATCCAATTGTTGCATGGATACTTCAGGTGATGGGAAACTCATTAATTCACAAAATAAGTTATTTGGGATGTTAAAAGACAACTCTGACTATTTTTAAAATTCTTCATTATGCTCCAACAGAATTATGCCTCTGAACAATTTTCATAATTTGCTCCTAATTCTGTCCTTTGGAGAAGCACCAAATAAAAGTCTCTTTACAGGACAACATTTGATGTCTGAAAATTACTACCACATATCTCTCCTTTTCCAGATCTATTATTTGTGAACTTATATTTTATATTACCTTCCAGAATCTACTGTCACTTAAATCTACCATCCCACTAAACTAGTCTATTAATATCTCTCTTACACTAGGAGAATTGCCTCCTTTGATTTCTTCTATTAATAATCTAAAACTGTTTCAATGTTTTTCTATCACATTATACTACCTCCAAAAACCCAACTCATTTAAAACTTCTGCAAGCTAAAGTTTCTTCCTCTGCAAAATGAGTAACATATATTTCCTTCAAAATCTTCAGCTCAAAAATTCTGATTTTAAGTAACCACATAAATTCAGTGGCTACCTAATGCCTCAAGGATACAAACTTTCACCTGAAATTTAAAGCTCTTTATAATTAGCTTCCAACCTACCTTTTTGGCTTTAAATCATATTACTACTTTCACATATATTGTGTTTCAGTCAGATGGAACTCACCATACAGTCATACTGTCTCCTATGCCTAGAATGCAATCAAGTCTTTTCTGTCTCTGAGAATCTTGATCTTACTTTAAAGACTCAGTTTTAAGCACCACCATCTTTTGAAACCTTCTCTGGTTCTTTCCCCGCTTTCCCCTTCCCCTAAAGCTCTCTCCAGAAGTTAGTTCTGTGTTTCCCCAAACTATATTACATACTTCTATGTAAAAGTTGAAGTAAAAGACAATTTCACGTGTTTTTATGTTTCTTAGGCTCAGCACAGTGCCAATGTTTTTATTAAATTAATTGAATTAAATACTGAAGCAAAATTAATAAAATGTAGTCTTAAGATGTTGAATATTTTCTCTTTGTAATATTTTTATTATACTTTTAACTCTCTTGTCAAATACTTTCCTCACAGAAAGTAAAAATCTTCTATTCAAGCCTGGCTTTTCTAGGCCAGAAATAAAAAACATTGCATAGGACTGCAGAAACTGAAACAAATTCATCAATTTTGGTGAATAATTTCAAAGTAAAACTTAAGATCACTTTACAGTGATTTCTGTGTTAAAGTAAAATAGACATACTTTTCATTTTGAAGCTCTTGTATTTTCTTTAGATTTTCTCGATTTTTTTCTTCAATGTCCTCTTTAAGTTCCTTTACCTGAGTTTTATAAAGTGTCTGCAAAACAAGTCCAAAGAGAAATAAGTGGTTTTTATATAACCAATTAATATTGTTTGTAAAACAGTTTCCATTTTCTTATTCAAATCTATTTTATCACATATTTTATTTCACAACAGCAAATAAATCTTTAAAAGTTTAATTTCAAAAGAATTCTTTGACTGGTTCTAATACTTCCCAACTTTGGGATTTATTGTCCTTTAAGTTTTATATACTTCTTTACTGAAATAAAAAGTAGGAAAGACAAAAGTTAACACATTGCCTTGTGCAGTGATACTTGCAAAAAATACTCAAGCTGTCAAGATAACTTCTCTAAGAAAGAATTACTTAAAAAAAACAACTTTTTTTTTAACATATATTAACTTTTTAAATATACATTTGTTTATGAAAGAGAAAGGTGAACATCACATGTGTTGATTTACATTTAATATCCATCTTTTTCTGAATGCAGATGGCGTTTTCTATCCAAAGTTTATTGGGATTGCCTTGGATCACTGAACCACTGAGAAAAAAACTTAGTTCGTAAGCAGAATCAGGCAAGTAATTTACATGATGACTACAACAATGTAAATGGACACAAACTGAAAGATTTAAGAATGCTAATCAAATGGGACTTCAGGGGGACTGCAATTAAAACATATTGCCTCTCTCTTATTAGAGAAGTTGTGATATATTGATGTGTAATGATACATATATGTCTAGACATGGTCAATATAGTTTGCTTAGCAGTATTTGTTTATTACTAGTGACACTTCTAATAAATAGAGGGGAGGAAGTAAAATAGTGTGGCATGGGAAATGACTGACTTAGGCAAAAAGAGTTAATAAGACATTTTTTAAAAGATAAGGAAAAGAAAATTCATTTCTTCAAAAACACAAATTATCCATTTGTGCATATGTAAGGCATATGCCTTAATGTAAAGGCAATTTAAATGTAAGGCAATATAAATAAAGTCAAAATGATGATGGCTTGATCTAGTTTAAACCGTGTTTATATGTCTTAAAGTGTTCCACTCTGTCCTTAAGGAGAAACTCCTAATCTCACCTCTCTTTTAATCATGAAATACTGAATTTTAATCATGAAATTTTAATCAATGAAATGAATCATTTAATACTTCACAAAGGAAACCCACCTGAGGATGAAAAATAATACTCTGGTTTTGAGCATTATAAGCAAGAGTTCATTGAAGTTCCTTACCATACACGTGGATTACTTGTTCTTACATTCCTTTCTTTTCTTTTCTTTTCTTTTTTTTTAAATGTAAAGACTAGGTCTATCTTACCAAGGCTGGAAATACTGGGGGCTATTCATGAATCTAGTCCCACAGTAGCATGAGACCTTTGAAACTGCTCCATTTTCTGATTTAGGCTAGTCCCCCCAACCTCCTCTTTGGGACACTGGGGTCTCACCATATTAATATATTTTATTCTTATTTTTAAGAATTTAAACACAGTATTTTGAGGGGAATTTTTTCCCCCTTAATTACCAAATAAGGCAAATCTTGGCCTTCCTGATACACTCATGTTTGAAAAAAATATCCTCTTAAAATTACTAAGAAGTTCAAAGAGATAAAACATGAAAGGAATTCATATAGGCCACTATTCTATAGAAAATAACTTGAAATGGGCAATTATTTTATCATTCATATTAAATTTAAAATATATGAAAATATTTTTAAACCTACATCCAGGGTTTTAAAATTATATTATTTTTTTTATCAACTGGACATTCTGCTTTGTTATGAATATAAACCTGTTTTTGTAATATGCAGGGGATAAGGGAGAGAAGCTGAAGTGGCAAAGGAAAGCACAGATTCTTTAAAATTTTAAATTTAATCCATAAACAGAAGGCTACTTTCAATAGTTAGTAACATTTTATTGGATCCATTTTCTGTTAGCAATACAGAAAAACAGGGCTATGTTATAGATTCAGTGCTATGCAATCATAATATAGAATATATTCAAGAATCTGGCAGCTTTTTCAATGTGATTTTCATCTTTTAACTAACAAGTCATGTTGGTTTAAATTCAATACACAAGACAGAATTTAATACTATCTAGACAATTTTACAGAATCAGTACAGTTCATGGAAAGAAAGTTAGGAGAAGGAAGGAAACAAAAGATTTAATTCAATCTTTCACAAGCAATTCTCAAGTAATTTTTCTTTTTTCCTCTGGCAGCAGCATATTTTTCAGTTTTATACTGAGAACAAGAAATAAATCAACAAACCATATTAAATCAAATGATAAAAGAATGAGGCATCAAGATAACAAGTCTTTTTATCAAACCAAAAGGTACCTCTGGTACACTCAACTTTGTATTGGGTGAAACTATTTTAAAACAACATGAATAATTGCCATAAAACAAATCAATACAATAAACTGTGTGGGAAAAAAACTTGTGTAAAGGACTGAGAGCTGAAAAATATCAAAGAGTGGTCAAAACAATAATCTAGATTGGAAATCAAGAGAAAAGTCCTCTGTCTCTTACAGTTGACAAGCAGTCTTTTCCTTGTTAGAAATACCTAACCACAACATTTTGGGATTTTTTTTTTCTTACACTTCATATATAAAAATAAAAAATGCTTCTATAACTTACTGAAAAATATTGTTCAGCTTCAAGCTGATCCTGTAGTTCCCGCATCTGTCCTTCGTTTCCACAATATTGTCTTCAGATGAAAGGGGGGAAAAAGAGTTAGTAAATGTATTTGCTTATAAGAGTAAGGAAAATAATCATAGAACCTATTTAAAACTACTTAAACTAAATAACTTGGATTGTTAAAAAGATACATTTTAAATACATTCCATGCTACTAACATATAACTCAGTAAGTCAATTAGTTATGATACTGGTTCCATTTAACAGTTGGAAAAAAATAATGCTGGGGACAAGGAACTTTTTTCTTAATTAAGACCTACTATCCACAAAGCAAAAAACCCAGTATCAACTGGGGATTAATCTTAAACTTACCTATTGTAGTCAATTAAGGAACAGAGACAGACCAGGAGAGAAGGAGGGAAAAATAAAGAGGACAATGACAAAGAATGAGACAGCTTAATAAAGATAAATTGATCAAAAGGAAGATAAAGGTAAAGAGCTATACATATGCAGTTAGAGAAAAACAGACTCTTGATGAAAAAAACAAAGATAGTGACACTAAAGCAGAGAAACAAGCAAAGAGAAAAAGAATGTGTATATTTTATGTAATGGGTTCTTTACCTAGTCACTCCTTAGAATATTCTAACAACAAAAAATAAATAATATATCCACTTCTGAAATTAAGAGTGATATAGAGGCACAACCAGTAGTATCACAGTTTGATATTTTCCTATAGGCTGCAGGACCAGCAAGATGTTGAAAGGACTTGGCTTTCAGAAAAGAGCAGTGAGAAAAGGAATCTTAGAAAACAGAGTCACTAGGGTTAGCTCAATCCTGGAGCTTGTTAAAAGAATAAGGTCACCAAGAATATTATGGAGGAAATCAGTGATCCTGTGGTGCCAACAGCCCTTTAAAATACAAAGTACTTTAACCATTAATAACTCCATAATGAGAAAATCAGTTTTTCTTAATAATCAGAAAATTGCAAATCAAAATAACTTTAAGATACTACTTTACATACCCTAAGAAAAAAGCAAAATAGCAAAAATTAAATTCGATGCTGATAATAATGGGAGAGTAGGCATTCCAATATACTCCTTGGGGACAATTGTAAACTGACTCAAATATCTATAACATAGCAAAATCAGTTGTTGCTCAGCCATTTCAGCTGTATCCAGCTCTCTGTGATCCCATTTGGGTTTTTTTTCTTTCTTTTTTTTTTTTTTTTTTTTTTTTTTTTTTTAGCAAAGATATTGTAGTGGTTTGCCATTTCCTTGTCTACTATATTTTACAGATGAGGAAACTGAGGCAACTAAGTTTAAGTGATTTGTCCTGGGTGATAGCTATAAAGTGTCTCAAGCTAGATATAAATTCAGGGCTTCTTGACTTTAGTCATGGTACTCTATCCACTTATACTACTTAGCTATCCAGCAAAAATAGTTAAAGAGTCTCTAAAATAATCATATCTCTTGACCTAGAACTTGGAATGCTAGGATTTCATCTCAAAAACATCCTAAAAAGAGGGAAAAAGTTACAATATACAAAAATATTCATAGCTTCTCTATTTGAAATATCCCTAAACACTCCCCCAAAAGAGCATACTATGTTTTAATTACTGGACAATAGGTGAGCAAACCATGGCATAAAAATATAATATTATACAAAGAAAAAAATAAGAAAACAGGAAAAAACTACATATAGTTATGCAAATAAAATTTAGCAGAACTATCACTATATATACACTAACAACTTTATTTTCAAAACAGGAAAAAAATACACAACACATGAAACAGCTTCAGGAAAAACTGAAAGGGATCATAGAACTAAAGTATTTTACAAATCCTCATGTGTAATTTTGCTTGATTCTACGTGTTAAATGTGAAAAAGTCTGATATAAAATTTTATTTCTTATTCTGAATATATGAAGTTTTTGTTGATACTAAGTCAACAAAATAAAATTTTTAAACAAAAACTATTTGCAGGAAAAAAGTTAATATACCATCTTATGACTCAACAAACTTTTTTTTTGAGATAGTACAAATGAAAGACTTTATTTATATTTAATATTTAAACATAAAAACAAAACACCACCACTAATGATGAGGATAATAAAAGAGTAACATTAATGATATAGGATAGGACCATTTCTCCTCTCAGCCCTATCAAAGTGAAAGAGGTGAAAGAAGTAGTAAATGAAGGATTAGACTTGGAATTAGGAAGACCTGAATTCAAATTCAGATTCTCAACAAACTTATAAGGTTAAAGTAATTTAACCAATGATGGAACTGGCAGTTGTTTTTAAATTATTGTGAAGTTTTGAACAGGTATTTGGACAAAATCTGAACTAATAGTAGAAATAAGTGACTCAGAACAATATGTGGACTTTAAACATATGGTTTCTGTGATGATAATACAAGCACTGAAATATTTTACATATATAATATACATAAAAGATCTAATGCACATCCAAATGACAAAAGAACAATGCACTTAAAATGTTTGTTTTATCAAGACTTACCTTGTAAGCTGGGCTAGTTCAAATTCCAGTAATCTCTTTGCTTCCAATAATGTATTGATTTCTTGTTTCATTTGCTTTTCTAACCCTTTCAAATTATCCTTCTCAAAAGCTTGAGTTTTTAATTCATTCTGTATCAGCAACCGTTTATTTGATTCTTGCTCCAACTGCAGTGTTAGATTCTTAACCTATAATTGAAAAAGTACTTTGAAACCTACATACTTTTGCAATTGGCTTTGTGTTTATATGAAAGTATATTCAACGAATTGTAATGTCTATTATGTTTCTGTAACTTATTTCACAGCATCTAAAGCACTCTTAAATGATACTATTTTTGATCAATCATACTAACTTTAAAATCAAACTATTAGTGGAAAAAGCATTGAATTTGGAATAATAAACTTAGGTTCAAAAATTTAACCTCTGCCATCTCTATATATATAGAAATACATTCTAGAATTTTGCTAGGAAATGAAACCAAGTACACTACTCTACATTTTTGAGTCTCTTATTTTCTTCCAACTTTCTGAAAACTGCTATATGTTCTTTTTCTGCAATGTGTCTTCCATTTGACATAATTTTTAAAATATCACTAACAATAGTTTAATCTAACTACCAATTATTTTAGCACCTAGGCTTGTTGACTTTAACCATTAAAAATATTAACAAAACATCAAAAATGCTTCATATAGATTATTTGAGTTTCAAAACCCTGCTACCTAGGTATTAGAGATTATTTGTATAGGTTACATGGTATTATTTCAATCCCCACTTTATAGATGAAGAAAAACTGAGGCTCAAAGTGCTAAAATTACTGATCAATGTTCACACAATCAGTAAGTTTTGAAAGCAGAATTTGAACTTTGGTTTTTCTAAAACCAGGTCCATCATTACAACACTTTGATTTCCAAGCCTAATCTTGCCCAAGTTAGCAGGGTAAAGGGGCTTTCCTGATGCATTCTCCAACCAGAAATCTCCTTTCCCTGAGACGGTTCAGAGTTCAAGCTTCACCCCAGTCTCACCATAGACCAAAAGTTCTAATGTCAAGCAGAATGAATCGTTATTAGGAAAAGCTAGGGATTTAGTAAAAGAACAGCTTCCCAATGGGAAGATGGGGGTCAAATTTCTCCAAATACCACCTTTTTAGTTAACCCATTCTATACTTATAAGGAAGTAAAGAAAACTTGCCTGCTGACAGCAAGAACTGCACAACACTGTTTGTCAGTCAGTTCTACAGAGAAGGCTAGAAGTCAGGGGCATGAATATTCCAAGTGATGGGTTCCCACATATTAACATGATCAAATAGTCTAAACATTCATTTAGACAGTTTAAGTCTAAAGTTAAAAGAGGTGTTCAGGATCAAAGAAGAAAATGGTTTAAAAATTACAGATATTTAAGCTAATTCTTTTTGCTTATCAGAGAGGAGTAAAAAATTTCTTCATGATACTTACCCAAGTTATAATCTAAAGTTCTCTAAGTTTTCAAATCATGTCTCAAAATACCTAGCAAGTTCTTGAGTGTGAGAAACACACACCTGACACAAAAGTAGCTAGTTACTCTATCTTCTTATTTATCTTGAGTTTCAATTCCCACTAAGCCCCTTTGGAACCTGACCTTTTATATTATCTTTAACTTTCCTCATCAATCACAGTCCTTTTGAGTTTTATTACAATCATGTTCTCAGAATTTAGTTTTTCTTTGTTGATAAGAATTAGGTACAAAAGAGAAATTCTTCTAATTTCGTGCTCTACCTTTTAAAGAATGAAAATTAACCCCTTATCCCTCTTCATCATTTGAAAAAAAGAAATTCTTATCTGCTGGGTTTTTTTGTTTTGTTTTGTTTTGTTTTTAGCATAAAGATTCAATAATTGTTCAGACATTAAAAGGTTTCACCATTGCCTCTAAGCCAATATTGTGACCCGTTTTCTGAATCTATTTACAAACTCTTTCCGGACAGGTATCTATAGTATAATATCAATGATAATACTGTTTTCACCTCCATTTATTTTGATCCAAATATTTTCTATCATTCTGTTCCCCAATCTTCCTCTGCCTTGTTCCTGAATTTATTTACAACCAGCTTTTTAACTATTTAATTTTTCTATTTGAGACCTGTATTTCAATCATGGGTCTCATTATTCCAACTCTCCAGTTAAATCTTTCATCTTAATTAATATCACCAATTCATTAGGCTACTATCTATCCTTCAGATATAGCTATAGTCACTGATTTATTATTGGTTTGATTCAAAGACTTCCCTCTTACAGATTTTTATGTACAATCTATTATATACAGGCTTATGTATATATATGAGCAGTTTTTTCCATCACCCTTCTTTTTATCTGAACACCTTTTTGATTAGATTTTCAAAATTCGAGGCAAATATAGTTCTATCACTTTGTTAGCTATTTTCTGCCTATAAATATGGGACACTAAAAATCTGCAAGTCATCCCTGCACAGAAGCCATATATATATGCTGGGACCAGTTAAGGAATTTAGCTTTAAAAGGCCAAGGTCTGGCATCTAGGGCCATCTCTAGTTGTTCTGATCTATATCTCGCCACTGGACCCAGGTGGCTCTGGAGGAGAAAATGAGGCTGGTAACTTTATATTGCTCTCCTTCACTTACATTCAATTCACTTATGTGTCATGGCATCATCTCCTTGATGTCAAAACAACAACTAGCCTTAAATAAGAGTCCTTCGCTTTTTTATTTTAAATTAATAAAAACCTGAATCTCATTCTAAGAAAGTTTTAAAACAAAGCTATTCATTTCCAAATGTGCCTTTTTTTTCTGAAGTCATTGCATTTGACAAGCAGCAATGAGGAAACCACCATCCAAATCCTTAAAATCTTGAGTTCCTTTCCTAAGATCTGATCATCTTTAGCAATGCTTTCTAGATTTCTTCTTGGAATATTATTCATGCCCATATAAATCATTACTGAAGTAGTGAAATGTTTTGAGACATGAAAATTAATGTATAAAGTTACTGCTATTAATACTCCAGGTAAGAGGTGATAAAGAGTTCAAATCAGGGTAGTAGCTCTATAAGGGGAGAGAAGGGCATTTATACGAGATTCTGTAAAAAAAGAAAATTTGACAAATGAATGGATATATTGAGTGAAAATCTAAGTGAGCTGGATGAGCAGAAGTAAAGTGGTACCCCTCAGCGGTTAAATGGGATGTTTGAAATACTGCAAAAAATAAATAAATAAATAAATAAAAAGAGTTTTGCTTTAGACACATTAAATGTGATATGGTTCTGGGATATCCCCTTCAAAAACATCTAATGGCAGTTGGTAATGTGGGATTTCAGCTTAGAATAGAGACTAAGACCAGATAAACAGGTCTAGGAATCAGTGCACACACAGATGATCAATTAACCTGGGGAAGCCGATAAGATCATTAGGTGAGAAAGAAAAGGAGAGGGGAAAAATATACACACACACATTATATTTACCAAGAAGAGGGCCCAGTACAAAGCTTTAGGAAATTTAGTTAACATAATATAAATCTCTCCCACTCTAATCTATTTTTTTTCCTTTTCTTCCTTTTTTTTTTTCTGCTGAGGCAATTGGGTTAAGTGACTTGCCCAGAGTCACACAGCTAAGAAGTGTTAAGTGTCCAAGATCAGATTTTAACTCAAGTCCTCCTAGCTTTAAGGCTGGTGCTCTATCCACTGTGCCACCTAGCTGCCCCTCTAATGAATTTTCTAAACAGCTACCAAAATGATTTTTCCTAAAGCAGAGGACTAATCCTGCTGATTCCACTCGACAAACTCCAACGGCATTTTAATACTCTTAGAGCTCTTCAGAACCTTGGCCTATCTTTCCAATTTTTTTTACATAGTATTTTCCTTCATGTACTCTAGCCATACTTAATCCACTTTTCAATTTTCACTTTTGAAGATCCTAGCCTCTGCTTTTTTTTTTTTTTGTCCTCTCTCCTTTGAAGAGATGGCCTTCCTTTAAACTTCAGGTTAGGCATTGCCTCTTATGGGAGTCCATCAATCCATCAGCTGCAACGTTTTTTCCATTTACATTGTATGTATCCTGTTGTTTCCCCTTAATAATATAAGCTCCTTAAAGCCAGAGACTGATTTTTATTTCCTTTTTCTTCTCAGATCTTAGGACAATGCCTAGAATATAGTAACTGCCTAAGTTTGATGGCTGATTGATTCCCAACTCAAAGAAGGGCAGATAATAAACAGAAAAGTGTGATTGATTCTCAACTCAAAGAAGGACAGATAATAAATAGAAAAGTGTGACAAAGTTTTTCAGCAATAGCATAATTATTGCTCAAGCTGTTTAAAAAAAAAAGGACTAATAAAGGTTTTTTTTTTTTTCTAAAGCTATAATGGGATTATAAAGGACATCCTTTTCCATGTACAGATTGGACTTGATTTCCTCTGAAATCCCTTCCAATTCTGAGTTTGTGATTCTGTCACTTATCCAACATATATTAGCTTTTAAACTGAAAGCAGAGACAAAAGTGTCCTTTTTGTTTCTTACTTCATCTTCCATCCTTTCTTTATGTTCTGCTAAATGTTCCAGTTTCTGTTGAGACTGTTTCAAGTCAACATCTAGCATAGAACACTGCTTTTCAATATGAACAACTCTATTTTCAGCTTTCTCTCGGGCTGCTCTCTCTTCCTTCAGTTTCTTTTCCATTTCTACAAAATAATGGAACACAAGAGACAATTTTGTTATTCCTTATTCAAAATGGCTCAATCAGCATTATATACCAAGTGTTTCTAACACCTGTGACAATATAAAATATCATTAACAAGTTTTTGTCTAGTTGAGTGTTTTTATAAGTAAATCATCATGTGAAGCATAATAAAATAATCTAATACACCACTTCAGACAAATTGTCCCAAACGTTATCTGTCATTTATCCAGGAGGCAAAAAGCAAGCCTATAACGTATATTGGAAAAGGTCTTCATTCTAAGCCAAAAGGAGAGGAGTGTTAGAAATAAGTAGCAGATGAAAAAGAAGGATAAGCAAGAATTAATAATCTCTGTATTTTCCATGTTGCCTTGTACAAAACATATGGCGCCAAGGAATGTTTAATATACAAGTAAAAATAAATGTCCTCTCATAGCAAATTTAGTTTTCCACATTGTAAGCGTAAGTCAGGAGTATAAACTTTTCAGGTATGGAGATTAAATCAGTGAAAAGTTATGAATTCTTAAGATAAGCAAGGAACAGCAAGTAGACTGCTGGACTGCAGAGTTGATGATGGAAAGTAAATTAAAAGTAAACAAAATGTAAAGGTAGAAACAGGTTATGAATGGCTTTAAAATGCCAAACTGATTGTTTTATATTTAATCCTAAAAACAAGAGTCACTAGAGTTTACTGAGTAGGGAGGTAACAGTATCAGATTTACAATTCAGAAAGTTCAGTTTGGCAGTCAAGTGGGTTACAGTGGAAAGAGACGCAAGGTGGGGAGATCAACCGGAAAGTTACTGTATAGATATGATATGTAGAAGGATTGTGCCAGTGAGAGGGGAAACCTCAAAGATGTTTTAATTTACATTTTTTATTACTAGTGATTTTGGTGCAAACATTTATGTGGTTAATAGTTTGCAATTCTTTCCTTAAACACTTTACCCAATGTGGAATACATCTTGTTCTTCTTTATTTGTGTTAATTCTCTTTTATCTTGGATATCAGATCCATATCAGACATATTATGATCCATCAATTTTTTTCTTCACTCATTTCTGATTTTATTCCAAATGCATTAATTTTGCTCTTGTAAAAGCTTTGCAATTTCAGATAATCAATATGTAATTGATTTTACCTTTTGTTTTCTTCTCTACCCTCTGTTCTATTAAGCGCTTTCTCCCCAAAACTAGCAAAAAGATATATAGAGAGATAGATAGACACAAATACTGTGTTTTCTTTTGTAACATGGCTAATACGGAAATATGTCTTGTATGACTTCATATGATTATCAACACCAAATTGCTTGCTTTCTCAAAAAGGGGGGGAGGAGAAAGAGTAAAAAATTTTGAACTAAAAATTTTTAATGAATGTTAAATTTTTTACATGAAATTTGGAAATATTTTATGAAATAAATAAAAATATATTACATATACAAATTTTTTGTATGTTTGTGTCTGTGTTTAATATTCATTAGGTAATGGTCAAGAAATTGTGGTAAACAACTATGACAGAATATCACCGCACTTAAAAACAAAATCCAAAAAAGTACACAAAAGATTTATATTAACTGATGCAGAGTATATTAACTTGACTGCAGAGTCAAGAACACAGTATCAGGAAAGTAATACACAAAATGATGACAACAACCCAAATGGGAAAATGTGTAATTATAATGATCAATGGCCCCACAGAAAACGCAAGAAAAAAGTATGTCTTCCTTTCTTTGAAGAGGGTAGGGACAATAGGATTGAAGTAAAAAAACCTGTCAGAAATAATTATTCTGAATTGCTTTTTTTCTTTCGTTTTTTATTCTTTGTTAGGAGAGATGCCTGGGTAGGAGATAGAACATAATCAGGAAAAAAGGTGTTTGAAAAACAAAAAATATAATAAAAATAAAAAAATACATTTTTAAAGTATTAGTTTTTTTTTTAAGAACTGAACAGGCTAATTTTATAGAAATTAACACTCACCACACATTGCAACTGACTTTGCTTCTTCAATAGATTGATGTTTGTCAGTCAAACGGGCTTTAGTCACTTTATGCTCATTTACTTCCTGTTCTAATCTTTGTTGTAATGATTTTAGCTTGTAGTTTAAATCTATTTCCAAATTATTCTTCTCCTGCAATACACAAATAAGAGTCCTATGTAGATATAAAATTGCCAGACTTCAAACATCAACTATTCTTATCATTAGCGATATAAAATACTGATGGCATATTTAATTAGACATTTTTTCCTTTGTACAAAAATCAAGGAAAAATTTTTCCCTTGAATAAACTTTTGTAATTTTTTTGTCCTTTGAAATTGTCATCTATATGTGTACAGAAATGTTTCTTAGGGGCTTAAAAACCATCAAGTAGAATCACAGCTGGAAACAAGGGAATATCATAATTTAATTTGTTGTGGTTCAATAGGTTTTGGCAAAAAAAAAAAAAAAAGTATCAATGAAAAACTTGCTATTCTTCTTGGGACAGGAAAATGATTCACACCCATTAGACACATTATCTCAATCAAACCTAATTCTAATTTCTGACACTTCTAACTTTAACCAGCTATATTCTCTATTCCTTCTCTCTTCCACTACTCATAGATATGTGGCAAACCCTTTTGGACATCTACGGATTCTATTGAACCCACAATCCTGATGAGGGGAGGAGAGTTAAAACATGTCAAAAGCATAATATACATTGCACTGAGATAGATATGAAACAGCTGGTTGTTCTTTTTGCCGAAAACTAGGAAACAACAACCAAAAACATGAACTTTGCAAGATAAGGAAATCCTAAATATTTTTACTTCTGCTTCTCTGTCTCTCACACATATACACATATATATATCAATTCTTTACTTGAAGCATGTTTTCTTCCCAGTCACATTTAAAAAGCTTGACTATGATTCTTTTTGTACAGCAAAATAACGTTTTGGTCATGTATACTTATTGTGTATCTAATTTATATTTTAATATATTTAACATCTACTGGTCATCCTGCCATCTAGGGGAGGAGGTGGGGGGGTAAGAGGTGAAAAATTGGAACAAGAGGTTTGGCAATTGTTAATGCTGTAAAGTTACCCATGCATATATCCTGTAAATAAAAGGCTATTAAAAATAAAATAAAATTTTAAAAAAAAGTCCCTAGAACTATATACATTTTCTAAATAAAGTTTGATCAATGAAAAAAAAAAAAAAAAAAAAAAAAAAGCTTGACTAATAAAAATATTTCCAAATGACGCAAAAACACTTTAAGTAAATTTAAAATATAAAACAACACATTATTTAATTCTTCCCTTTTACAGATTTAAATATTTACATTTTAGCAAGTTACTACTGCTTAAAACAGTAATATCAAAAATTATTCCCCAGGAATGTTTCTCCAAAAACAAAGTGAGATACTTCCTTCCATACCTTTTCTGAGTGATTAAGCATGTCTTGAGCTTCTTTTCTTTCCCCTTCCACTCTTTCAAGATTTTGTTTAAGGTGTTTCACTTCTTCTTGTAAAGATGTAATTCGAGCTAACAACAAAAAAAAGAAGGAAAAAATACTCTAGATATCATAAGTGTTACTTTGTTCCTCATCCACATAAATTTGAAGCAGAAAATATCTCTAATCAGGTAAAAGTTAAGTACATCTATGCACAGACAAATGCAAGGCACTAAGAATGTAATTTTTTTTTAATCAACCAAATTAAAACATTGTATTACATAATAGCTTTTCTACTCTTATAGGTAAATTTCTCTCATAGTTTTTCTGAATCTATTAGTCTGAGATTAACTACAAGTTATAGCTATAAACCCCATAAAAACAGTAAGTCACATTTATATAGGGCCTTATAACTATTAAGTCTTTATATATAGCAATCAATCAATAAGCAATTATTAAATATCTACAATGTGCCAGACTTTGTTAGATTCTAAGGACATAAAAAAAAGTAACTCTTCCTTACCTTTGGGAATTTACAGTCTAGTAGGAGAAGACAACATACATACATACATACATATATTATATATATATATATATATATATATATATATATATATATATATATATATATATATATATAATATAATACTACAACATAATTTGGGGGAAAGGAAGAAGAGATGTCTAGAACATTCATTACAAGGTTATGGGACAGTTGACACCAAGAAGGAAAATGAAGTCATGTTAAAGGTACTCGTTTTCCCTCGTTTCCTTTGTATACTCTTAACAACTGGGAGGGACTTATATTCCATCTTTCCCATTCTTCCCAGATTTTACATTTTGGGGGCATAAATGACAAATAGTCCCTTTAAGAATCTCTTTATGCAATGATCTTGTTCTGAGCTATTTCATACATACATACTTCTAAAAATAGAAGTTGTGATACCATAAATAACAAATTACAATCAGAAACTAAAGATTAGACTTAAACAGAAAAAGAATAAAACAAGGATTAGGACAATATATGCCCTGGATAAAAAGAGATGTACTCTGGAGGGATTTATAATTAATCAATAAGTATTTATTAAAGGAAACTGATCAATCACAAAATCAAGTTCTTTTTTAAAAGTAGAACTAAAATGATGAAAGAATGCCAAGGTCATTTATCTCATGGATATCCTGTAAGTAACCATTAAGGACTATTATGAAGCCTTTTAGAAAACTTCTGGGAAGTATTAAATGCCATGAATAACTTTTTTTGTTCTATTTTCTGTAGTTGACCATGAAGTTTGTTGGTATCTTTGTCTAATTTAAAGAACATCCTACTTATTTTCCAATTTTCAAATGCTTCCTGCCACATTTTAGCTAGTAACATATGTTTGTATTGATACATTTTATGGTCTATAAAATAATTTCCTTAAAACTCTGTGTACTAGATAGTAGGGTTGAAAAATAAGGTTCAGAAAGGTCAAGCTCTTTATTAGTAGTAAATCTTAGAAATGGCCCACAAACTTTTTGTTTTTCTGACTCCAAAAACATGTCTCTTACTACCACATTGCTACTACTAAAAAGCAAAGTCGACAGACTATATCTAAGTTTTGTATTACATATCATACATAACAAAAGTATGTTATTCTTTGGGGGTAACTGAATTATCAAAAAAACATGTACATATATACTCAAAATTCTGTTATCTAAACAATCAGAGGTGTATTGAGTAGGAAGAAAAGAATACTCTTGGCTTTTTTGATACACAAAGCTAACACTTCTGATCAGCTCCAACATAATACAAAATTACCTCATAAATGATTGTTGTGATAATTTAAAGGTATTATACATCATGTTGTGATAGAATGGTGGATAGGATTTTCTTTTGCTACACTTTGGGACATTTAAAACCAGTAGCCCTGAAAATGATCCTGTTTGCTGTAATAATTTCAGAGTAAGGAATGCCCTACTTTTTTTTTTTACTTCTATAATCACATGAATTAAATTGATAATTATTAAATAGCTAGAAAGCAGCACTTTGTTAGGCATTTTGGCAGGCAAAAAGTTAAGACACCAATTTTTGGCTCCAATTTTGGCTTTTCTTACCCTGGCTTCTTTCTCCATAGAACTAGAGTTTAATAAATTCCAAATGTAACTTTTATGGCTTATTTATGCATCTACACCATGATTAAAAATCAAACTTTTTTTGTTTCTCTATTGCCATATTTATCTATTCTGCCAGGTCATAACTGCCATAAAAGAACAAAGTAGCTTGGTCAAACAAAGTCAGGTATATCTGAGATAGATGGTGTTTGGTTTCCATTCCTACACTAGTACTTATAGTCTTCACATTCCTTTGTCCCTGTAAATTCACACAGAATTTCATTAATACTTTACTATCAACCCTTTCCAAATATTAGCTTTTTTGTACAAAGACTATTCTTCAACATTCAGATTCTTTCTCTTTTTTTTTTTTGCTGAGGCAATTGGGGTTAAGTGACTTGCCCAGAGTCTCACAGCTAGGAAGTGGTAAGTACTCAGGTCCTCCTAACTTCAGGGCTGGTGCTCTGTTACTCTCTCCAATGTATCACCTAGCTGTGCACGTGTTCATTCTCGCAGATAATGTAGAGCATAAAGCCATTCTCCCTTATTCCCTAGGTGGGGAATACTCCTTAGTGATATACTGTAGCTCCTGATTCTAAGAAATCACAAAATTCCTGATCTCATCTGTAAAGAAATGAATTTTTCCATTTGTCTACCTTTTGGGTTTTATATATCCTAATAAGAATAATGGGTTACTTATACTTCCCGTGCTTCAGGTAACTTTTAAAAATTTATTAAAATTTACTTCAAAACCTAGAATTTGCATTGGTAGAGAGAATTACAATATCAAGAATTCCTCCAAGCTGATAAAGATCAAAGACACTTTGTGAATTTAAAAAGTATAAACCAAGTAAAGAATTGTTACTTTTTAAAGAAATAAAACTGTACACTCCTGGTTTCACCAAATTACTTTTCTTGAATATTTTACCTTGAAGATCTCCTATCATCTCCGATCCATGACTTCGGTCTCTTCTTTCAGCTTCTAATGCAGCCTGAAGCTGGTAATAATCCTTGTCCACTTGTGATTTGGTTGTCTCTAAAATTCTGTTTCGCTCTTGCAATTCTCTGTTTAGGGACTCTAACTGACTTACTGATTTGCTTAATTCTGTGTGGCTCTTTCTTAATCTTGCTGCTGTGTCTGATTCTGTCCTCAGTAAGTCATTCGCTTCTTTTAGCTATTAGAAAAAAGACAAATGGGTCTTTGGCTAAAGTTCAATCAGAACCATAAAACTGTAATTAAAAGCACAACACACCCCTCACCCCCCAAAAAATCTGATTGTTTAAAAAAAAAAAAAAAGCCTTACTTGCTTCTGTAATTGTGCCATTTTCTCATTTGTAAGCTGAGAATTCTGACTAACTTTCTTCAGGTCATCCAATTGGTCTTTTAATGTAGAAACTAAAAAAAATTAATGAACATAATATTTTAAAATTTCTCTTAGAAAAATAATGTTAATTCTTTTTTAGGTAAATTAATACTTTTATTTTTTATTAAAGCCTTTTATTTTCAAAACATATGCATAGATAATTTTCCAACATTAATCTATGCAAACCTTCTGTTCCAATTTAATAATATTAATTCTTAAAAAAGATATGGAAATATAGTCAGATTGCAAATTCATCGACATTAGTATCTTCTATCAAGTCTTTAGGCCAAAGAATCTTCATTTCACAGTATAAAACTAAGAGCTAATTCCTACTTATGCTCCTATGGTATACATTTTATCATTTTTAAATTTTTAATCATTAACATTCACAAATCTTCCTAAACTTATAGTTTTCTCAAATTTAAAAAATTAGAACTGAAATATATCAATTTCGTTAAATTTCTCAATTATTTGTTAACTGCCTACACTGTGCTAAAGCACTCCTTGCTGAAAGAGCAGACTTTTTTTGTAAACTTAATTCATACTGGACATCTTTTGGAATCAGCACCTTATTATAATAGACATCTTCATCTAAAACAGTCTCATGACAGAGATCTTCAACCACACCGCCACTTACCTTCATTTTCAACATTCCTTCTCTTCTCATTCTCCTGTTCTATTTTTCTTTGGTACTCATTAACTCTGTGCTGCAGCAACATTTTCTCTTTCTCAATCTGAGACACTGTGGATTCTAAATTTTTTCTTTGATTTCCCTGAAATAATAAGTATTAATAGATTTCTTATTTTATTGCTATTCTTACCTCAAAATGTTAAGGATTATAAGACATTAAGAAGCCAAAGAAAAAAGTTTACTTTTGTTTATTTCTTTAGCATAAACGGAACTTTGTAACAATGAGCTGCCTATTTTCCTCACAAAACAATCTCATAATCAGAAATAAAACCTGCTGGAAATACTGTCATTATAGAGGGAAAACTTTTAATTTTTTTTGTATTTTCTTGAATTTAAAAGAATATGAAAATATATAAGTTATTCTAGTGCTCTCAACAGACCTATAATGTTAACATAAAAACATGAAAAATATATAAACATATTATTCAAGACAATAATTCCAAATTTACTACATGAATAAAAAAGCAAATTAAATTAGTAACTTATTTCTCAAATTTGTTACAAAATGAACTAAATATTGCTAAATTTTAATTCATAGAGCATCTTAGTTGTCTTTACTAATTACTAAGCAGCAGACAAAAACTTGGTAATTGGAACAGAAATCAAAATAAAAGAAAACTATATTATATTTTTGCTATATTTTCTGTACTCACTGTCTCATAACTCACATGCAAAAAAAGATCTGAAGAAAAATATTAAATAAATATAATTTTTATATTTCATCAATTTCATATTCTGAGTTATCACTACTAGTAAACTGTCTTAATGAATAATCTGATAATGAACTTCTGACATCTGAAAATGTGCATGCATTGAGACATTCTACTTATGTACATGTTTGTATATTTCATGATGTACTATCATTTTAATCAGACCAATTCCTTTCACAAACAGCACTTGAGGAACCTCAAGCAGTTTTGGGAAGCATAAAGAATGAAAGACTGACAGCCAAGATGTTTGAGTAGCAGGAAGCTGTATATAACATGCATGTAACAGTATATAACTCCTTCAATCTCCTGTACCTGACTCATCTCTTCTAAACAGACCTAGAAAATGCACCACACTGAATCCTGATGGGGAAAATCCAAGGAAAAAAAAAAATCACAACAAGTACTTTTTCCAATCAAAATTGGTACAGGGAAACAGAAAGATCTAAGGACACTGGGGATGGGATCTGGCCAGGAGCAAAGGACCCAGGACTAGAACAAAAGAAAATCTCGGACTAGACACCCCCATAGCCATTCCAATGAAATCAAGTACCAATTGGTAGTTCTGCCTATTTTTCTGGGTCACAGATCCAGGGAGGTAGCATTTTGATTAGGTACAGTAGAAAGCACTGAATAGTACACTGAGAAGGAACAAATTTAGAAGCAAACAGCAATTGTACAGAAAGCGTCTCAGTTCCAGCTTTTAGCCCATTCTAAAAGCCTGCAGAAGGGCAGGAATCTCAGGCCAAAAAAAAGCTTACACTGTCAACTCTGAAGCAGCAGTTTTCCAGATGGCTGACAGAGATTGAGCCTAGTGACAGTCTGCTGTTGCTCAGATCCAAGTCCAAGCCAGGAATTTGCAGAGCTCAGACCAAGACTGGCAGCAATCTGCATCAGAACATTTAGTGAACACTGACAGCTTTCAGATCTCTGCTCTGGCATGAACTGTCCTCACAGACCCTAGAATAACACACAACTTAATATCTCAAGAAAGCAATATTAAGACCAGCCCTCCAGATATTCCCCCCATCAATGCATACAGCCTGGACCTAACACAAGTCCAAAGTCAGAAAATAGGCTGAAAGAATGACAGGGATGCTTGAGACATAAATCCAGAAAAAAAGAATCAAAGCCTCAAAAAAAAAAAAAAAAAATTAGCCTGGGCACAAATTTGATTAGAATTCCTAAAGGGAATGAAGAGCTTAAAAAAAAAAGTTTTAAAATGTACTGTTGTTGTTTTTTTTTTTAAATCAATGAAATTGAACACTACAGGGGAAAAAAAGGAAAATAAATGAGAACCACAGAAGAATTTTAAAGGGAATTAAAAGAGGCACAAAATCTTGCCCAAATAACAAATTCTATGAACACCGTTGTTGTTCAGTTATTTCAGTTGTGTCCAACTCTTCTTGACTCCATTGGATATTCTTGGCAGAAATAGTAGAGTGCTTTGCCATTTCCTTCTCCAGCTCACTTTATAGATGAGGAACAATGGCAAACAAGGTAAAGTGACTTGCCTAGGGACACAGAGCTATGAAGTATCTAAGGCTACATTTGAATTCTGCAAATGAGTCTTTCTGATTCTAAGCTAAGCATAGTACTCTCCTCTCCACTGCACTACCTAGCTGCCACTGAAAATTAGTGTGGATCAAACAGAAGCCAATGACTTCAAAGGGTGACAAGAATTATTAAAACAAACTTGAAAGACTAAAAAACTTGAATCATATGACAAAAACAACTGACCTGGAAAGCATATCCAACAAATTTTTTTAAAAAAGAAAACTATGAACATGTTTTAAAAATAAAAACTTAAAAAAAAATCATTGGACTAGCTGAATACTATGTTAAAAAAAAAGGGGGTGGTGGTGGGAGGTAGCTAGGTGGTGCAGTGGATAGAGCACCAGCCCTGAAGTCAGGAGGCCCAGAGTTCAAATATGGCCTCAGACACTTAACACTTCTTAGCTATGTGACCCTGGGCAAGTCATAACCCCAATTATCTCGGGGGGGGGGGGGGGGGGGGGGGGGGGGGAAGCACCTAGGAACTGAAAGGAACATTAAAGCCAAAATCCAGAGCTTCTTGGTCAAAGAAGAAAATATCACAAATGCCCAGAAAAAAGGAATTGAATAGTCAAGGAAGAGTAATCAGAATTATACATTATTTAGCAATCAGCTCTCTGAAAGAATGAATGGCTTGGAAAATGTTATTTCAAAAACAAATGATAAAAACTTGTAATCAAAAACATTAACTCAACCAGCAAAAATGAGAAAAGTAAAACTTAAATCAAACTGAGAATCTGCAAGCATTCCTTAAGAAAAGACCAGAGCTGTGTAGAAATTAGGAAAGACGGGATGATAGAGGGAGCAGCTGACACTTAACCTCATTCTCCTTTGACCTAGACAGAGGAGAAAAGTATTTATCTATGCACATTTTACACACACACACACACACACACACACACACACCCCTATAAGAAAAGGGGCTTGTTTACCCATGTACCAATTTTTGATCATCCTCCTAAGTTCCCATTCATTCCCACACCAAAAAAGAGCTATATGAGATGACTCAGGCCAGTTTCAATGAACCTGTGATGGAGAAAGCCATCAGCATCCAGAGAGAGGACTATGGAGAGTGAACATAGATCAAGACATAGTATTTTCATTTTTTTTGTTGTTTGCTTGCTTTTTGTTTTCTTTCTCATTTCTTTTTTCCTTTTTGATCTGATTTTTCTTGTGCAGCATAATTGTGGAAATATGTATAGAAGAATTAAACATGTTTAACATACTGGATTACTTGTCATCGAGGGGAGGGCATAGTGTGAAGAAAGGAAAAAAAAATTGGAATTCAAGGTTTTGCAAGGGTAAATGTTGAAAATTATCTGTGCATATGTTTTGAAAATGAAAAGCTTTAATAAAATTTTTTTAAAAACTATAAATACCTTTACTGTTTTGCTTAGGATTAACTTCTCCTCAACTTCTTTGTAAGTCTCCCCTCCATCCCTCAACTCAATAGCAAATACAAAGAGCATTGATTATTCTGTGGATAATGTGCATAATGGATGAAGTAACTTATCATTGCTCCCATTATCATGATTTTGCACATCTTAAATCATGGAGGTAAGTAGGATAAATGTACTACTATTAAAATTCTTAAAAATACTCATTTTTTCCTGAATGAGCCTTTTGATTTTAAAAAAGCTTAAAAACAATATTGTTCCTCTCCATCAAATCCTACTATCTCAATTTTTGCATCATGATTTTATTCTTTGCATCTTCTTATTTTTGTTTCTAAAAACGAAAAAAAATTTTTATTAAAGCTTTATATGTTCAAAACATATGCATGGATAATTTTTCAACTTTTAAACCTTGTGTTCCATTTCCCCTTTCCCCCACCCCTCTCCTAGATGGCAAGTAATCCAATATACGCTAAACATAGTAAAATATATATATGTTAAATGCAATATGCATACATATTTATCTTGCTGCTAAAGAAAAGTCAAATCAAAAAGAAAAAAATGAGAAAGAAAATAAAATGCAAATAACAAAAAAAAAAAAAGTGAAAATGCTCTACACTCAGTTCCCACAGTCCTCTCTTTGGGTGTAAATGGTTCCCTTCATCACAAGATCACTGGAACTGGCCTCAACCATCTCATTGTTGAAAAGAGCCACGGACTTCAGAATTGATCATTGTATAATCTTGTTGCCGTGTACAACGATCTCTTGGTTCTGTTCATTTCACTTAGCATTAGTTCATGTAAGTCTCTCCAGGCCTCTCTGAAGTCATCTGAAAATATTTTATTACTTCTTTTGTTCTTCTAAAGATTTTTATTCAACTTTATACTATTAAGAGGCAATAGGAAGGCCTTATGATACATGTCTTTTTGCAGTAACAGTTGAATGGTTATGCAGAATTAATTATCTCACTGACTTTATGTGTCAGGTCCTAGGAATCGAATCATAAATTTCTTTCCCACTCCAATTTTTTTCAAAGAGATTCTCTTATTCCCTCTGTTCTGAGTAATCAGGAAAAGTTTTTTGATTCTAATCTTTATCAGAAGAAAACTGATGTTACTGGAAATGTTTATCCAACTCCCCTGAGGCCTAGTAAGGACAGGAACAGCTACCAAATTGTGGAATAAAAGTCAACAAGAAGCAGCCTAAAATAATTTTTTTTTTCTTCTGTGAAAAATGATAGTTGGCCTTTAGAAATAAAAATGTATTTCACTCATGTATTTGAAAGATATACCACAAGAACTAAAGATACTAAATATAAATATAATATATATAATAAATATAAATATAAATAAAGATACTAAAGATAAATAGAACTTTTATTCAGCATTGTAAAAATGTTGTTATTATTAGAAAGCTCAGATTTCCATGGAATAAAAACGGTTGAAAGTGGGCAAAGGCAGCTTGGTATAGTGAACAAGGAAATGGTCTATCCTAGAATGAAGAAAACGGTTCAAAATCGCTGGTCAGACATATTAAAATATGTGACTTGAGGCAAGTAGTAGAAACTTAAAGTACCTCTGGGCAACTTTTAAGATTCATTGGTCTGCATTGGAAGATGAAGCTTCCAATAGTTATCAAATAATGGATGTAGATTTTGTCAATACAGTGAGGTGATTAAGGCTGAATTATATTGTATTAGTATGAATGGAAGGAAGAGGAAAGAAATGAGAGATTTTTGAGGTAGAATGAGTAAATGATATAATATGTAGAGTGATAAAGAGGGAAAATGAAAAATGAATAGCTGACATTTCAAACTTAGGTGACCAAAAAGATGATGACATAAGGGAAGTTTGAAAGGGAATTATGGACATGTTAAGTCTAAGAGATTTATGGCATATGCAATTTAAAATATCTATAAGGCCAACAGATGTTAACAGAAAAACCTTACAGCACTGGAATATGAGAATGAAGTTAAAATAGATAAGTAAATATTTTAAAAGAGAACAAGTACAAAAAACCCACTATACACAGCCACTAATGGTAGCTAGGTAGTACAATGGATAGTGTGCCAAATCTGTAGCCAAGAAGACACTACCTAGAATCCCAGACAAGTCACTTATCCCTGTTTGCCTCAGTTTTTTCTATTCTTGTCAAGAAAACCTCAAATGGGGTCATGAAAAATTGGACATAAAAATTGCTTTGTGTGTGTGTGTGTTTCTTAAAAGCAGTCTATTAGAAAAACATGTATACTACATAACTCACAGGTTTATCTATAAGTGCTCTGCAAATATACAAGTGCTCTAGAAACAAGTTATTAATATTTTGATTGCTACTTTGATGGTTATTTGAACTTAACATCTCCAAACTTGGAAAAATATAGTACACTCATTCCTTCATATTCTGTGAAATTGATGTCTATATTCTCCCATAAATCCTTCACAGGAAGTCACCATATATATGAGGGAATTTTCCTCTAAATTTTCTGATACTGCATATAGATACAGACGAAGTTGGGTCAGTTATCCTATTAGTTATCCCTTGATCTCAGTATAAGAATAGCTTCTCCCTTTTTCTAGTAATACAGATCTACTGAAGTATCCTTTATACCACTTTTCTTATGTGATTTTTTTTGCTCTTAAGATATTATGCTTCCAATGTGAAACTATGCTCAAAGCGTTATCAAATTGTGCATACCCTTTGATCCCAAAGTGCCTCTGCTAGATCTGGATCCCAGAAAGATCATTAAAAAAGGGGAAAGGACCCACATGTGCAAAAATGTTTGTAGCAGCCCTTTTTGTAGAGGCAAGGAACTGGAAACTGAATGGATATCCATAAATTGGAGACTGGCTGAATGGTATGTGAATGTAATAGAATATCATTGTTCTATAAAAAATGACAAGCAGGATGACTTCCATAAAGCTTGGAAAGACTTGCATGAACTGGGTTATTAGGAGGATTCTGGGAAGATGATGGAATGAGTCAGTAAATTTCAAGTTCTCCATATTTCTCCCACAAACAGAACAAATTTGAAACTTAGGGCCAACATAGACTGGTGAAAAATCAAGAAAACTTGGGGCAGAAAGAGGGTCCGACTGACACAATCCAAAAAGATTCAAAGAAAGATATCAGGCCAGGAATACTATGAAGGGCCAACACTGCAGGCTAGATCCACAGAAACACCAAGTGGAGACCCCTGGAGCAAGCTGGGTATGCCTAGAGCCTCAGCAGGAACCACAGAAACTTCACCTCCTGGACTATGTATATGAAGTCACTGGTCTGAGTCCAGAAATACTGAGAACCTCGACTGATTAGCAATGCCAGGCCCAGATGTGCTGTAGGGATACAATCCTTGGTGAGAGGAGCCAGAATATCCAGTGAGTACAGAAATGCAGCAGGGATGCTGCTGCCTGTGGGTACTTGCAGGAGGGTGGAACTCTTGGTTTAGAGTTCCAAGTCAGAGGGGAGAGCTGAAGCCAGAGGCACCATCCCCACTCCCACTCCCACAATTAGAGGTGCTCACACTAATACTTCACATTAAAAAAAAAAAAACTGGCAAAGAGAAAAGAACCCCACCACAGAAACATATTATGGGAACAAGGAAGACTGGAAATCATTTTCAGAGGACAAGAATGAAGTAAAAAAAGCTTCTATCACAAAGAGTAATGTGAAATGGTTCCCTGCCCAGAAAGAATTTATAGGAGAATTCAAAAAAAGATGTAAAAAATCAAATGAGAGATATGAAGGAAAACTAAAAAAATAAATAAAAAACATCCAAGAAAAACAAGATGATTATGAAAAAAGTTACCAACTACAAAAGGAGATAAAATCGGAACACAAGTGAATACAAGGGATGTTGTAAAAAAAATTATCCTGGCATGGGTTCTGTCAATAAAAAGTTATTATAATAAAATTTTATAATAAATTTATAATAAAAATAAAAATTTTTGAACATCCAAAAAAAAAAAAAATTATCCTGGAGTGATAGAACATGAAGGCAAAGTAGAAATACAAGAAATCCATTGGTCACCACCTGAAAGAGATCCTTTGTAGAAAACACAGAATATTATTACCAAATTCCAAAATCACCAAATCAAAGAGAAAATTTTTGCAAGAAACGAGGAAAAAAAATCAAAAACTGGAGCTACAATTAAAATTGTATAGGACTTATAAGTAGCCACAATAAAAAACTGCAGGTCTTGGAATCATATAGACCAGTAAACAAAAGAACAAGGTTTGTGGCCAAAAACATTACATCTAGCAAATATCCATAATATTGAATGAGAAAAAATGGACATTCAACAAACTTGTAGATTTTCAGGACTTTCTATCAATCAAACCCAAACTCAACAGAAAACTTTAAAATGTAAGAGCCAATATCAAAGATCATTGATCAACTTAACATGCACAAATTGTTTATGTTTTTTACATGGAAATGTATATCATATGTATACCAGATGTATACCATCAACAATAGGGTTATAACTCAAAAGAAAGAATGGGGCAGAGTTAAGGTAAAAATAGTAGTAATGTTATACAAATAAGGTACAGAGGAAGAATAGACACAGAGGCATTAAAGGAGGAAGAGGGCTCATAATTCTGAAAAACATACTCACATTGGGAATGGTTTAAATAGGTATATTACACACACACACACACACACACACACCCCATGAAGGGTATAGAATCCTTCAAAATCTATAAAGAAATGGGGCAGCTTGTGTGGGGGGAGAAGGGATAGACAAGAGGAAGTAAAGGGTGGGGGAATAAAATAAGGGAGGGATTCATGTTAAAGAGGGACAAGTTAAGGAAAAGAATGAAAACAGAATTAGCAGGGATAGGAAAGAGGGTGAGAGTGTGTGTGTTGTGTAGTTATGTAGAGGGCTGAAACTCTATGCACTGAGGTAAGGACAGCGGAGCACTTGAGGCTAACTAACGATTGGACAATATACTCTATGGGCATATGCTTGGAAAATGGCCCTTCCCACTATACTGTGCTGGCTCGATGATTGATGTATACAGAGGATTATAGGAGGGACTAGGGGGTGGAATAAGATTAGCCAGGGTCACTTTTGCAGTGCCGGAAGAAGGAGGAGGTTGCGGAAGATCCCCTTCACTTCTACCCCTAAAGACCAAGAACAAAGACTAAGGACTTTTGCTTATCCTGACTCTGGCCGATTCTAAGGTATCCTGGGTGCTAGCGTGGTCGTCACATTTATATACATATACATACATATATATACACGCATACATACACACACACATATATATATATGCATTTATGTATATATGTATATATATGTGTGTGTATATACATATGTGTGTATATATATATATATACACACACACACACATACATATGTATACACACACACACACACACACACACACACAAATGTATCTTTACTTAACTATAACCTGCTTGGAGAATAAAAGATGAAGAAAAGAATAAAGGTGTGCACAGCAAAGAATTAAAGAACAACCTATATGGAAGTAAAGAAAAGATAACACTTGTGTATATAATTTCTTCTACTATTATATATCCTTTCTGGAACTAGTAATTTATTTTTATATGTTTTGAATTCTCCCTGATGTTCCATTTTCCTTCTTTCTTATTCTTTTTTTAAAATAAAATAAAGTGCTAAGTGAAGTGAGTAGAATTGAGAGAGTTGAACATAGCAACAAGATTATGTGATGATCAACTGTGATGGACTTGGTTCTTTTCAACAATGAGGTGGTTTGAGGCAATAGATTTTCATGGAAAGAGCCACCCACATCCAGAGAGATAACTATGGAGATTGAATATGGATCAAAGCATATAGTATTTTAAACGTTTTTGTTGTTGTTGTTTGCTTGTTTTTTTTCCCCCTTTTGATCTATTTTTCTTGCACAGCATGATGAATATGGAAATATGTTTAGAAAAACTACACATGTTTAACCCATATTGACTTGTTTGCTATCTAGGGGAGGAGGGAAAAAGGAAAGAGAAAAATTGGAACACAAGGTTTTGCAAGGGTAAATGTTGAAAACTATCTTTGCATGTATCTGGAAAAACAAAAAGCCATTATTTAAAAAAAGTTATACTCTTCTCATATCAACTATGTGCCTCTCCGTTGTCCTTTTGGTTACCTATACTTTTTATCCCCTAAATAAGCAGTAAATGAATTTATTAGGAACATTTTAGTCAACTATTTCAATAAAACAAATAAAAAAACAGTAATTTTCATGAAGTGACAGCTAGGTGGTACAGTAGTTAAGAATTCGAAATCTGTAGTCAGGAAGACCAAAGTTCAAATCTATCCTCAGACATTTACTAGTTATGTGACTTGAGAAATGTCACTTAAGTCTGTCTGCTTCAGTTTCTTCATCTGTAAAATGAACCAGAGAAGAAAATGGCAAACCACTCTAGTATCTTTGCCAAGAAAACCCCAAATGAAGTCATCAAGAGTCAGACACAACTGAAGAACAATAAAATTTGAAAAAATAAAATAGATGAACATTTACAAAAATGCAAACTGAAGATCAAAACTCAAAATACCAATAGCCTAAATAGTTTATTCCAAAGAACAAACTGGGGAGGCAGAACCAAGATGGAAGAGTAAAGGCAGGGACTTACTCAAGCCCCATTTAAATAATGACTAAACAAATTCTAGTGCATCAGATCCCACAAAAAAAGGGTGAAAACAATTTATCAGGTCAGAAGGAAAGAGCTATTGCATCAGGGTGAGAGGGGAACATAGTCCTCTGCAGGCTATGCCAGCCATCAAATTAGAAAAATATCAACTGAATCAGTGACAAAGATGACAATTTCCAGATCTCTCAGGCCACAGACACCAAAAGGTTGGCAGGAAAGATTTGTAGCACTAGGATGAGAGTTGCAGGTCCAGCACAGCCCCACCCTGGGCAAACCAGGAGTAGGCCTGGGGACGAATCTCTCAATCAGCTACTTCTGGAAGTCTCAGCCCACAGATGGTAAGGGGATCTAACAACCGGTCATAAAGAGATTATTGGGGTTTCTTCGCAACCTTGGAAGTGCTTTGCCCATACTCAGATCTGGGACACATTACAGGCTCACAATCCCAGGAACCTTCCTCACAATTCCAGAGCAGAAAAGAGTGCTTGTGGTCACTAAAATACTAGAGCAGGGGTCCTCAAACTTTTTAAATAGGGGGCCAGTTTACTGTCTGTTCCTCAGACTTTTGAAGGACCGGACTATAGTAAAAACAAAAACTTTGTTTCGTGGGTCTTTAAATAAAGAAACTTCATAGCCCTGGGTGAGGGGGATAATCGTCCTCAGCTGCCGCATCTGGCCCAAGGGCCATAGTTTGAGGACCACGGTACTAGAGCATAGGCCAGAAGAGTAGTAAAAACACTTCTTAGATAATACCACCTTGGAAGAACTGAAAAACTTACAAAGGTCCCTAAAAGGATCTCTGAAAAACAACTTCACAAAATCCCTGAAATTTGGAATATAATACTTTCCACCTTAGAAACAGAACTCTAACAAAGTGCTAAAAGTCAAGTAATAAGTTAGGAAAATGAGCAGAAAATAGAAAATATTCTGGCTACAAAGTTACTCTGGAGACAAGGAAGATCAAAACACAGTCAGAAAAAGATATCAAAGTCAAAGCTCCTTCATCCAAAGCCTTAAAAACAAATAAGAATTGGTCTCAATTGGAAGAACTCAAAAAGGATTTTGAAAATAAAAGAAAAGGAAAAATTGGGAAGAGAGTGAGAGTGTTGTAAAAGGAAGTACAAAAAACAAATGAGGAAAAGGAATAGATCCAGGAGAGAGAATTTTTAAATTATTTGATTATCTGAAAGCCACAATCGAAAAAAAGGAACCTAGACTTCATCTTTCAAGAAATTATCAAGAAAAACTGTCCTGAACAAGAAAAACTTATCTTGCTATACAAGATAAATCAGATCTAGAAAGAAAGGGAAAAAAAAATTTGAGAAGGAAAAGAAATATGTAAGCAAACAATAACAAAGAACAGAAATGCTATGTTGTGGTTCACTCTCATTGCCATAGTTCTCTCTCTGGCTGTAGCTGATTCTCTTCATTACTGAACAATTGGAACTGGTTTGAGTTATCTCTTTGTTGAAGAGAGCCACATCCATCAGAGTTGATCATCGTATAATCTTGTGATTGCCATATATATAATGACCTCTTGGTTTTGCTTATTTCACTTAGCATCAGTTCATCTAAGTCTTCAGGCCTCTCTAAAAAAAAATCATCCTGTAGGTCATTTCTTACAGAAAATAATATTCCATAACATTCATATACCACAATTTATTCAGCCATTCCCCAATTGATGGGCATCCATTCAGTTTTCAGTTTCTTGCCACTACAAAGAGGGCTGCCACAAACATTTTTGCACATGTGGGTCCCTTTCCCTCCTATAAGATCTTTTTGGGATATAAGCCCATTAGTAAGATCACAGTCTGCTGGATCACAATCTGATAACTTTTTGAACATAGTTCCAAATTGCTCTTCAGAAAGTTGGATTCATTCACAATTCAACAAACAATACATCAGTGTCCCAGTTTTCCCACATCCTCTCCAACATTCGTTATTTTTTTTCTGTCATCTTAGCTAATCTGAGAGGTGTGTAGTGGTATCTCAGAGTTGCCTTAATTTGCACCAAAAGAGATTTAAAAAAAAAAAAAAAGGAAAATTCCCCATATGTCCAAAAATATAGTAGCTTTTTTCTGATGTTTTTGAACAAACTGCAGTATGTTATGACAGAATGCTATTGTGATATAAGAAATGACGAGCAAAATGCTTTCAGAAAAAACTGGAAAGACTTTCGTGAGCTCATATAAAGTGAAATGTACTGTGGACAAAAGAACAGCAACTGTAATATAATCAGCTATGAATAACTTTACTATTCTCAGCAATAGTCTGAAGGACTTATGATGAAAAATGCTATCCATTGCCAGAGAATTAATTATATCTGAACACAGACTGAAGCACAATTTTTAAAAACTCTTATTCTTGAGGTTAAAAAATTATTTTACATGCAACTGGGGGAAAATAGAACTAATAAGTAATGAAAAAAAAAAGAATAAACTGGATAAATCATTTTCATTAAACAATCAATTCCAATATCACATTTAAAAAAAAAAATCCCCCCAAATAGGAAAAGATGAGATGCTACTAAATTTTTATCAGGACACAAACATGATCTTGACAATCAGATCAGATTTGACAGTCAAAACAAAGAAAATGAAAACACTTCCTCAAATCATAAAGACAAAAATTCTAATAAAATATTAGCAAAGAGGTTATAGATGTAATAGAATAAGTAAATTAGTTTCACTGTAGGAATAGTCTAATACTAGGCTAACTGTAAAAACAAAAAAATTTTAAATGGAAATAATAGCTGTAGCAAAGTTACAGAATACAAAATAAATCCATAAAAATCAATAGCATTTCCATTAAATCATCAACCAAATTGAGTGGGAAGAAAATGAAAATGATGTTCATACAATACCTGCTCTCCCTACCCTTTTTATAAGTTTATATGCTATTTTTGCATATCTCAACTATGACATTTGTTAAGTTCTATTCCCTTCTTCCTAATTTCTTTCCAGTTTAACCAATTTCTCTGTATTTCTTCTCTTATGACCATCAAAAGAGAATGAAAGTATCCCTAATATTTGTTTGTCCTATTTTAATTCCATTTTAGAACATTAAGATTCCAAGTGTATTTTTCTTCCCATTAGAATGAAAAGTATTTTATTATTGTTTCTACCCTTCCAAATATATTTTGGGGTGTTTAATAAACATTTCCTTTAAATTTTTTAATTATTCAATTTTATTTTATTTTCATTTCTAAATTCTCTCCTCTCACTAATCTATGATTTTGATTTTTTTCCTCAATTGTAGCCATGTTTATTTATTATTCAACTGAAATGTATATATAATATGTTAAAGTTTCAAATTATTCTAAAAATGAAAACATACAACACAATGACCAAACATAATTCTATTGTACCAATAACAAAAAATGTCAACCCATCTTCTGACAAAAGTTAGTCTCTATATGTAGAGCAAGAAATACATTTTTGGACATGGCTAATGGAAGAATTTATTTTTCTTGACTTTGTGACAAATTTGTTATGAGTTTTTGTTTGTTTGTTTTTTCCAGAAGAGAAGAAAAAAAGGAGAAGAAAAAGATTTTATTTGAAAAAAATTGCGGGGGAGGAAAGTAATCAGGGAACTAAAATGGCACTAAACATTTCACTTCTAACTTCATCGTAAGCTACCTTTATATTTAGCATCTCAATTTGAGGCTTTAGCTTAAATGTTGCTAAAGATACCAAAACAAATTTTCACATTTAAAATTTTTTGAAAATTAGAACATTAAAACTTACCTCTTCATCCAGTTCTTTCATTATCTTGTCTAGTTTTATGTTTGAAGTTCTATAAAACACAATTGAGTACAATGAAAATACAATCCCGTCTTTATTATATAGAAACCCATTATCAACATCTTTGTTTACTCTTGGAATTTACATTTTGGCTATTTCATTGATCATTATCACTTTGATTAAAGATTAGGCAAGGGAAAACCCATACTGGCAAGATTGAGGTTTTAGGACTACTTTTGCATTTCACATTAACAATAAGATCCTGTTCTGCAAAAACATGAATATTATTTTAATCTATGGTATTTCAATCAAGAAACATTTAAAGGTCTCTGAGTCTCCGACTATGTAGTGTTTTTTTTTTAAGTCCTAAAATTTTCTGTCTTCTTAAGTGTGCATGCTTTCTTTTATTTACACTATTTTATTATACTATTTATAATAACTTAATTATAAAGAAAAGTATTAATTCCATTGAAAATCACAATAGAGAAAAAGGGTGTTTCAACAGCACAACTACATGAGAATTATATTTAAACACAATTTTAAATTGATATTGTCCATTTTTACAAAAACACCATTTCTTTAAATTTGCTCCTTCAATCTCCCAACCAACACTGAATAGTTAATTGCAACACTGTATTAAATGTCTTGTATATCATGCAATGTAGTTCATGAAGGATCATTTTAAAAGATCATGCTAAGGAAAAGAAACAATATTTCAAATCTTTGGGAGAATATATCATTAATTCCAAAACACATAAATATTAATTTCTACTTTTTATATAGACATTTTCAATTTTAAATTGATTATAAACACTTTCGATGATCCCTAATTTAAGGAACACAGACTTTGAAATAAGCATCATGTATATAAATTTGAAGTCTGTAAGATTCAAGTTCAGTCTCACCTGCACTTCTGCTCCATTTCATCTTTTAGCTGTATTTCATTATGCAATTGTTCTTCCAGCTTATAGATTGTATTTTGCAAACTTTCCTGCTTTAAAAAAAAATAACATAATATTCATTTTTCACAAAAAAATCCCAGTATTCTAGGAATAATGAACCACATTTGTAAAAGTAAATACCATTTGGAGGTTAATTTTTACATTACAATTTTTCTGCCTCTTTTTTTGCTTGTTACTTATTAAATTTTACTGTTTTTAGTTCTGCTGGAGGGTTATTGAGAGAAACAGAAAAACTGAAATTCAAATAAAATTTCCAACTTTGCTGTTTTTATAAAAATAATTTGTAGAAGAGTGGCTGGAATTAAAAGCACAATAAACAAGAAACCTCTAAAACTCCAATGAGTTTTTTAATTTAAAAAACTGATATTTAAGTAAATGTAGTTATTATATGTATTTTGTAACGTGTAGTGAAATATACATTTATTATATAAAAAGACCAGGTTAACCTAAATCGGGAACCAAATTTGTTCCTGTCTGAGAGAAGAAAAAAATTCAAAAATTATTATCCCACTAAAAAGGTAGTTAGAAAAGCTAAAGATTAACAATTATATCAACAATATGTAATAAGTTCCAGAGGAATTCATTTGGTTTTATGATGTTTTTAGATCTAAACATGTTAGTATGAAAATGTAATTCTTAATCACCTTTAACAAAGCTCTGCCAAAATGCTTTGAATCTAGATACTAGATAAAGGGCTGTTAAGCCCAATGTCCAATGGTGCACTTTATTTCTAGAAAAGATTCTGATAATTTTATTTCAATATAATTAACTTCCTTGGTAATCCTAATGTATATTTTATGCAATGAAACAATATTTTAAAAACTCTAAGAAACCATAAGGTTTCACCAGACTTCTAAAGGAGTTCATAACTCTAAAAAAATTAAGAACTGCTATATCTTTCAATGAATGTAAGGAAAAAAGATAATGGCAAGGAACACTACTGACAGTATACAAGGGTATTCAAATAACCTACAGAAAGGGGTAAGGGTGTGTGTGTGTGTGTGTGTGTGTGTATTTTACGGTGCTTCCTGGGCCACATACTAGGCAAGAAGCTTAGGCACTCCCTTTTTTTCTTCAATCTCCACTTATTCTATCTGGACCCAAGGAGTACCCACGTGGAAGCAAATGGGCTGACAACTAAAAAACTCAAGATCTCTTTATGTAGGTAATACTGTATCCATTATGTAGTGGCACAGTCTTCCTTTCAGTTACTGTAAGGAAGTACTGAACAGGAAGTATAAAATAAAATTCTCTTAACAACTTGAAAAAAATACATTTCTCTCCTTTATTTGCAGAGGGACAGAAGTATGGGGATAAAATATTTCCTATGCTATAGCAAACTCAAGTGATGGTATTTTGATGAATTTTACTGAACTTTTTTTGGGGGGGAGGGTGGGGACTATGAAGCATGGCTCACTGGGTAGGAGGGGAAGGGATATATGTTGGTTGAAATGACTGCAATGTAAAAACAAGTATCAATAAAAACATTTAAAATTACTCTTTAGTTTTAGAGAGGATTACACTGAAAACTACTAGACAGTTTGGTAATATGGTATCCAGAATTGGTCAAGCTTTGCATTAAGGCCACAATACCTTTTGCTAAAAACTTAGATTAAAAACAATCATAATATTTGAAAATTTTATTATTCTCTCAAGTATGAAAAACTGAAACTCACTTTCAAAAAATATTTTAATTAAATTGCAGCAGCTATCTATGCCCTCAAGGAATTTACATTTTATCAGACAGATACAACACAAAAATCAGTTAGTGCACACATGATAACTTGAAGAAAAAAAATACTAGAAACTATGATAAATCAGAGAGATTATGGTTAACATTTATATACTGCTTTAAGGTTTGCAAAAAATTAATATTTATGCATATATACACATATAAAATCTCCTTTGATAATTATAACAATGTTTAAGAGCTATCTATTATGATCTTCATCCTATAGATAAGAAAACTGAAGCTGAGAGTTGAAGTGACTAGCTCAAATTAAGCAGGGTAAATTTGAGAAAAAGACTGCTGAAGGCAACAGCGATAAAACAGCTCCATCAAGCATTTAAAATTATAGTACACCTTTCACTTTATAGGGAGAAAGTAGCTATCTAATTCTACCTTCTGTAGATGCAAGGTATTTTAAATTCTATACCTCCTAAAGAAAGATTCTAGTTTGCTTTGTTACTAATTACTATGTTATTAAATGTTCTATTATATGTGGAAGGAAAAATGGTGCCCTGCACCATACAGATTCTAACTACAAGGACTTTTCCAATTTTATGATAATTTTATATACAGAGTTAACAGTAAATCAAGATTTAGACCTTTGATGCCTTTTTTTTTTTTTGGGGGGGGGGATTACCACTCCTGTCAATTCTAATTCATTTTTTGGATGAAAAATTCCAAGGAAAAGGGGAAAAATTACATAATTAAACATGGTTGAGAAAGAATGTTTTGTTTCTCACCAGTTAATAAACATTATTATTGAGTTTGATGAGTTGTAAGGCTCCCAATGTAGCAGGAACAGTAACAGACTACTGGAGAACCTTCCACTATATAATTCACATATCAGATGCTTCTGAAAAATACTACTTAAGAAAAAGAATTACTATTTACACTTTATTCACATTCAATCATACTTAAACCATATAAATAATACTTCCTACTTGTACCCCAAACCGAAGTCAACTAATAATCATCATAAGAAAATACATACCAAGCTTTTATCTATATTGGAGGTGGTTCTATTATCATTAGGATTGGCTGAAGATACAGATAAATATCTAGTGGAGAAGAGTGGAAAAAAGGTTTTAAATGTTATTTTAAAAACCAGTGTCAATGATCAAGAAATGAATCTACCACATTTGCTAAAGATATATATAAACACACAAAAAAGAATACAGAACTAAAAATTAAAACATAATAACATCTATTTACTGGAATCCCCAAAGTTTCCTCACTTCCTGACCTATCATTCTCAATCTTTTTCTTCCAGATCCCAATTTTGAACACTACCCTCTGACCCTCCTAGCTCTGATTATTGAACCTTTACCTTTATCTTTCCCAGAAATGGGCTTTCATACCAATTTTCAATCATCCCCTCAACATGCCACCACATGTTGCTTCTGTATTCCAGTTCCCTTTTATATGCTGTCTTCCTTATGGAATAATAAGCTCCTTGAAAGCAGTGACCGTCTCATATGCTTGGATTTCTATTGCCAGAGCTTAGCACAATAGTAATCCTTAATAAATGCTTTATCAATCTACGGTCCTTCAGCAAAATAAGATAAATTAACCTTCCACTACTTCCTGGATTAACCTTATAGGACTAAACCATGTTTTTCCGATTATTACTTATTCTTATAATTTTGCAGACGAAAGGGGTATGGAACTTGAAATGTTAACCTCAAACTAGTCAAAATAGCAAAAATTTTGGAAAAAATAATAAAACAAAAGTTTCTGGATGACTGGAAGAATCAAGCAAAAGGTTAAAGTCTAAATGTTGGTATAATACAATGTCACTTCAAGTAGACAAAGACATACATAAAGAGATGGAATAGCTCTGAGAGATGGACATAGGAAATAGTAAAGTAGACATTCAGACAACATTCTGATACACAATGGGATATTTATAGTATGCCTTCTAAGCATAGTCTCCTTCAATTCTTAAGATTTTATGAAATAGTTTTACCTCAGCCTCTCTCATGAATTAACAAGTGGGGGAAAAAGTTTTAAATACAGTTATGGAAAATGTAAAGAAGTTACAAGCATAAGTTTTCTCCTCCTCCCTTTTCCAAAATGATTTTTTTTCTCTCTTGTCTTCTTTTGTCCATTTAATGGAGTCTTTTGGAGAAGAATAGAATAGTTAGAAATTCCAGAAGATAAAGGAAATGAAAAACAATCAAACTTTCTGAGTGCTGATACAATTCAGTAGTAAAAGTTGTTTCAACTTGATTACGCATGTATTTGACTTTTGCAGTCTTCTATTTTACTTCAGAGAGAAGGAGATTTAAAAAATAAACTTCATGGTGTTAGTAGGTCTGATTAACATAGGGAAACTTTACCGTATAAACATCTACAATGTTGCTCGATACAACATAAATACAAAATATAACAGATCAAATCAGACAATAAATGTAATTTTTATTGTAATTTGTTTATCACTTAATGTATATTTTTGTAAAGATCTTTTATATACCAGGGATATTTTTAGATACCAGAAAGGGCTTGTTACAGAAAACTGGGTAGGTAAGAAAACTCCTGAAATTTGAAGCCCAAATTTAACCTAATTTTATCATTTCAAAAGAGATACAAAATGCTTGCCTGCAAGATGTGTGTATCTTACATAACCTTGGGAGAGTGTGTATATATGCGTGTGTATGTCTATCATCCAATATATTAGCTATATGATCTAGATTTTGTTATCAACAGATTTATGCATATTATCTTCATTCTTATCTAAATCAGTGAGAAAAATTCTGACCAGCATAGATCTCTGGGATAACATTAAAGACCTCAAGCTGACACCAAAGCAGAGGTTTATTTTCTCTCCTGAGTAAGCATCCCATATCTGTAACTTAGCTTCAAATGTTCACTGGTTTTTGGTTTTTCTACTCTAATACAGGTCTGGATTCTCATTTGGATGGTCATAGTTTTTTCTTCTTGTTTTTACACTGAGGTATTTCTGTATTCCTTCTGATAATCTAGAAAGTAGAAAAGCATCTGAAGTCCTTTACCTTCTCTTCACTGAGAGAGAGAGACTAGCTTTTACTTTAAGCAAAGATAACAGCAACTTGGCTGAAACAGAAATACAAAACATTGTATATACTATATAGGTCACTACAAAATGAGACCCTCAATCCATTGTTATTCTTGTTGGTTAACTCCTGGGGAATTCAAGCATAAAGTATAACTGCAAAAAAATTATAAAAGCCAAAGGAGGTCCTTGGGGGGAGGGAGGAAGCACAAGATGATTTGGGTAGGATACAAAGTAAAGAGATAAAAGGATTGTGTGATTTTCAATCATTGCTACTTCCCATCACCAATGGTAAATCTACTGAAACCAGAGGGTAGCATTTATCAAAAGAATACTGGGAGTATTAGAAAAAAGATTACTTTTGGAAAGTTCTGTGGTCTATATTTTGATGTGGGATATTTTTCTTACAAAATGACCCAAATGAGGTTTAACTATTTTGGTATTGAAACAACAACAACAAAAACCCCACTATTAATCTTGTGGATTTTATTATTAGAAATTATATAAAGCAGTCAGTTTATTTTCTTATTTTTCTGAGATGGCCATTTATAAAATATTATAAAAGATTTATAAAAGATTTGGCATCTTTTATAAAAACGTGCAAGTCAAAAATGAAAATTTTCATATTGAGGCTACAAATAAGGAATTTAGGAAGCTTCCAAAGTAATAAAGTTAATTTTTAAACCTGTTCTATTAAAATGTATATTAAGGTAAATAGTCTTTTGAACAGAAAAAAAAATTTTTTTAAATAAGCAGGCTTAGTTTTAGGTAAATATTGTCCAGTTCAATGAAATTTCTTGGTATTGTGCCAATTACTTATTTATTTCTCAGAAGGCCTAAACTTTCCAACTTTCCAATTATAGAGTTGCAAAGGATTTTAAAGCCTACTTAAACTAAATTCATTTTGCATGAGAAAACTGAGAGAAAAGTAATTTAGTTCCAAATCACAAATCAGCCAAGTTCATAACCCAGACTACACAATTCAGTGCTACTTCCTCTAGCACACCTCACTTTCTAGTCATATTCTTGCATTTTTTTTTTTTTTACTATGTAAATACTATGTATGAATGAGAAAAACTAAGCTTTAAACAAAGAAATACTAGGGGTAACATATTTATATTTCCCCTCGTTGATACATTTCTGGTACTTTTTCAGCAGTTAAATTCACTTTGGTGTTTTCAAACAAATATTAAATGTTAATGTTAACTGATTGATATAAGTTTCAAATGTTTAATTAACTAAAGTTTTTAGGTTTTAGTAATAGGGAAATTCTAGCAGGAATTATTTCAAGTCAAAAACATATATTCTAATAAAATAAAGAAGGCTTGCTTTTTAACTAGAATTAAATATGTATCCCAAAGTGCTAATAATTATGATTCTTTGACGATACTAACAATGATAGTAGAACTTCAAATTTCTGTGATTCTAAGATTTGATTTTTATCCAATTTCTTTGGATGTTAACATTAACCATATCTCTTTGAATTTTAGCTTTCTTACATGTAATGCCTAAATCTGAGAGATAACAAATACACTGGGTAAGTCATAAAAGAATTTCTGAAAGGTAATGAGATTTTCACTAACTATGGAATAATATGAAAGAAATTAAATAGAAAATCCTATAGCCTTTTTTGAAAAGACCGGATGATTTAATGTTATTAAAATAGCTTCCATAATCTGAAATATTATTGTCTATGAAATAATGATTCTACTATGCCTACTGCTGCTATAAAAATACTTTTTAAAGTACTTACCTACGATTGCTATAATATGTAAATCCTACAAAAGGTAGTTGATTGCCAACAAAAGCTTTTGGAATGGGAAATGTTTCTTCTTCTCCTTTGTCTTCTTCTAAGTCATCAAAATTACTAGTATCAATGTCACTACTGAGATCAGGTACAACAGGTGCAACAGCTAAGGATAAAAGAAAACTGGTTATTTGGATAAAAAGCAAAATAAATGTCCACAAAAAATGAAACTTTTTTTTTAAAAAAGGAACCTGAGCTTCTCTAAGTCTCATGTGATGAGTCTAAAATAATTACCAAAAAGCTATAAGTACATTCCCAATCTATAAAAATTAAGAGACAGAATAAGATTGGATTTAGTTTCTGTAGGTTCTGTAGTACATTAAAAATAAAAATAAAAAAGATGTGCTTCTCTCTACAATACCTCTAATATCACATTTAACATATACTCAGTAAACAATTTATACAGCAGGTATCACAGAAAAGATTTTTATATGAAGGAGTTAACATAGAGTATTAAATGTAACCAAGTCAATAAAATACCAATAATATCATCTACCTACTAGGTTGTGATTATAATTGGTTATAAGGAAGTATTTTGAATAGAAAACCTTAGTCATTACAAAAAGATTTTATCTCTGATAACCATTACTGCCCATTGTTTTCTGAATTAGATTGGAAACTAATTCAGAATCAGTTATTTCAACAATAAAATATCACCTTAATAATTTTCATTTCTTACAACTGATAGCAAGAATAGCTAACACTCATATAGCTCTTAGTATTTGCCAACTACTCTGCTAAACACTTTGCAATTATTATCTCATTTGATCCTCATAACAACCCTGGAAAGTAGGTGCTATTGTTTATCCTCATTTTACAGGGAAGGAAACTGAGGCAAACATGTTAAGTAACATCAATGTTCTTTCTGGTCCACTACCTAGCTTAATAAAATGCCACCTAATCATTACAAAAGTTAATCTTGCTATTTGATAATTAATTGATCTGTTCTTATTACATGAAATCATGAGATTCTGTAAATATTCATGTTATTAGCATGTACTTTTCGTACTATAGATCAAATGACATTTCTCATGATGAAACTGTTCAAGTATAATTACAATTATGAGAGTTCTTCCTCAAGCTTAATTAAAAAATTCAGAAAATTGCCTCTGCTATGGAAAGCCTTGTAGTTTTATAAAACATAAAATGTTTGATATTCTTAAGAACTATAGTAAAAATTAGTTTTCAGAAACGTAAATGGATTTCCTAGATAGTAGCAGTAACATATATTAAAGTTCCCAGTGGGATTGGCTAGTTATTTTTAAGGAAAATATGGAACTTACTACACTATAATTGCTGCACTTATAATAACTGCACTGGAACGATGCACTATAATTGATTAGCTTAACCAGTGGATTAAAGCACAAGTCATTAACACACTTCCTTAATCACCTAAGTAAAACAAACCCAGTCTAGCTGTCTCTGTGGCAGACAAATAGCATAACTAACACCAGGAAGGTATGCTCAACTCAATCAACTAAATTGATTAAAATACTTTCTTTTTCCTGCTCTACAATTCCTTTCCCCTCCTCTGGTTATAGTTAAATAAGTTTTCTTCTGCTAACTATCCAAATGGACTATTAATGCTCCATATTTATTATAGCTTTTTATTGACAAAACATATGCATGGGCAATTTTTCAACATTGACCCTTGCAAACACTTCTGTTCCAACTTTTCCCCTCCTTCCCTCCCTCTGTTCCCCTAGATGGGAGGTAGTCTCATACATATTAAACATTTAAGTATATGCTAAATACAATATATGTATACATATTTATACAGTTATCCCATTGCACAAGAAAAATCATATTTAGAAAGAAGGTAAAAATAACCTGGGAAGAAAAACAAAAATGCAAGCAAACAACAATATTAATATAAAATAAAATTCCTTTTAAAAAATTGTCTTATGGATCTGTATTTTGTTCATACTGATAAGAGAAGCAGCCATCGTACAGTAGAAAGCTAGTTGGCCTAAAACTTACAGGTCACATTTTCCTGCTTTTGATAATCTCTCTATATATGAAATAGTATTGATAAACATAACATTTGGATTGTTTTTAAACAGACACAAAAATGTACACATGGAATAAATTTTTTGGATAAAAAAATCATTTACATGTGCACACACATGCATGTGATAGGGTAGAATAAAATGTGATAACAACTTACTATCTCGAAGAGTTTCCCATGCCCATTGATCATTTTTGAAGAAGAGATGTCGTTTGATTTCTTCCACACCATTTCGTCCTAATCTCACTTCCCTGTTTTAAAATGTTAGAGACACAAGACAGTCTTAAAATTCTGAGATAGTTCACAATTATGACATTTTACAGTTTATAAAAGTTTCTCATACACAAACACAAAATACTATATGATTGTACATTGTAAGAGCGTGTTTGTTATAAAATACATGGTATTTAAAAACAGAAGACTATAATATCCTAAATCCTGATTAACATAAACTTTGAAAGGTTATTTCTATAATTCTACATGATTTATTTTGATTATATCCCAAGCTTAGCTGATAACTGAAGAAGGAAAAATTTTAGAAAGGAATGACAGAAGAAATTTTAAGAAAAGAAATTTGTTAAGATAAGTGTTTTTTAATTATCAATCAGAACTTACACATCAAGTGTCTTTATACATAATACATTAAGTTCACTTTCTTTGATAAATTTTTAAAAAAAAAAATTTTTTAAACGAAATTCAGTAAGGAAATGGGTTTAGAGGATGAGTTGCCCAAGGAATGAAGCTAGTTAAATGGAAAAGTCAAGTCTAGAATTCACTATATCATGCTGTTACTTGACCCTCTCTCATGAAATGTACGCGATTTCCACAGAAAGAGAGAAGCAGTGATATTAAACAGTTATCTATGGGCCTAATACCACACATAAAACACATTTGAAAAGCTTTAGTTCAACTGTAATTCCACAAACAATAGGAAATTTATCTGCTTTTCTACAAAAGACAGATGTAATGACACTTACATATAAAGGAAAAGACTGTTAAAATGATCTAAGCTAGCTTCTTTAGGGAAGCAAATAACTCTAACTACCACAACACTATTAATCTCCCTTGAAAAATTTTTGTACTATAATGCCTAATGAAGATCCAAGGAGGACAATCGAAGTAACACATAAATCAATTTGAATCTAAATATAAAAATTATTCCAATTTTTAAATTATTAAATCTAAATTAAAGTTTTTGAGAGGGTGAGAAGAATAAGTTAAATTTCAAGAGACCTCTGATTTATACAGGAACTGTCTGTTAAATAGGACAAGTTCCAATAAATTGGTAAAGTGTTTATTTTGAGTAGGACAAGGAGTAGCTTTTAGGCTTTTCTTAGTCCTTATCTTCCTTGAATTTTGTGTAGTTTTTGACACAATTGACAATATATGCTGATCTCTCTTCCCTCAAGACAATGCTCTTTCCTGGTTTTCCAGCTATCTCTCTGTCATTCTTTCTGAGTTTCTTTTGCAAGATGTTACCAAATGTCACCCCTATTCTTCTTTCTGACCTCATCAGTTCCCCTTCAACCTCACTTCTTCCCAACTCCGCATTCAAATAATCATTTCTAATGTAGATGACTCCTAAATCTCTATCCTTCAAATCTTCCCCAAACTCTACTTCCATATTATACACCAAGTACTAGGCATTTCCACCCAAACATATATTTTGAATTACACATGTTCAAAAAAATAGAACTGATCTGGAAGTCATCAAACAAAAGCTGAACAGTTGCTTTATTTAATAGTCAAGAGAAGCTCCCCTTTAAGGTATAAATTAGAGTAGAGATTCTTAAACTCTTTCCACTCATGAACCCTTTTAGCCTGAAAAATTTTCATGCAACTCCATCTTGAATCTGAGCCAAGGTATTTCTGACAACATTCATGCATGTGCAAGACAAAGTGCGCAGCATATTTATTCTATGTCCAGAACTAAGGCTACAATTAAGTCACATGATGCAACATGGGTAAGCAAAGCCAGAAACATCTCAGATTCATTATGCATTTGATTTTGAATCAACTTTTGGTCATAGCTTTCAGAAACCTTTTACTTTTGCTAAATTTTTCATGACTTTCATATTTAATTACATGATCCCATACTGAGTTGTGATCCACAGTTTAAAGAAGCTTTGGATTAAACTACATGAAGTCTGACATTCTTCCCAAATCTTAAATAGTGAAAAGGAAATTTTTAAAAGTCTTCCTTAAAAATTATCTCCATAAAATGCTTCCCCTGCTTTGAAATAATCAATTGCATTATTGGAGTTCCTCTAAGAAGAAAAACACTTTTCCTTAAGCCAGCTCACTTTTGGAAAAGAAGTGGGCAGTATCTATTCCTCTTATCTGGCTGCTGTCATCCTACAATCATTATTATTTCCATGTCCCTCTCTCCTGAAAATGAATTAAGTATACAAAACTATCTTTCTTAAACTTTCCTTCCATATTGTTACAAGATACAGCTATTAACTTCAACAAGGTAATTTACCTGTTAGAAAAAAGTACAAAGTCTCAAGACTGAAATCTCAAACTTGAAAGGCAATTCTCAACAAATACTAAGTCTTTCAATAACTTTAAAAGCTGTTTCTTCTAAATTCTTAGCTTTTGAAAATATATATACAGTAGAATTTTACATGAACAGTCTCAGTTTAAACATCAAGGAAATTTTGAAAGATGAAAGTTTTTTTGGAATTAAATTATAATCAACTAATCTTTCTCTAATGAATGGACAGAGTGGTCCTAGAGAATTAATAGCAATGCTAGAAAAGTATGGTACCTCACATGAGACTTAGCATGGCAATTAAGTTTTTCTGTAAAGAGAAGACAATGATTTCCCATGGCCACTGATAACTGTTATAGAAAAGGAAAAGGAGTTAGATCTTTATATTACTACTAACTCAATTCAATAAGGAAGATGAAACTTGTAAATTTCAGATTAGGATTTACCTATTCCTCCACTTTAGAAAACTACATTTCAAGAAACTTAGATGTTACTCATTAAAGTTCTGTTCCTAACTAGTTATGCATTAGGATATTTGAGATTAGGAATCTCAAAACCCAAACATATAGCCTCATTTACAAGAAATATTATGCAGCTCTTTTGTCTTAGTGAAGAGAAACTAAAGTTTATGCAATACTAGACCTTAAACTGTAATTGTAACATAAATATGAGGCCAATGAATTCCATAATCTTCAAAGTACAGGTAAAATTCTATGAATCTGTGATTATGACTTATTTACTGCTGTACTTTAGAGAGATCAATGAAGGTTGCCAAGAATGGCAGATATAAAATTACAAGATTCAAACACAAGAATAATATCCCTTTTCCCTAACACATCCCCTGTTTTAGATTAAAATAATAAATTAAATAAAATATTAAGTTAATTAAAATAAAAACTTCCTGGAATTATGACTGAGGTACCTGATGATTTAAAACTAAAACATCTGATATTATAAGAGTCTAACAGATAAAATATAGGACTGCATTATAGATAAGATAGTGAGTGAAAATCCTATTAGGATTCTGGTTTTAAAATATTTTGTCAGCTTATAAGATACTTTACCTGTCTGTAAGGAAGGCACAAATAAGATTTTTTGCTTCCTTTGATATATCATTATCATCAGGAAAGGTAAGAGAATTCTTATGGTTCATAATTTTGCTATATGTTCCAACCAGTGAATCTGCATAAAATGGTGTATCACCTGAAAAAGTAATATAAGAAAACAATTTTCTACATTTAAATCATCAAAAACAAGTTTGAAAGGCATTCAAATTTATATGTGATACCAGAGTTAAAGTTTAAAAACATGCATATTTGGATTAATACATCAGGAAAATATGCCTAATAGCTAAATGATTGACTATTAAAGCTTTTTTTGTTCCACATAAACCAAAATAAAAAGATTAGCAAAATAAAAATTGAAGAAAATAATTCAAGGATGAATTTTTTAGGAATAAACTGTGCTATATATTAAGTTCTGTTTTACTCACCTACAAGCATTTCATATAAAAACACACCAACAGACCACCAGTCACATTCTCGCCCATAATAGCCATCACCACCTTGGGATTTTAATACTTCAGGAGAAATATAGTCAGGTGTTCCAACTGCTGTATCACATCGTACCATACCTTCCTATAAAAAGTGGTAATATGAAGGTAAATCAAATATAGGCATAAATTCACTCATACAAAGGAATTTTTTTGAGATGGGAAATCAGTAAAGACCTTCTTCCTTCATACCCTATAACCATCCTGTCTTCCCCACCTTCCAAATTATTCAGAAAAAAATATCCATCTGTCAAGTTTCTCTCACATCAAGAATCTACATAGAATACCGAGGTCATTTTATTACACATATTTCTATAAATCTGACATTTCCTCTATCCCACAACTAACTAAATTCCTCCAACTAAATCCTACATCTTGTACCCTCTTACACATATCTTGCAAATAACTACCTAAGTAAGTGAAAAATTGATCATTATTGTCATACTTATTCTACCTGGCCACATTCTTTTCTCATTCCTTATCCTTTCACCTTTCCCACTGTGTCCTCTGAATTTTTGTTGTTTAAAAAATTTGTTTAAAAAATACCTGGTATGCTCAATTTCTTCCTCTTTTAAAAACATCTTCTGGCACTAAAGGAATTAAGACAGCCTTCATCACCATGCTGAGTGAGCATGAAAACACATGGGACCAGAATGACTCTCCTAATTTCTTACTATCCATCACCATCATGCAACACCCCCATTTCTCTCTCTGTCCTTCCAAATTCATAGAACAAATGGTTTATTTCATTCTATTTGTATCCTTATCCTTGCTATCTACTGGCTTCTAAGACCATGTCTTGCCTTCCTCAATGAAAAATACAGTTTCTTTCTTTCCACCCCAATTGTATAATTCCCCAAAATGGAAAAAATTGATTGTGATGACTAATATGCTGGTCTCTGAAGTTCATCAACCTCCTCTGTTTTGGTCCTTCAGCTCTACTTTTGCTCCAACTACCCAAAAAATGGGCATGACACATTATTTAGACTTTCCTGTTATCTAAAACTTCTCCAGCTCTAATAAACTTAATCCTGAAATTCCTTTTTCTGAATATAATTTCGTCCTTCCATGTCGTCTGTCATATCACTACTGCTGAGCTTATCTTTGCCCACATTATAACTTTAGTTCCTTTAAAGCAACCATTATGCATCTATAACATATTACTTCTCTCATCTCATTCTCCATTATCCCTGTTTTGGCTTCTTTGTTTCTCCTTTGATGATTCTGAATCCATAGTTAGTCAATAATACACTGTTCTCAGATGATAAAGTCTTAAGACTGTCAATGTCAAAAGGCTTAGGAAAAGGCAGGTATACTGGTACACTGCTGGTAGGATGAATTGATCCAATTATTGTAATATTAATGGACTTGGAATGGAAAATGTCAATCCCATGGAGAAACAGAACTCTGGAGACTAAATGTGGATGGAAGCACAGTATTTAACTTTGTTTGTTTCTTCTTTTCTTTCCTGCTTTTTGGGTTGATTTTTCTTGCACAACATAATAAATATGGAAATATATTTAAAAGCATAACACAGATTTAACCTATAGTAAGTTGCTTGCTATCTTGGGAAGGGGATGGGAGGGAAGGAGAAAAATTTGGAATGCAGTTTTACAAAAACGAATATTGAAAACTATCTTTACATATATTTGGAAAAATGAAATACTACTGAGAAAAATAAAATAAAATGTCATATAGGATTTCATTATATTGGGGAGAGTGAAAAAAGGAGAGAGAAAGAGAAAAATTTGGAACACAAGGTTTTGCAAAGGTGAATGTTGAAATATACTTGGAAAAATTAAAATACTATTTAAAAAAAAAAAAACCTAAAGCATACTGTCTGTATCTTTAAAATCTGGCATCACCATCCCTTCTCTCTTTCTACTGTTCTAATCCTATTCATCCCCAATTTTAGAATCCCTTTCCTCTCATCATTATCACCTTCTATACCACTAGAATGCTGTTAGAAAATATTCCAAAACTGCATAATGAGACAACAAATTCATGCTGGCTGATTTTAACTGAATTTTCATTGTTGGATGGCAGTCTTTTTCATTTTATTCTCTACCCATGCCATAAAGCAGATATTCCAAACTTCTCCTCTCTCCTCAAACAGCTATCCTCCCACTTCTATTATTAGTTCTTCTCAGTAGATGAAGTTAAACCTTCATTTTTTCTTTACACTTCTGTCATCTCTCTGAGCAGTTTGATATATAAAATTCCTTCATTTCATTTAACATCTTACCTAATATACCAGTTTTTCTCTAAAAAGTGATTCTCTCACTTCCAAGTTTCTTAGTTTTTTTCCTGACTAGTTACTGTAGTTTTAGCTCTTACTTATTTGGTGCATCATATTTATTTGGGTAATATACACCACCTTCATATACACATCCCCATTAGATGGTAAATTTCTTACAAGGAAGCACTGTCATTTTTCATCTTGTATTTCTAGCACCTAACACAATGCCTTGCACAGTATCTGCTAAACATTCATTGAACTAAATGAGAAACCTCATAAGCAGAATTTGTAACTTTAAGACAAAATATCTTTGAGGAACCATATATACTCTCTATAAATAAAAGCATTAGTTATAGACAGTTAAAAGATCTGATAAATGATTCTTGAAAATGCAAAGAGCAAAAGAGCTGCCAAGAAGGATTCCCTCCTAATATATAATAAGCTGATAAACATATTTTCTTAATTAAAAAAAAAGGGTGATTATTCACTTTTTGGTTATAAATTTCTGATGAATCTTAGATATTAAAATAAAGTCCTCTTTTGATGGGAACAAATAAAACAATAAAACATAAGTCAAAAATTCAAAGGTAAAATAAAATGTAAAAATATAAGCACACTGACAGAATTTGTTGGAGTCCAGTTACAATACTGATATAACAATTTAGTAATATTAGAACTAATTCCATTTTCAGTTACCAATAAATACATGTTATGAAGTTGTTATGAAGGATTTAATAAATCTGGCAATCTACACTTACTTTAAATAGAGAGGAAAAAATAAATCATGAACAAGTTCTTTATACAGCATTGCTACCATGGTATCCAGTTCAACAAATAAAGACAATCCACGTCAATACTGGAGAAGCCCACATAAGGTTAGTAACTTCTGTAACAGTTTCTAACAATGTAATTTTCTTCATTTGGCTAAACCATGTTTATATCAAAATATACTAACTTTATTCATCTTCATACAAGTACCAAAATCAGCTAGCTTCAAGTGACCAGATTTATCCAGCAGCATGTTATCAGGCTTCACATCTCTAAAAGAAAAAAAAAAAAAAAAAACAGACTAATTCCTAATACAAAATTTTTTTGGCAATCTTTAGTATTCTGTGATTTAAATTAAGAAATTAGAAAGAATATTATCATAAGTATTACTGATTACATGAATGATCTCTACTCTAATAAACAGATTGCAATGAAAATTGCAAACTAATGATACCTGTTTTCAAAAGGAAAGATAAAGCTTATGAATTTTAAAAGATAACAACCTAAATGCCAGTACAACTGAAATAATTTTCAGTTTTTTATTTTAAAAAACCGAGAAAATGATTAAAATTCTTACCTATGAATAAAGCCCATTGAATGGATTGCATCCAAAGCAAGAACTACTTCCGCAGTATAAAAACGGGCCCATTTTTCAGGCACATCATAGTTGCTCATTAAATTAACAAGATCCCCACCAGGCATATATTCCATTACCATGTAGAGATACCGATCATCTTGGAATGCATAATATAGCTAAGACACAAATACAAATTAGTCATTTTATCAGAGGAGGATCAAAAAAAGTACTTCTCAATATAAATGTTTTACTTATGCTAAAGGCTTATGTTTTGTTTAGGGAGTTTTTTTAATCTGGTTTTCTGAATTTGAAATTGAGAAGGAATCCCATAACTTTCAAAGATGGAAGTTTTATCTCTGAAACTAGACTACAGCTAAATTACTTACTTTCTCATGAGAATCAAACAAAATTTGTAAAGTATTTAGCACCCTGACTGGCTGTTAGTACCCTGACTGAAGGTGTTAGTAAATTCTTCCTTCCTTCTTTCCTTCCTTCCATGTTACTTCCTCCTTAAGACATTTTCGCTCTAATAAAATAAAACAGTAACATAAGTTTACCTGAACGACCCAAGGGCTATTAGCAAAAGCCATAATGTCCCGTTCTTCCCAGAAGAAAGCAGAATCTGATCTCTTAATCATCTCAAATTTGCTCAGCAGCTTCATAGCATATACCTTCCTGGTAGATTTATGCCTTACCTTTAAAACAAACGTTTTATTTTAAATAATTATACTATCTTAAATAATAAAGCAATTTTTTATTTTAAGAAATCACAATAAAATATACTAATTCACTACATGAAAATAATAATTTCATGTGATCTAATGAATACTTCAATTTAACAAAAAATTTCTTGAATAGCTGTTACTTCAATTATTCCTTCTTTAACTGAAATACATACATTTAACAAATTATGTTAGACTTTTATTCCCTTCAATAAGACAGAATTTTATTATCTATACTAATTTCTGAAATTCTTTGACTTGTATCTTATGTTAATTAGCATCCATGTTAACTATTAGTGCAAGTTAAAAGAAATCAAACTAACAAACCAATCTCCATATTCATTTTCCTCCATCCCCTTTTGATGCCTAATCTTCCTTATCATTCCATTTCTACCATAAGATTATATGGAAGAAAAATACCATTTGTTTTCAGTGATGAGCACCATCTCTGCATTAAAGGAAGTGGAGAAGCTAGCTCCCAGTATAGGTTATTTATTTTTATACTCCTAACCAAGACTCCCATTCTAACTCCTGGCTGAACTCACAGAACAGTCATTAATGGTCTGATGTTAAAAAAAGACTCTAGCAGATCAGCCCAAGTATCTGTGCTTAGTAACCCTATGTTATTTAATATCTTTATCAATGACTTAGTATGCAAGGGTTTTTTAAATTCAGTTTGCATATGACCCAAGGCTAGGAGAAATAATCAACATCTGATGATGAAGTCAGGATCCAAAAAGATCTTGACAGGTAAGAATATTTGACTGAATATAATTAAGATGAAATTTAATAAAGATAAGTATAAAAAATTTATACTTGGGTTCCAACAATCACCTTCCTAAGTATAAAATATGAAAAGCATGACTAGAGAGAATAATTTGAAGAAGAGCTGAGGGTTTTCCTGAATTGAACATTCAGTGAACCTACAGAAGAATATGGCAGCCCAGCAGATTTAATGGCTGTTTCAGGGAAGACAAAGTATCTGGGGAGTGATGCTTTGAGTTAGACTACAATTTGAAGGATACCACATTTTACAAAGAAAATTGATAGAACATTCAGAAGGGTAACAAGAATGGACAAGACCCTTGAATCAATGAACCACCATTTTTAAGTACTTGTATATTATATGAAATTTGGTTAGAGGCACTAGGGATTTTTAACTTGCACAAGAGAAGATGGGGGAATATGATAGCTATATTCATGTACTAGAAAGGATGTCATATGGAAAGGGAGATTATTTTTTCTGTTTTAATCAAGAAGTGAGTACAAAGAGTTATAGAGAGGCAAATTTTAGTGTGAAAGAAGGTGGCTTTATGCAAAAATGAAAACATTCTGCCTCAGGAAATAAAGATTCTTTTTTTAACATGTTGGTAGCAGCATCTTAAAAAGTCCTGGGAGAAAGATAGGTAGTACAGAGAAATTAAGTATAAAGGAGAAGGGTAGGGGAAATAAAAGGGAAAAACCTATGCACATCAGTTATCTTAACTCCCAAACTTTGATTCTTCTACAAACTATACTTATCAGAGGCCAGTAAGTTTTCTTTATTTTATGGTGCCATCTTTGGGCCCAAAGAGTCCAATCTATGAAACCTACTCATTCCATATGTCTTAAAATTATTTCTTTTATAATAGGGAAAAAAAGAAAATAGTACTCGATCTCTAACTGAAAAAATAAAAAATATTTAGCCACTTTTAGATAAAGAATTTCATTTGCCTTACTTTTCATTGTACCCCACACATCCCTTACCCATTTTCTAATTTCCCTTTATCTGTTCTCTTTAATCATTTGACTGCTTCCTTCTAATTGTAACCCCAGAACTTAGCACAGTACCTCTTAGAACACAGTAAGTTTGCTAAAAAAGAAAAAGCTTTATCTATTTTGCATTAGATCTTTAGTAGTTAAAGGAATCTGGCATAATGTGAATTCAAAGAGATCTTACCATAAGAAATTCAATACTGTGAGGAAAAGACCTGATCCACAATGTATACTAAATATCACAAAATAAGCAGATCATTTGTCTCTCAATTTGAAAGACAATTGACTATGAAAGCAAATAACCTAGCAAAGTACTAAGATTACCATGCTAACAGGGCAAATACCAAAACCAGACAATTTGGATCCAGTTTAGAAAAATGAAGATGGAATAGTATACATGAGGTATGTTAGAAGCTACACACACAGAAGGAAGAAGAAAATTACAGTATTATAATCCTCTCTCCCAATCCTTTTATATTAAATAGGCTAGAACCTTATCAGATACGCGATTCTTTCAAATGGGAAGATTCTTCTTCTGAAGCTTCAATTCCTTTGCCTATTCATGGATCATAAAAGCTATCTATGGAAACTTCAACATTGTAGGTTGAATTTTACTCCAGAACATGCATGCTTTTTAAGAAACTGGGCAAAAAAAAAATTCAAATTGATCTTTTTTTTTTTTTTTTTTAACCCACTTGTCTTAAATTAAAAACTGTTGATACAGGCACTCTTACCAAAATATTATATCATCATTAAGTTTACTGAAGTAACCTACCAATTGCACTTCTCCAAATGCACCTCTACCAATCACTTTCACCACTTCATAATCTTCAGCTTTCATGCGCAAATCTCTAATTTTATTTATTGTATCTTTATCTGCATAAAGAGAAAATGATAGAAACAAAGTAATAACAATTATTATTTTTAATTTCACTAATTCTCTATTCAAGTTTTCAGAAAATAAAAAAGTAAAAAACAAAAAAATACAAAATGACTAATAACATTTCTGTTCAATAAGACACATTATGACATAACATGTAAATGTAATTATGCAAAAGGATTATTTTAATAAAAGTTTTTTTTTAAAAACCTCTCATTCTCCTCTCTCTGCCTAAAAGTAAAATACAGTAAAATACAAAATTAGCCACAAAAAAACACAAGTAATGAAAACAGAAGATAAACAAGTATTAGATAATTAATTTACCAGGAAATATGAATAGTAATTAAAAAATCAAAATGCTTTAAAAACCAATAAAGTAAAGTAAAATGCTCTGCTCTAAGTCAATAGGATAAAATTTTTTTATCTTCTTAATATTTTGAACCATTTTTCCCCCTTGTTAAATGATATAAATGACTGAGATGTTACAAACAGGTATAAGAAACACTAACCTAATCTGGCATCTTGAGCACTTGTTTCACTTTGTTTCTCTATTTGAAACTCAATTTTAATTTAAAACAGCAGTGGGGAATCACTGTAATTATTTATATAAACCTGTCATGCTATGAACTACAATAATTTACAAATTCCCAGTGGATAGATATTCCAATTCCAAATTTGGTCATGGGTTAAAATAAGGCTATTTTAATCCACATGGGTCAACACTGGCATGAAATTACATGGAAAAGCTTCATAGTTCAGAGATGTACAAAACACAGAACAACTATTAAACTTAAGTCCCAGATTCTAATAAAAGTTACATAGTATTATGCTCTTTTTGCTTCAAAAAGAAAGTTTTGTTTGTTTTGTTTTGTTTTAAATCAAGCATATGAACACATATATACATAAATGTTAAGCTCAGGCATTTTTTCAGTTAAGTCCTATGCTTTATGATTGCATTTGGGGTTTTCTTGGCAAAGACACTGGAATGGTTTGCCATTTCCTTCTCCAAGCTTATTTTACAGATGAGGAGCTAAGGCAAACAAAGTTAAGTGACTTGCCCAGGGTCACATAGCTAGGAAATATATAAGATTACTTTTAAACTCAGAAAGAAGAGTCTTCCTGACACTAGACCCAAAACTCTATCCACTGTATCACCTAGATGCCCCACATATACACACAGACATACACTGCATCTTCTATATGTCTATGCACAGACAACTTTATTACTTTTTGATGATACAGTATACAAGCACTGTAAAATTTCTATACAGTGATAATCTAGACAAATTAATGAACATTAAAAAATTATAAAATGATAATTTGAAATTATGAAAATAATTGTTGTAAATAGATATATGAAAATAGAAAAGTTATTAAAACTTCAATTTAATAAAACCCTGCTACTGGATCTATAGCCTCAAAGTCAATGATAGAAGGAAAAATTACATATGCTGAAAACATTTACCTTTTTTGGGGGGGAGGGGATGATGGTGGTGTATATGTGTATGTATATGTAAGCACTTAAATGGCACAGTGGATAAAGTGCCAATCCTGGAGTAAGGAATACCTGAATTTAAATCTGGCCTTAGACACTTACTGATTGCGTGATCCTGGGCAAGTCACTGAACCCTGTTTGCCTCAGTTTCCTCCTCTGTAAAATGAGCTGGAGAAGGAAATGGCAAACCACTTCAATGTCTTTGCCAAGAAAACCCCAAATGGGATCACAAAGAGTCAGATATAACTGAAATGACTCAATAACAACAACAAAAGGGGGCAGGGTGGGGGGGAAGAGGAGAGTAGAGAATCTTATAATCAATCTCCCCCTCTCTGCGCCCCGCCCCCCCTGAAAAGATAACATGACATAATAGAGCCGTCCTTAAGAATAAGCAAGATTTCAATTCAGTCAGCTTCTGACAAACAACTGTGTGACATGAGTCCCAGAAAACTCTCTAAAACTATAAAGAAGCAGAATTATTATTGATTCACATTGGTAGAAGGAATTTTTTTTCTTTAAAGATTTTTATACCAGTGAAATCACAGGTCTAACCTGATGACGACACATCGAATTGAATTTTCCCCTTGTAACAAAGAAAAACAATTAAGCAAAAGACATTAGAAGACTTAAAAAGAACAGCTGACATCAATCTGGAGGACCCCCTTTTTCCTTTTTTAAATATCCTTTTTGTATTTATATTTTGTATTATATTTCTTTTTGTATCTACTCTCATGAGGGATAGGAGAGAAAATATTCTGGTAGTGAGATTGGACCCTATATTGTTCTTAAGGGAAAAGGAAAATCACAGTGGTACTATTCTTATTCCATCTTCCCCAATCTCGTGCTGCATTTGCATAACCAAATGCAACCACAACATGTTTTTCCTACTCACCTGATAATTTTTAGGAGCCTAAGTTACTAACAACAACTTGATAATAGGCTTGCATCAGATATGCTCTTCTTAACAGCAAAATCCAACAAAATCCAACAAAAAAAGCCTTAGTGCCTTGTGAGCTATGTTTTTGTTCAACTGTCAGTCATATCCGACTCTACGATGCTATTATGGACTTCTGTCCAAGGGGTGCTCTTGGCAAAGATACGAGTCGTCTGCCATTACCTTCATGAGTGGCAAACTGAAGAAACCTGCCCAAAGTCACAAAGCTAAGAAGTATCTGGGGGTAGATTTGAACTGGGGTCTTTCTAATTCCAAGCTCAGCACTCTATCTGCTATTTTACCTAGTTGTTTCCCCAATTCTCTACAAACAGAAAGGACATATATTTCATTAATTGTTTTCCTAGGATGGAGATTAGTCATTACAATTAAGCAGAGCATCGCTGCCTAATTAGTGCTCTTTTTGTTTATGTCATTAGTCATTCTATATATGCTTTCTTTCATTCTGTAAAAATTCATAGGAGTTACTTGTTTCTCTAAATCACTCATTTATCATTTTATTTCTTACAGCATAATATATAATATTAACAGTTTGTTCAGCTACTTCCCCGTCAATGGATAATTTATTTCCTACTTTTTGTCACTGCATAAAGCAGTGTTCTGAAGTACTATGCCCAGCAATTAATGATTTTTAAAATAAGATTCATTAGTTTAACAGAATATTACTGTACCAAAAGTAAGTATTCTGAGAAATATAAGATTTATAATAAATGATGCAGAGTGACAAACACAACTAAGAAAATAGTATCTGTAATGACTACTACAACATAAAGACAATACTAAAAGATAATGCAAATGCAGTGGATGATTTTGGTTCCAAATGACTAAAATTTAAATAGCAAAATACAACAACGGAAGATTATAAATACTCTCAAGTGTAATTACTATTAGATTGTTTTTCCTTAACTTTTCTTATGAGAAAGTTTTGGAGGGAAAATTATTGGGAAGTGAATAATATCTCTATAAAAATTTCAAAAAACAACAAAGATCTTTGTCTTAGGAAGATTACCTTGGCATGTACATAAAGGATAAATTAGAGAGGCAGGAAAATCATTAAGGAGTCTAAGAAGTGATAAAAACCTTAAAGAACACAAACAAAAGGGAGGGATAATAAGTGGAAGTAAATTCGACAGAATTGGTGAGTGGATGTAAAACTGAAAGGATATAAAACGGCAAAGGTTACAAACATAGATGATCAAGGATGCCAGTGGCAACAAGTCTAGAAAAGCAGTTAATTTAAGAAAAATAAGTTTAATTCTAGACATGTCAAGTTTGAGATACAAGTGAATCTAGGCAGAGATTTCCATCAGTTAATCCTCCATTAGGAGGTTCAAGAATGAAGTTCAGGAAAATGTTATATAGATTTTTGGATTTATCTGCATATATGTGATAATTGAACCCATGAAGAGCTGATAGAATCATCAGAGGAGATAATTCAAGGAGAGAAGAGAATAGCACCTAGAACGGTTTGGGGATAATCAGATTGGGAGAAGGGCTAGAATAGAAAAGGAGATGAATAATGATCCAGAAATGGAAGCTGAGAAGGAATAGCCAAATAAAGACAGGAGAGAGTACTATCACAGACATCAAAGCAAAGAAGAAAATCCAAAAGGAAGTTATGAGAACTGAAATTAAATATATATCTTACTATTTTACAACTAAAAAATCATTGGCAAATTTCAAGAACAACTTGTTTTAGTTTTCTCAAGAAGCAGAATTAGTACCAATGGGTACTTCCTAATAATTAGACCTGTTTAAAAATGAAAATACAATGGGAAGCAATGTAGTAAGGTAATGAATTTCGCATTACTGGACGGGGTAACTTCCATGTAAAATCAAAAAGCTGATCTTGAAATCAATATTGAAAAGGATATACTTGCTCAGCTAAAGGTTGAACTAATTGATCTGAGGCCCTTCCTAGGATACATTAGTTTTGTCTTTATTTACTTCTCTTTAAAACTTGGCATTCTATATCTGCCTTCATGTTTTCAAAAGACTGAATCCTATGCCTCCCCATCTCCACTTCCCAGAATCTTTACCTTCTCTGAAGACTTAGGTCAGGTACCAAATTATTCATGCAATCTTCCTAACCTGACCTTTCTCTTTCTTACCAAATATTCCAAATAGAATATGTTGTCTGGTCTCTTCTTTTTATCCATATTTCTACTTTATGCTTAATTGATACATATATTATACTCCTTTCCCTCAACTCCTAATCTCAGTAGACTATAAATTTTTTGATCTTTGTTTCATGGTTTCCTAGAACAATGACTTGCATAATTGATACTTAATGTCTGTTGAACTGAACTGGATACAGGTGGTAGGGAGAAAGAGAAAAATTTGGAATACAAGGTTTTGTAAAGATGAATTTTTGAAAACTATCTTTGCATTTATATGGGGGAAAAAAAGCTACTGAAATTTAAGAAACAAAGCTGTTTTGTTTTACAATGTTATTTACTCTTGAGAAAATGTTCTAGTTCTGCTCACTTCACTCAAGAAACAGTTGTTTTTACTACTTAGAACTTTCTGAAACTTTTTTTCCCACCTTTTCCCAGCATATTATATTATGTTCAAACAATACAATTTGTTCAACCATCCACCAAAATTATGGTCATGATGTCAGATTCTAATTCTTTTCTTTTCTCCTTTAATCTCCTCATAATTATCAGTAATTTTGTTCCTGTTGTTCTTGACATCTGTTTAGTCTATTTTAGTTTTCAAGGTATCTATTATTTGGATAAGGGTTGCAACCTTCTCTTCTAAACTATTCTCCTTCAAATTCTTTGCTCTAGAGTTTCTATTGTAATTTTTTATGTCTTGCTTCACTTCTAGATATTCATGTCCTTTTGGAAAGTCTTTTTTCATGAGTCTCTACTTAAAGTTATTACAATTACCTTTCCCTTCTTTGGAGGAATTTCTAGATTGATAATAATTTTTTACTGGTAGGTAATAATCTTGGTTTTCCCTAATGTTCCCTAATGTACTTTTGGGCAAACTGCCTCACCTTGTTTGATCTTACCCTGGGATCAGTCAGATTCCTGTGCTGACCTCCATTTCCCAGGGTTAGTTCATCCTAAATTTTTTAATTGAAAACAGTCTCAATTCTTAAGAAAAATGCATTCTACAGAGGGATAAAGAATGTAAAAAAACCAAAGATACAACAACCTAATAAGTGAGAGAAACTACTTGGGGGATCAAGAAAAGCTTCATGGGTAAGATGGTAAATAAAGTGAACTTTAAAGACTGGTAAGTACTTGTGGTGGGGAGAGAGTAAATTCCAAGCATACAGAAGAGCATTTACAAAAGCATGTAAGTAGAAAATGAAATACTGAGTTCTAAGAACAAGAAAGCCAAATCTGGCTGGAACAAAGAATGAATGAAAAGGGATAATGTGAAATAAGTGTTTTTAAAAAAAAGTGTGGTGAAACAGGAAGAGTTTTAAACGCTAAACTGAGGATCTCATTTTAACCTAGAAGTCACAGAGAATCACTGACTAATCTTGAGCAAAGGAGAGGCATGATCAGATTTGTGATTTAGATTTATTCTATTCTATTTAGATTCTATTCTATTCTATTCTATTCTATTTAGATTTATATTCTATTATTTAGATTGTGATTTATTCTAGCAGCTTTGGCAAGGATGGACTTAAAAGAGGAATGAATGACAACAGGAAAGACAACTGGGAAGCTACCATAATAGTAGAGAGTTAAAAAGAAAAGTTCCCAGAGATGGAATAAAGATCACAAATAAAGAAATTAATCTTAAAATGGAAAAGGTCACTTCTGTCAATTGAGAATAACTAGAAGAAAGAATGTGATGACCATCCAGGAGTGCTGAGCTATAGAAAGGAGAGAAAGGGGAGCTTACAATGTATAATGTCTATTTTCTAATTCAAGTAAGCCATAAAAATTGTTGTTTCTACTGAGATAAGGCAGTGAATGGCATAGGAGGCTTGAAGACAAAAATGAGGATTTACAATTATATGTTGCCTCTACTGATAGAATGTAAGCTTCTTGAAGATAGGGACTGTTTCATTTTTGATTCTGTACTCCCAGGACTAAGCATAGAGCCTATGAATATTAAGCATTTAATCGTTTTTGATAGCTTGCAACATATATGATGAGGAGCACAACAATCAAATCAGAAAGTAATTCTGAGAGGAGTATCCAGAAGTTAATACAAATGGATGAAGTCTAAAACAGGGGGCACAATTAGCTTTAATAAAGCTTAGTTTTAAAATGGGTGTATTATTTTAATATATTTAACATGTATTGGACTACTGGCCAGCTAGAGGAGAGGGTCGGGAGAAGGAGGGAAAAATTTGGAACAGAAAGTTTTGCAAGGGTCAATGTTGAAAAATTATCCATGCATATGTTTTATAAATAAAAAGCTTTTAATAAAAAATGAAAATAAAATGGGTATATTGTAATTTGATTCAACAAACCCCATTTAATTCAACAAGCATTTATCCAATAGATATATGGAATTACATAGGACTTTGTAAATCAAAAGATAACACCTGACATAAAAATTAAAAATGAATCAGCAATAATAATAGATAGATCTGCACAATTAATCTTATAAAGTAGGTGTTTTATTCCCATTTTACATATGAGAAACCTGAACAGGGAGGGGCTGCCCCACATCCCACAGCTAGTAAGAATTTTCACTCTACTTACTATTCAAAGTACAAAGTTCTACCCACAGATGCTCCCTTGCTGTCTCAATAGTTCTAAGAGACTAAAGTATGCAACTATTAAACTCCATAACATCAACTTTAAAAGTAGCTTTATATCTCAGTACAAAATATAATCCCTCTTGGAAAAAAAAGGAGCAAAAACCAAAAACCCTCTAAGAAGATATCTAGATATCATAATCATGATTATCTCAAAAGAACTTTATATATAGATGATGAGTTTCCAACTTAAAGATATTGAGGCTAAGTTTTTCAACCATATTTAAAAATGAGACCACCTGACACCAACAATTCTATTACAACCCTTTAGAGACTGGAGTCTTTTTAAGACTCTTTTACATAATTACTAAGGAATAGTAACATAACCTACTATCTTGTAATAACAGAATCATATGAAAGAGGAGCAAGATAAACATAATTTATAATTTTTGAAAACCTTTCCATTTTAGCTATTCTGTGCTATCTTTTCAAGAACATAATCTTTTATAAGTGTTAACAATAAAGTAATGATTCTGACACTACATAATCCTAAAATGGAAAAATTAACGAACAAATGTTTTTTTAACCACAAATGGAAAGAAGAAAAATATGAATTACACAAAAAGGATAAATAAGTAATACTTGGCCTTCTTATATAGGTATATGTTAAGTATTATACATGATTACTTACATTTGCTTAAAAAGTTGTCAATATTTTTGTTTTTTCTTAGTGCAGGAAAATCCAAATCATATACCAAAGCATCCAATCCATCCTAAAAAAAAATAAGCCAAAAAAAGAGATTAGTTGATTATTTGAATAAATTTTTTTCCTATGAATTTTTTTTGAGAGAAGGAGAGGAATACATTTTAAGAATATCCTCATAACTATGAGCAGCCAATAGCCTGGTTGTATTGCACTGGAATTTCTAAAGAATCAACAATCTAATCAAGATTAAAAAAAGTCCAGATAACACTTCAACAAGAAAAGAACAGAAATAATTGAGATTATCAACTCATTTATAAGAGCTTACAAAGTAGGATAGTAGATAACACCATAACTTTGCAACAAAATGCAATAGAAGGAAAAGAAAGTTTAAAAGGATGAAAATAAAGTAGAAAATAGAAGATAAAAAGGCAGATCTATAAAAAATTTATAATAAGCTTTTCACTATCAAGGACAGTAGAGCCACAATGACTGTACTTATTGTACTCAAGGTGCTACATCAAGTACACTAAAAGAAAACAGAGATAGAAAGATAAGCTGGATCAAAGTAAAGAAATTCCATAAAGAGATTGATTCTACCAGATATTGGATGTGAAAGTATCTGAAAGATGAAAATATGCTAGATTAGGGGGGGGGGGGGGGAAATTGGGGATCTCATATCAGGAGATACTGTATATAAGATACAAGATATACACAAAATAACCTTAGAGAAGTAAGTGGAGGAGGAATGGAGACCCAACTATCTTGAAGGAAATCGTTTTCCAAGAAAGGACAGCAATGAGACATGCAGAAAAGTTTTTAAAAGGGTCAGATTGTAAAAGGCTTTAAATTCCAGGCAGAGAGGTTTAATGTTTGAATGTAGAGACAACAGGAGGCTACTGGAGTTCATAAAGCAGGGACAATGCCGGGCAAAACATATTCAGACCTTTGCTTTAGGAAATTATTTTGGCAACTGTATAGAAGATAGATATGAATCAAGACAAAGCAAATAGACCAAATAGTACCACCATCAGCTTTATAAAAGCAGATAAGTTTAAACTTATTTGCAAACACTTTAAAGTTGCATATATGAATGCCAACTATTGTTAATATCATTATGAATATCTACTACACATAGTAGTGTAGTATTTAATTTGCTTTTATTTAAATTATTTAATTTAATTGTAGTAAATTAAATTTGCAAGGGTCAATGTTGAAAAATTATCCATGCATATGTTTTATAAATAAAGAGCTTTAATAAAAAATGAAAATAAAATGGGTATATTGTAATTTGATTCAACAAACCCCATTTAATTCAACAAGCATTTATCCAATAGATATATGGAATTACATAGGACTTTGTAAATCAAAAGATAACACCTGACATAAAAATTAAAAGTGAATCAGCAATAATAATAGATAGATCTGCACAATTAATCTTATAAAGTAGGTGTTTTATTCCCATTTTACATATAAGAAACCTGAGACAGGGAGGGGCTGCCCCACATCCCACAGCTAGTAAGAATTTTCACTCTACTTCCTATTCCAATTTAATAAAGTGCTTTAAAGTATCTAGCCATATCTTTGTGGTCCTAGACACATCACTTAATTGTGCTGTCTTGGTTCCTCCTAAGTCACTCTGCCTGGGTACCATGGTTTTCAGGCTTTGCAAATTATACAGGGTGATGATTGGCTGATATGGTGGGACAAATGGATAAAGGAATGGAGAACATTGGGGGAAGAGAAGAAAAGTCAGGTGATATGAACATAACACTTTCTTCATAGCAACCTTACAATAAAAAATTTGAAGATGAGGGTAAATGATTTGTTCATGGCCACACAGCCACTATATGTCATTGGCAGGATTTGGATCCCTTCTCCTTCCCTCCTCTTCTCTACTCCCTCCTCATTGAGAAGGCATTTTTGTGAAATTATGCAAAACATTTTCATAAAAGTCATGTTATGAAAGAAAATATAGCTTCCCTCTCCCCAAAAAAAGCCCTCAAGAAAAATAAAGTTTAAAAAAAAAGTATGCTTCAATGTGTATTCAGACATAATTAGTTCTTTCTCTGGATATGGATGTCATTTTTCATCATAAGTCCTTCAGAGTAGTCTTGGATCATTGCATGGCTGAGAATAGCAAAGTCATTTCCAAGTGATTTTCCCACAACATTGTTATTATATGTCTTGAGTTCATAGAGTTCTGTAAAGGTTTTTCTGAGAGCATCCTGCTCATCATTTCACATAAACAATAATATTCCACCATAATGACAAACAGGGGGGTCTCTCTTTTTATCACTTCATTTCTGTCACTTTACTTCTCCCTCTGTCACCCTCTTTATCACTGAAACTAGTGATTTCCTGGGTTGAGTGATAGGAGATTCCCCTAAAGCCTCCATCTCCAAAGAGGTGGCACTTTGCTCTTCTATGCTGTGCATTTGTAGATGAAGAACCCTGAAGATAAAGAAGCCAGTAAGCAATTGGCAATTAGATACAGTTCTAGATTTGGAAGTTAGAAAAAAATGAGTTCAGATCTGGCCTCTGGACCTATCTCTTTGTGATCTTAGACACTTAATTGTGCTGTCTCAGTTTCTCCTAAGTCACTCTGTCTGGGTGCCATGGTTTTCAGACTTTGCAAACTATACAGGGGGATGGTTGGCTGATATGGTGGGACAATGGATAGAGGAATGGAGAACACTGGGGGAAGAAGAGAAGAAAAGTCAAGTGATAATGACCCATCTATGCTATTAGCTCTCTCAGCTAGTAAAACAGAGGAGCTCAATCTCTCATTTCATTTGCTGCTCAAAATTTCTTTTTATGGATGGATTCTCTTTAAACAGTTAAGTTTTAAATTTTTGTGTGGCAAAACACCAATATATTTTAAAGAAAAAAACCTCAAATAACTCTGTGAAATTTTTATACAATAACACTGTATAATCATTTCCTCCATCTTTTTTTTCCTATCTAAAGGAAGTCAAGTATTTATCTCACAACAATACTGTAGAGAATATTAGCATTACAACCCTAATTTTACAAATGGAAATGCAGCATACGATAATAGAAAGAATGTTAAATTTGAAGTCAAGGAACGTAACACACTAAATATTTTCAAACTTGATTTAAATGACAAAGGCTCAATGCACATATCTGTAAAATGGGGATAGGTACAGCCTTTGTGAATTATATAGTGTTTTTATAAACTATTGAAAAAAAAAAAAAATGTGGGGCAGTGAAGAGGCACAGTGGATAAGAGCACCAGCCCTGAGTCAGGAGGACCTGAGTTCAACTCTGGTCTTCCACACTTAACACTTCCTAGCTATGTCACCCTGGGCAAGTAACTTAGCCCCAATTGCCTCAGGAAAAAATAAAGTGAATTACTATGAGGAAATTAAGGCTCAGAGGTTAAATGACCTCCTCCTGGTCAAACAGAAGAAAAATGTAAAGAAGCAATCAGATCTTGAACTCAAGTCTTTTTTAAATTTGTATTGAAGCTTTTTATTTTCAAAACATTTATACACAGATAATTTTTCACCATTGACTCTTGCAAAACCTTGTGTTCCAATCCCCCCCCCTTCCCTTAGATAGCAAGTAATCAAATATATGTTAAATATGGTAAATATATATGTAAATCCAATATAAGCATACATATTTATTCAACTGCCTTGCTACACAAGAAAAATCAAATCAAAAAGAAAAAAAGAAAATTCAAACAAACAACAATAAAAGAAGTGAAAATGTGTGATCCACACTCAGTTCCCCCAGTCCTCTTTCTGGGTGTTGATGGCTCTCTTCATCACAGATCATTGGAACTGGCCTGAATCATCTCACTGTTGGAAAGAGTCATGTCCATCAAAATTGATCATCATATAATACTGCTGTTGCTGTGTACAATGGATCTCCTGGTTCTGCTCATTTCATTTAGTGTCAGTTTGGATAAGTGTCTCCTGAAATCAGCCTATTCATCAATTCTTATAGAACAATAATAATGCCATAGTATGAATGTTATTCCCACTGATGGGCATCAACAACTTTAGTTTCCAGTTTCTTGCTACTACAAAAAGAGTTGTCACAAACATTTTTGCACATGTGGAACCAAAGTCTTTTAACACAGAATCCAAGTCTAATGTTATTATAACAGGTCTTCAACTACAATCCTCCAGAGCAAGGAACAGCCATTAAAGTAATACAATATGCCAATGGATAATAGCAAACTGAATCATTGCTATTAAAGTAATAATAAATTTGAATTCCAGTTATTGTAATCTAGAAAAAATCAATTTACACTAAGTATTAAGATAAATGTTTTTTCAAAAGAAAAATAAGTTATAACTTGAACTCCAAGTGGAAGAACATTAATGTAGAAAGTATGTCAGAACCTTTGTCATATGTGCTCATATGACAGTCAAATGCAAAAAAAGAAGCAGAATAAAACATACAAGTAATGCTAGCAGCTCTGAATTATGAAAAACATATGTCTTTATCTAATATGTCATACAGCAAAAATAAAAAATGCTCCAAATCACTATTGATTAGAGAAAGGCAAATTAAGACAACTGAGGTATCATTTCACAACTCTCAGATTAGCTAAGATGACAAAAAAAGATAATGATAAATGTTGGAGGGGATATGGGAAAACTGGTATACTAACACATTCTTGGTGGTATTGTGAAATGGTCCAACCATTCTGAAGAGCAATTTGGAACTGTTTCCAAAGGATTATAAAACCGTGTATACCTTTGAGTCAGCACACTCACTACAGGGTCTGTATGCCAAATAGATAATTTAAAAAGGGAAAAGGACCCATATGTGCAAAACATATTTGTAGTAACCCTTTTTTGTAATGGAAAGGGACTAGAAATTGAGTATATGCCCATCAGTTGGGGAATAGCTGAATAAATTATGGCATATGAATATAATGGAACATTATTGTTCTATAAGAAATGATGAGCAGGCCGATTTCAGAAGTCTGTAAAGCCCTACATGAACTGAAACTAAGTGAAGTAAGCAGAACCAGGAGAATACTGTACACAATAACAAGAAGATTATATGATGATCAACTGTGATGAATTTGGCTCTTTTTAACAATGAGGTGATTCAAGGAAATTGTAATAGACTTGGGATGGAAAATATCAATCCCATTCAGAAAGAGAACTCTGGAGACTAAATGTGGATCGAAGCATAGCATTTTCACCTTTTTGTTTGTTTTTTTCTTTCTTATGTGTGGGTTTTTTTTTTTTTTTTTTGGGGGGGGTGGCCTTTTGGTGATTTTTCTTGCAGAACATGACAAATATGGAAATGTTTAAAAGGATAGCACATATTTAACCGATATCAGATTGGTGTCTTGAGGAGAGGAAAGATTTGGGAAGGAAGGAGAAAAATTTGGAACACAAAATTTTACAAAAATGAATGTTGAATATGCCAATAAATCTGATAATCTAAATGAAATGGATGAATACTTTTTAAAAATTTGCCCAGATTAACAGAAGAGGAAATCAGTTATTTAAATAGTCCCAATATTTAAATTTTAAAATTTAAATAAATTTAAACTTTAGAAAAACAAATTGAACAAGTTATTAATGAACTCCCTAAGAAAAAAATCTTCAGGACCAGATAGATTTACAAGTAAATTTTACCAAACATTTAAAAAACAATTAATAACATCACTACAAACTATTTGGAAAAATAGGGGAAGAAAAGATCCTATAAAATTCCTTTTAAGACATAGATATGATACTAGTACCTAACTCAGATAGAGTCAAAATAAAGAAAGAAAATTATAGATCAATTTTCCTAATGAATACTGATGCCAAAATCTTAATAAAAAATGAACAGAGATTACAGTAACTTATCACCAGGATAAACTATGACCAAATAGGATTTATACCAGGAATGCAGGGCTGGTCCAATCTTAGGAAAACTATTCGCATAATTGACTACATCAATAACTAAGCCAACAGAAATCATATGACTATATCAATAGATGCAAAAAACATCAACAAAATCCAACACTCAGTCCTATTAAAAATACTAGAAAGCATAGGAATATATGGGAGTTGTTCTTAAAATGATAAGTAGCATCTATCTAAAACCATCAATAATCATTTATAATGGGGATAAACCAGAAGCAATCTCAATAAGATCAAGGGTGAAACAAGGTTGCCCATTATCACCATCACTATTCACTATTATATTAGAAATATTAGTTTTAGCAATAAAAGAAAAAGAAATTGAAGAAATTAGAGAAGAAACAAAATCAACATTCTTCACAAATGATATGATGATATACAGAATCAACTGGAAAACTACTAGAAACAATGAACAATTTTAGCAAAGTTGGAGGATACAAAATAAATTTATATAAATCATCAACATTTCTATGTTACCAACAAATTCCAGCAGCAAGAGATAGAAAAAGAAATTCCATTTTAAATTACTATAGGTAATATAAAGTATTTGGGAGGCTATCTGTCAAGACCAAGTCAGGAACTATATAAACACAATTATAAAGCACTTTCCACACAAATAGATCCAAACAATTGGAAGAATATTAAGTGCTCATGTTGGTGTCTCCTTACTAGAAATGATACCATCATAGTTCTCATCTGAGGGGGAAAAAATCTCCATTCTCACTCCTTGGCATTATTTCTCTATGCAAGATTCAAAAATCATAGGGTCTCAGGCTTATTTCATGATAATTTACATCAATATTCCTTGATCTCCCAGAAAATTACCCCATATAATAGCAAATTTTTCAAATGGGATGAAGGGGTACTGTTTAACTGAGCAATATATTGGAAAAAGTCTAAAACTAAGGTGTACAACATCAGTAGACCTCCCACTTATGCAAAAGAAAGAGGTGAGGATATCCTCTCACATTTCTTCTTTGAAGCCATACTTGCTCTTTACATTTACTTGTTAGAGACACAACCTGCTAATGGCTACTGAGTATTAGGGAGCCACTTGCTAGTGGCTGCTGGGGATCTAATTCTGTCCAGCAGAATAGATCCCTTCATGTGAGAGGATGATAAACATACAAGGAAAACTGAGAGGCCATGCATTCTCTGACCTCACTCCTCTTCCTTCTTGCCTCTTTTTTCATTCACAATTTAAGCAACATCTGCATCAAAAAAAGGCTTTGCAACTCCTTCAAGTATGCTATGATTCACAGCTATGGGGGCTTTTGGAGAATCGACCTGCCCCTTCACACTTAGGCATAGTCCTTAACAATTCCCCTATTTTTGTTTTATGGGAACATGATTATTTTCTCCCCAACAGCATGGTCAGTTTGAAAAGTATTGTAAAGCGACTGTCTAAATCCACATATGGAGAAACGCCAACAGAACTATTCAAGTCTTTTCTGGATGGTTGCAAGGTAAAACACTATAGCAGGTGTTGAATCTCGTGAGATGTAATTTGCTCTAACATCACAATAATCCATCATGGAGGCAAACTTTCTGTCAAACGGAGAAGTGGGATTGTAGTTAGAGTAGGCATTTTTCATAAGTCCCTCCTCCTCAGTCTCCTGGCTCAGCCCTTTGATTGTGTGGGCCCATTTTAATTACCCTGAATAACAGTCTTACCGGGTCTCTTCTCCACAAGTTAGTTACCAAAGGAACTTTCCAAGGAGAACTCCACTCACAGATCCTACTCACGGAACAGCTATGGAGCACTGCTGCTTCTTTGTTTCTTGTGTTTCTTATGCCCCACGTTGGGCTGATTTGCAATTCCTTCAAGTATGTTTTCAGAGCGGGGACTTTCAGAGAATCAACCTGCTCCTTCCCACTTAGGCATGGTCCTCAATATTCATTTTTGATTAGTGGTGTGTCTCTGTATAATTGTTTTCTTGATTCTGCATTACTTCATATAGAATTTTCCATGCTTCTTTATATTCATTGTATTAACTATATCTTACAGCATATTCCATTAATTACTGCACCACAATATTTTTTAGTTATTCCTCAAATGATGGGCCATCTACTTTGTTTCTAATTCTTTGCTATCACACAAAAAAAAAAACTGATATATATATATATATATATACATATATACACACACATGTGTATGTATACACAGCTTGCTTTCCATGTAATTTGCTTGCATGTTGTCTTCCCCATTTGATTATACATCCTTGGGTGCAGGGAATGTCTTTTTGCCTCTTTTTGTACTCATATAGCTTATCACAAGGGATAAAGCGTCTGAACTTGAGTCAGGAAGGTCAAATCTAGTTTCATACACTTATTAGCTGTGAGACCTTGGTCAAATCACTTAAACTCCTCAGCACTCTAATATACTTTGCCAAGAAAACCCCAAATGGGGTCACAAAGAGTGAGACACAACTGAAAAGAATGGACACAATATATGTTGACTGTCTGATGTAAATGAGAACTTCTTATCAATGGTACCCTTAGGCACAAGCACAGTAATGGATCACAGATCAAAAGATATAGGTATTTTAATCACTTGATTTGCATAATTTCAAATGGCTTTCCAAAATATTTGTACTGTCACAATTCCATCAACAATGCACCAGTGTATCTGTCTTCCCCAAATCTTTGCAACAAGAAATCCATTTTTGGGGTCAGTTTTGCCAACTTATAGGGTATAGAGTGAAACTTTGGAGTTGTTTTGATTTGCATTTTTCTTATCATTTGTGATTTGAAGCATTCTTTTGATAAGGTGTGAGAAAGGTAAGAGATCCCTTCTGGTGGATGTTGCAGATTCTTTAAGAAAGAATTCGAAAACCCTAAATTTGTGGCAAAAGGGGATTTGTTTGCCCTAAGAAGACAGCTTCCTTAATGGGCAAAGAATCCCAACAAGATAGTTTTGCAAAGATGGAGTTACACTGAGAAGAAAATATTTTCATCAGTAGGCAAAATCCTTTTAGGACTTCTGCAAAGATGTCTGGACATATAAGGCTAGATATACTGAGGCTGCTTTTGGCTGCAAACTAGGGCCGATTTCCTGATGAATGAGGGACTAATCTCCAGCTCAATAGAGGCCTTGGCTATACCTGAGACCGAGATTGCCAATTGAATGAGATTACTTATCTGAGTGTTACCCTTATGGACAGAAGGGTGTGCCCTTCCTAGAGGTTGGGAGGGTTTGAGATCCTGAATCACTTTCATATACAATTCTTTTTGGGGGAATTGTCTGGGAAGTGGCTTTTAGTCACACATGTTAATTGTTTTTATTGTTTATATATTGAAAACTTAATCCTTTAAAGAAATATGATACAAAGATTTTTTTCCAATTCAAACACTTCCCTTTCAGATGTGTTAATTTTGTGTAGTTTTTCAGTTTCCTATAATAAGAGTTATATATTTTATCCTCTTAGGGCACCAGTCCTGAAGTCAGAAGGACCTGAGTCACACCTCAGACACTTTCTAGCTGGGTGACCCTGAGGCAAGTCACTTAACCTCAATTGCCTCAGGAAAAAAAAAAAGTACATATCTTCTTGTGGGTTATTTGATCTGCTTCTCTTCCAATTTTTTATAATATGATATTTAACATTATATCACATATCTATTTAGAATGTATTGTGGAATGTTGTTGTGTTAAGGTGTTAGGCTATGCTTAATTTCTGCCAACAACTGTTTGTTTTTTTAATTTCCCAGCAGTTTTTTTTTAATCAACTAGAGAGTTCTTTCTTAGATAACTTATCTTCCAGTTTCTCAAACACCAAGTTATTGAGTTCCATTGTTTCTGATTGTCCTTGTCTAACATGTAATGTAACAATGACCTATCTCTCTATTTTTGTGAGTTTTTTTTTCAAAAGGAGATGGTTTTTGATGGCTGCAGCATTATTAAATTTTTCTGAGTTAGCCTGGGATTCTAATAATTATTTATAACCTTGTCACAATAGAAAACTTATTTCTAAATTGTAAATAAGCAATTTTAAAATTACTTAGAACAGAATGTTTACAAATGGAAGAATGTTTTCACAAGGATTCTTGGGTGGTTCAATTCACATATTACCTACCACTCACAAACTTAACAGCAGAAACTTTGGCTTGGTAAATCTACCAGTAACAGTTGCTCTTAACCAATTGTGTGATCAATCAACAAGCATTTATTAAACACTTACTATAAACAAAGTATGGTGTTAGGTACCAGGATATAAAAACAAAAAAGAAAGAGTCTGTGCCCCCCTCAAGAAACTTAAATTCTATTGGAGGAGATGAAACACACATGCAAGTACATCTAAGTAAATACAAAATAAATACAATGATACAGGATCACTTGGAGAGGAGAGAAAGACAAAAAGGATTCATATAGAAGGTAATATGAGAAGGAAAGCTAGAGATTTTAGGACATTGAGTTGAAAGGAAAGAGAATTCCAGGTATAGAAGACAGCCTTTGCAAAACAAAGGTACAAGACGGAGTAGCACTTATGGGGAACTGTAAAAAGAACAGTTTGCCGGCATCAAAGAGAACCTAAATGGAATTAATATACGAGCCTAGAAAGGTAGGCTGGAACCAAGTTATAATTTGTTTAAATGACTTCAATTTTTTCCCCATTTGCTAGTTCTTTCTTTACTACTTACAAACATGCTTAAGACTTAACTGTGCACAAAATAATTCTCATTTGACCCTATTCTTCCTGTAAGAAATCATTCCTCCCCTTTCACAGCCAAACTCTTGGGAGTAAAGAGGGACAGACAGATGGTCTACATTTATTGTTTCTATTTCCTCTTCTCTCACACACATCTTTGCAAACCCTATGCAATCTGGTTTTCATCCCTACTCAACTAAAATTGTCTCTCTAAATGTATCAGTGATCTCTTAAGTGGCAAATCCAATGGCCTTTTCTTAATCTCCATCCTTCTAGACGTCTCTGCAAGCATCTAATACTGCTAATCATCTTCTTTCCCCTAGATAAAGTTCCCTCTAGTAGTTTTTGTGACAGTATTTTATTGGTTCTCCTCCTGTCTGTTTGATCATCATTTCTATCCTGCCCCCAAAATGGAATTTACTAATTCCTCCTACAATTTCTCTCGAAAAGCTGTCTTGGTTATTATATAGTTCCCATGAGTTTCAGTTTCCTTCCTAAGGGCACTAATAAGAAATGAAACTTTTGTAAAAGATTCATTTTCCCCGATTCCCAAACCACTTGCATGTTTATGAATTCATTCAGTGGTACATCAAATCAAAATAACAAAATTCAGATATGAACACATGTCAATCCTTAAAGAATTAAAAAGGTAATATTCCAACGAATCTATATTAACTCATAGATTTGGGAATTCTCCCCAGTGATACTGATCTAACTCATCCCTAAATGTCCATCCTGTGCTATTACTGATCATGTTTTGCCAAAAATTTGTCACAAGGAATCCACATAATATGCGGACAGTTTCCCTCAATTGCTCCTGACCTCGTGGGGTCATTACTGGGGAATTTATGGCTTTCGTTCTCAATCTTGTCATGTGACATCTTTGCTTGCTATCATATAAATTCTTTGATGATTCTTTGATTCCTTTCATTACTGTCTTCAAAGTTTTTTATCATTGTGTTTATTCACACTCACACTCTAGGCGGAGGCAGAAAGACCCAAGGTCAAATTCAGTTTCATATGCAACCCTGGACAAGTCATTTATCTTGCCTCGGTTTCTTTAACTGTAAAATGGGAATAATAAAAATGCTTTTCTCACAAGGTTGCAGGGAGGATCAAATCAGACAATATTTATAAAGCATTTAGCACAAGACTTAACAGTAGATACTTAATAAATACTTGATCTCTTCCCCCAGAACCCATGTAATACTGATTTTAGTTCCTCAGAGGCAGTGGTGGGCCAGGTCTTAACTGCTATATAACAACACTGATAAAATGTTGAACATTGAAAAGATGACGCTTCTTTATTTTGCTAAAAGTTTAGGATTATTCCTTCCAAAGAATCTAGACTGCTTTCTTTCTCCTTTTCAACTCCCAAGTCCAGGTCTAAGTACAATTCAACAAGTTCTATAGATATTCAAATATTTGTTGAAATCCAGAGAAGAGTCATTATTCATCCACTTCATCAGTCATTTATAAATGGACATATCAAATGCCTTTGAGTGGAGCCTCTTACAAGAGGATTCAGCAATGTCAGGGCTTGATGAAATCTACATAAAATCTTCACACTGAAGCATCTGTCTGACAGGAGGGCCTTACTAACCAAAGAAAATCACTTCTCAACTTGGATTCTGCCCAGAATCTCCTTCATTACAGTGGCAAATACTTTTAGTGAGTTTGCATCCAGTCCACTGTCTAGAGGACAAGGATTTCACACTCAGTATAGGATGGTCAAAATCCACTCAGTTCTATATTAACCCAAATGTCATTTGAATCTCAACTGAGCTACATTCCAGACATTTTCCCTTTAATTTAATAGACTTTGCAACTTGTTTTCCCTGATTGCTTTTTCTTTTAAATTTGAAAGTTTTCATTTATGCTGCCAAGAATTAAAATAATAGCTCACTTCTTTCCAGCTGCAGCACCTCTCTCAAGGGCAAAGGGGGGAAAAAAAAAGATTCATACACATCCATCAAGGCAAAGTCTAGCACTCTTAAAATGGCAAGTAGACCAAGGAATACGACTTGAAAGGGAATATCATAGAAATATAAATATAAAACATTTTTTCCATAATGACTCAATAAAAAGCAAAACCATAGAGGCCTTCATAAGCCTCTCTTTCCACAATTAAACTTTGATTATCTAGATTGCTAAATGAATAGGGGCACACTTATAAATTTAATTTTCTAGTTAACTCAACAGAAAAAAAAAATGCAGTTAAATACTTTTAAAAATTGAATTATCTGGAAATAAAGCTTGTATTATGATATTTTTTAAAAATAAAACTACAATCCATAAAAATTAGTTGAAACATAATTACAATTTCCAAAGTCACATTGTAATGGGCTGAGGTTTGAGTTGATGCACTGAGGTCCCAAGTACATGAGGCTAAATAGTAATTGGACTATACTCTATTAATATACATGATTGGATAAAGAATGATCCCTGCCCACTCTCTGTGCAAGTCCTGATGTGTTGTACAGGAAATGACGATTTTGGTGGGTGGAGGCAGAGAGAGGAACAGGAAGAGAAGCTGGGGGAGATTGGGCCTGGGTTCTCTTTCTCCTGGCTGCTGGTCGTGTGGCTGGTGATCTAGCTAGCTTCTTGACTCAGCTGCACACATTGCTATCGCCGATTCTCTTCCACCTCTGATCTTTCTTCACTGAGAATAAAGACTGACGATTTTCCCCTAACCTGAATTCCTGACTCCTGCCGATTTTAAAATATGCGATCTTCACATCACATGACAAAAATAAATTTCCCTACACAGGTTCTTTTTGTCCATACTTAGATGAATATAAACAGGGATGATGCTACATATTGCTTTGATACCTAAAAAGTGGGTACTTTTTCTCTCTACTTTGCCCCCTTTTTAAGTACCCCTTTTTCTCTTTAGTGATTGTCAGCCCTATCAAAATGGTAGAGAACAGTCATCTGTTATTATGAACCTAGTAAAGTCACTTAAAATTCTCAGTGCCCACACAATAGTTTATAAACCAAAGAATTAGTTTCCTATTATTCTATTAGTTACCTATTTGCTATGATAAAGAAAGTTTCTTCTCACTATTAGTTTCCTGGCCTAATACCATAAGTCTAGTACAAAAACAAACTAAAAAAACATTTCAGCCATATATTAGTAAACTCCAATTTTATATGCAAAGAAGACTATATTAGTTATGCCCTTGAATGTTCCCACAAAGACTCTGTCTTAAGTGGGACCTCTTCTTTTTTTCTCTCTATACTAACTTGGTGAACTCAATAGCATCTATGAGTTTAGCTATTATGGCTACACAAATGATTCTCAGATCTATGAATGGCAGGAGGTTATGGTCAAATAAAGTAATTTCAGTTTTGAATAGGAGAGGTGGAACACTTGTCAATAAGGCTAAGATCTGGGATTTATAATCATCCTTGTCAAGAGGCTAAGGTGGAATAAAGGTACAAGTCGTGAGAGTTGAGGAAGAAGTGGGAGACCAGAGTGTTTAAAGGGATGTCAATATGTATAATAGAAATTTCCAAGTATAAGGACAGGAACAGGCTAGAAAAAATGGCTCTTATCATGAAGGAAGGACAATAAGCTAAGGGCTAGTAAATAAATATTACCATTATCTGGATAGGATAAGTGATCTGATAAGGTAGATAATTATTACCAATATCTGATAGGGTGATAAGTGACTTTATAAGGACCTTATAAGTAACCTTATAAGGCACAAAGAGGAAAGTTTATAATTAGCAGTAAAAAGCAAGGACTAAGAAGGAAGACCCAATACTAAAGAATGAAGAAGAGTACCCAGAAATGCTTTGCTTTTTTGGGAGGAAAGTTTCCTCAAATGCAGAGTTAGAAGAAGTCTTAGAGGAAGGTCTATATGAAAATAATCTACAGTCATATAAGAGCATCCTCAATGAAAACATAAAGAATAGGTCAGCTCTTGCAAATATTATACAATAAAAAATAAAAGATTTGACTGTTCTTATTATTTGATGAATAATTTTTTCTTTAAAAAAAAAGGCTTTATTCTAACAAGGTATCTAATCTAATGCATATCAAACAAACATAAGTCTCTTAAGTCAACACACAGAAATAAGTAACTTTATTTTCCTGATTATTAATATTAAGCAAAGCAAAAAATAGGGAATAACAACGCTTGCCAAATGTTTTTGCCACCATCATAAGGATACCCAATGGAGTTCAAATTTAAAAGGTATTCTATATACATAGTGAGATCTTCAAATCTTCAAATATTCCTTTGTGGATGACATATATGCTGATTGTTTCAAGTCTGAAGCACTGTAGAGCTTCCTAAATGACATTTTTTAGTATTTCAAAATTCATCATGATAACCTCCACAGAAAAAAAGATAAGTGAATGGAAAATCACAACTGTTCAGGTTCTGATACACAAAAATATGACAAATCTACAGCACTGCTTCATCAGTACATAGTAACTTAAATGGGCATTGGAGATGAAATGTAAACTGGACCCAGAAGTCAACAGGTAAAGAAAGTGGCCAGATTCCACTTGGAAAACAAAATCTCATGACTTAATACCTTTTTTTTTTTTTTTTTTTTTTACCTAATACTATACTGTTAGAAAGCAGAGAAAACAAAATTACCCAAGAATTAAAGTTATAGTATAGTAATACGTAGCCAAAAGACAACAAAGAAATGTCTGGTGAACATAAAGAAGCTGTGCCATATAACCAATGAGGAATTGCAAAGATAAATAGTTTGATATAAAAAAGGTATATAATCAGAAGAGACGGGTCCAGTAATGAATCTAGAAAAAGCGATAAAAGATGGACATTTGGAGTATGATATTGTATGCACATGGCAAGAACACTAAAGAAAAAGCTCTCAACAAACTGTGTGGACATAGTTGATGTGATATGAGAAGATACCAACAAATACTAAAAGAGATTAGACAAGATTGGATGGATCAAGACATGGAATAATAGATGGTCTACAAATCTGTTCAATCATAGATCCAATAAAATATTATTACCAAATTATTATGATAGCAATTTAACAAGGGATCCACTGAAAAATATATGCTAAATCTCTGTAAAATTTTTCTTTATTTTCATAGTTAACTGGAAGAGAGCACCATGGTAGTAAAAATAGTTAATAGCATCAAAATGGTACTATCATTCTTGTAATAAGAATTTTTAAATGGCTATACAATAATGAACATAATTACTTTTGACTTTTATAACCCTATAAGGCATGAATTACTAAATTTACATTATTATTATTTACATTTACTAAATTTACATTATTATTACTACATTTCTACCCTACTCCAAAGAATACTTATGATAATAGAACCTTAAACCTAGAGGTCTTTCTCCTTTCCTCACAACTACAAGCATGTAAGCATATGCACATGTGAATACTCCCCCAAATTTTCTCCTATCTTCACCCTTATCTACAGAAATAATTCCTTTCCTAGAGAACATGGATTCATAAAAGTATTAATCATCATATTACCCACAAAATCTTCAACTTCCCACTCCATTTTACATAACTGATAAACTAATAACTGGTTATCAACTTTAATGTGCTTAGTATACATAAAGGTGCTAAGTTGGGAGTAAAAGGAAATAAAAAAGTGCAACCCATCTATGAAGGAATCTTGTATCCAGTATTTCCAGTGGAGCACTCTTGTTACCAAGAAATAACATGGCACAACTACTTCTACTAACTCATAAAGAAAGCCTTGTATCTAGAAGATTTTATAGTTCTTACGATTTAAATTCCTAAATGATTTTCTTCAAGTCCAAATAACACTTCAGTAACTGTATTATATGGACAGTGTCTAAAAAGTTTGTTGGTTTATCTTTTTAAAAGAAATTTAAGTTCCCCAAATAACAGGCACTAAATCAAATGTAATAATACAGTTACTACAGCAAAATAACGTTTTGGTCATGTATACTTATTGTGTATCTAATTTATATTTTAATATATTTAACATCTACTGGTCATCCTGCCATCTAGGGGAGGGGGTGGGGGGGGGGTAAGAGGTGAAAAATTGGAACAAGAGGTTTGGCAATTGTTAATGCTGTAAAGTTATCCATGCATATATCCTGTAAATAAAGGCTATTAAATAAAAAATAATAATAATAATACAGTTACTAAATGAAATAATTTTATTTCTTGTACTATGTAACATTATTCTCTTATGGGGGGGGGACTTCATCACTAAAAAAAAAATACATGGCATTTTTGTTACTACCTTCATGAGAGTTCTACATTCATTTCAACTCTACTGCTTGCATCATTACATTCTTTTTATGCCAGTACTGAAAATGTAGCTGTTTTTATCTTTTACTGCTTAGGTTTTCCCTCATATGAACTTCTCAGTCACAATTCAAAAATTCCCCTAAGTATTTAAAAATCCTCCCCAAAGACAGGCTTTTCTCCTAACTCCCATACCTCATTGGCTTCCTAATGGGTGCTAGAAGAGCTAGAGAATCTCTCCTCCCACCAAATCTCATCTAAATATTTATTTCTTTATATGTATATATGTACATATATATACATATATGTCAGGAATAAGCAATTACTAAGTACTATGATTAACACTTAGGAGTATTTAATGGTTTTACTAAAAAGTACATTTAAAGATCTAACTTGATGTAAAATAACACATAGCCTCTCTCACAGACTCTTCCATCTCTTAAACATGCATAACCCTAATGGTTTCCTAAGGATTTTCCTAAGGATCATCGGCAACACTATAAGAATACATCCAAGGTTATAAAAGTTTTAAGACATTAAGTTATGCCTATGCTATTATTTAAAATTTATCCTTTTCAAAGGAAAAGTATCTAAAAGCATTTTATCAGAGGATTTGGGATTAGGGCCTAATAGACAGTAATGCTACAAAAAATATTTCAAAAACAGTAGCGCAGGAGGAGAAAGTGGAACAGCTTTGGAAGTTTACCTCCCTTAACCTCACCATTTCTATTTTCTGCTATTTTTAGAAACACTTTGGATCTGATATTGGTATGAGCTGAGAAAACAACCTGGAAAGATTCAGATGAACTGATGCAAAGCAAAGTGAGCACAACCAGGAGAACACTGTATACAGTAAGAGCAATTCTGCATGATGAATAACTGAATAACTTAGCTATTCTCAGCAACGCAAAGATTGAAGATTTCATAAGAACTTAATAATGAAAAATGCAATCCACATCCAAAAAAAGAACTGATGGAGTCTAAATGCAGATTGAAATATACTGTTTTACTTTATTTTTTTAACTTAGGTTTTGGTCTCCGTTTTCTTTCGCAATATGACTAACACAGAAATGTTTTCTAAGACTACAAATGTATAACCTAATATCAAATTGCTTGCTTTCTCATAGAATGGGGAGGGGAAGAACAGAGTAAGAAAATTTGGAACTCAAAATTTTCAAAAATGAAATGTTAAAAAAAAAAAGTGCTTTTACATATAATTGGAAAAAATATTCATTAAATTACTCATTCTATCTCATTTCTATATAACCTATATCCAATTTCATCTTTCCCTGCTGCTACTTACCACAATGGCCAATATTTCACTAACCCTCTCACCCCCTCCATTCTATCCTACTAATTGATGCTAATGATAATGCTAATTGATGATAATCTTTCTTTTCAATCTAGAGTCATTCTTTCTAACACTACTGGCACTTTTCAGTCAGGCTTAAGAAATCAATGGCTTCTCATCAGTATTATCTGTGACATTTTGAGTCAGTCATCCTTGCTGCTGCTTGACTTAGGCAAACCTTCCTCTTACTACAGCCTTAAGCCTTCCATTTCCTGCTGGGCATACTATGTCCCATAAAGGAAAGCAGCAAGGGACCTGGCTGAAAGCCTTCTATCTGTTCCACAGAGACTTCCCCCTGCAGAGGTAGTCTACCACTTCCTGCTGCCACCTGATTTCTAACCTCAGGTGAGAAAAGGGGCTGCAGAGGCCAATTTAAGTAATATCCTCTAGCCCCAAAACAGTAACTTCCATCTGTGTCAGTACAAGGCAACTTACAGCTCCTACTGCCTAACTCAATCTCCCAACCATGATGTGAAAAACATCTGGTCCAAAAAGAAACAGTCTCCCTTTGACCTCAGGCCTCCCATCTCCCACAAAGTCTTTCTAGTGAGGGGAAAAGAAAAGGAAAATTGGTGGGGAATGGGACCTTTTTCTCCATCATGCAGGTTCAATTTTCACCTCCTACTGAGCCTCTTTCCTGCTTAATCTTCACTCTTTCAGAGATAAATAGTTAACCAGGACCTCTCATCTGATTATCTGACCATTTGTCTCCCTTTTTAGAGTACACTTGCTCTTTGAGGAAGTGGAAAGATACTCTTGAGAAGCAATCGTGAACATTCTCACATCTGATTAGACCCTTCATTCAGATGATTCTGAACCCCTGGAAATCATCACCTGCATATCATTCCCCCACCTTCATTGCAATCCCCTTAACCTTGCCATCCCAAAGTTTCAAACAAATACCAAGCCTTTCACTGAACTCTGAGGAATGCCTGTTTCACAGACAAATCATTCCTTTGTTTTAAATCTATTCTCCTACTCTCCCACCTACTAGCTTTTATAGAAACCTGGTTTCCCCTTTGATGACATAACCCAATCAGTTATAATTTTACTCATTCCCCTCAGTTTAGTTTAGTATTCAAGTCAGGGGAGTTGAAATACTTCTTGCTCTCTGATGCCACTTCCAGGTTCTCTATCACCAACCATTCAGTAACCTCTTCTCTTCTAAGGTTCATGTTAATTTATATCTACCATCTAATCAAAATTCTGATAGGTGCTGCTACACACTTTTTAGGTCACTCCTCTTCTTTCCTCAATTAATTTGGTGTATGACACAGTTTTTCTCTTCTCCTCAACTCCTGCCCTCATATCAAAAGACTTCATCATGCATATTCTTCCTCCAAAACTATGACCACTCAGTCCCTCAACCTACAGCCACACACAAAGATGGTCATGTCCTTCATCTTATCAACGCCTCTATGTTAAAAGAATTCCAAAATCCAACCATAATCTACTGGCTTTTTATCTCTCTACACTCTTCCAAATTCCTACTCTCATTTTTGTTTTCCAGCATTCCCTTTGCTATATATAATTAAAAGTATATTTGCCTCATGTCTCTATTAGGTCTGTATCCCAAAAAGATGACAAAAAAGGGAAAAGGAATGTGCAAAAAATGTTTGCGTTAACCCTTTTTTTGTAGTGGCAAGGAAGTGGATGCCCTTCTTTTGGAGAATGCCTGAATAAATTATGGTACATGAATGTTAGGGAATATTATTGTTCTGTAAGAAATGACCAGCAGGATGATTTCAGAAAGTACTGAAGAGACTTACATGAACTGATGCTGAGTGAAATGAGTTGAACCAAAAGAACATTGTACACAGGAACAAGATTATGTGATGGTCAACACTAATGAACTCGATTCTTTTCAACAATGAAGTGACTGAGGTCAATTCCAATAGATTTGTGACGAAGAGAGCCAACTACACCCAGAGAGATGACTACGAGGATTAAATGTGGATCACAACATAATATTTTCACCTTTTGTTGTTTGCTTGCCTTTTCTTTCTTTCTCAGTTTTTTTTCCTCTTTGATCTGATTTTTCCTATGCAACATGATAAATGTGGAAATATGTATATAGAATAACTACATATTTTTAACATGTTGGGTTACTTCCAGTTTAAGGTAGGGAGGTGGAAAGAAGAGAAGGAGAAAAATTTGAAACACAAGGTTTTGCAAGGGTGAATGTTTCAAATTGTGTTTTGTAATGTCCAGGCTAGCTCTCTACAGGGTCTCAGGAAGGGCCTTGGTCTTTAAGTGGAGAAGTGATGAAGGCAGGAGAACCACCACGAGGCTGGTCAAAGATGGAGTCCTGAATCTTCTCTGTGTCTGTGTCATTCCCAGTCCTTCCAGCTCTTAAATAATTCAGTGTAATTATATTATTATACCAACTGAGCATGTGCAACCATTACATCAGCTATCACATTAAATATATGTTTAGAGAACCATTATCTCACACAGAGGAGGTGCTTAACTATAAGCAACCTTGCTGTCCTTGATTCAAGTACACCTTTGCAGAGTTCTGGCCCTCAACAGTCTTTGCATGTAATCTCTTAGTTGCCAAACCCCAATGGCCTTGTAATTATCCTCATTTTCCTCAACCTCTCTGTACCCTTTGACACTGTTGATCGCTGTCTCTCTTTTCTCTAGGTTTTCAAGACACTACTCTTTCCTGGCTCTCCTACCATCTCTCTGTCTCCTCTTCCTCAATTTCCTTTGATGAATCTTCATCCAGATCACACCCTTTAACCATAGATGTCCTGAGGGATTATATCTTGGGCCATCTCCTCTTCTCTTCTCCCTATATACTAATTCACTGAGTAATCTCATTAGCTCCGATGATTTAATTGTCATCTCTATGCCAATGATTCTCAAATCTAGTTGTCCTGCCTCAAAGTCTCTGAAGACCTCCAATCTTGCATTTCTAATTGTATTTCAGACATCTCAGACTTGATGTTCAATAGAGATCTTAAACTCAACATATCCAAAACTGAACTCATTATCTTTTGCCCATGCACTTTGCATTTTTGCTCTCACTTCTTACCTTTCTTATTACTGTAGAATACCTATAAGTTATCTTAGATTCTTTACTGCATCTCTCAGCCTCCTATATCCAATCTGTTATGAAGGCCTATACACTTCATTTCTGCAACACCTCCTGAAAACACTCTCCTCTCTCCTCTAGTGCAAGGCTTCATCACCTCAAGCCTAGACTACTGCTACAGACTGCTTGATGGACCTACTTGACTCAAGTCTCTCCTTATTCTTCAGTCACTAAAATGACTGGCTAAGTCATCTCCCTATTGAATAAACTCAAGTGGTTCCTTATTGCATCCAGAATCAAATTCAATATCCTCATTTAGTATTCAAAGCTATTTATAGCCTAGTCCCCCCTACCACCTTTCCAGTCATCTTATACTTTACTCTCACCACATATCATTCAATTTAGTGATATTAGCTTTCTTGTTGTACAAAACAACTTGAGGTATCCTGCCTTCCCCTCTTAGCTCTGGACATTTTTTCTGGCTGCCCCCGATACCTGGATTGCTTTCCCTTCTTTATCTCCTGCTTTCCCTTTATCTCTGTCTACTGGTTTCTCTAGTTTCCTTTAAGTCTCAACTTAAAATCAAAATCCTGTCTTCTATAGAAGAAGCCTTTCCCAAACCCCCTTAATTCTAGTACCTCCTCTCTCTCAATTATTTACCAATTATTCTGTGTATAGTTTGTATATACTTAATTGTTTATTGCCTCCCCCATTAGATTATAAACCCCTTTTGCCTCTTTTTGTATCACAAGTTTAGTACAGTGCCTGATACAAGGTAGGTACTTAAGAAATATTTATTGATTGACTGGCATATAAGGTTTTTGACTTTGGGATCTGAAAGAGGGTTAACCATTTATTTTTAGAAACTTTTGATATATCTTTTATAATACATTAATTTTCTGGTGTTATGTCTCCCTCCATCTCCCTTACTACAAATATACTTTCTGACAATTGTTCTTTACTCTGGATATCAGAAACATAAATAAGAATTAAAGAACTCTGGCACAAAGCACATTTCAATCAAACTGAACAACTTCCTGTTCTCCTGTTCAGGCTGTTCTATATACCCTAATCAATTCTTATATATCCTTTAAAGAATTCAAACTCCACTTTTCTCCAAGATAAATTCCTACAAAGTACTTTATTTTCAACATCTCTAAAACAATGACATTCTTTTTTTTTTCCTTTTTAAGTGTCACTGAGAGCCATCTTCCCTCATAACAAATATAGACAAGGAAAACACTTCAACACATTGGCCATGTCTGAAAGTCTACTATCTGTCTACTAACTATCACATGTCTGTCACGAGCTGACATACTTCAATTGGTCACTTCATTAAAGTTGAGTCTTTCAAAGTTGTTCTCCTTTACATCAGAGGTGATATAAACTGGTGGCCTACAAATTCCCAAGAGAAGACTGAACCATATTAAAACAGAATTGAGAAATGTTTAGAAGATATAACACAAATAATATTAATTTGTTATTTTCTAAGTCAATATGCAAATGTTTCTATTTGATCCCACTGCTTTCCATTATTGTGCCCATTGTATGAATTGTTGTTCTCATTTCATTCTTCATTAGAAACTTCTAAGCTTATAATTAGGATTAACCTAACCTAACCTGTGCTTCTTTGCACAGGTGGGCGATTATGAGTTTCAAATACTGCATGTAATATAAAATTTTTCAACATGTTTAGTTTTGCCAAACTTTTTTTCCCTATTCTTTTTTTTTTTTTTACTTTTGATTATAAGGAGTAGTTGTTTGGGAAGAGATGGAGGAATGATTTAAAGGGTAATGTAGGTGACATATAAACAGAAGATATCAATAAAATGGTTTCTCTCCCCTACAAGAAGTGTTTCCCCTCTCCTCCCCCATCATAGCTTCAAAAGGTACTTAATCTAGTTCTCTTCTAATTCCTTATTTTGTGATCTTTAATATTCAGGGCAAGAATCCCTTCTGAACTTTTTGTAGTAAATGATATAAGCCTAATTTCTCCCAAACTGTTTCCAGATGTCCCAGCAATAAATCCTGTCAACAGAGGTCTCACCTGCCTCACACCCAAGTAATGTTTGTTCTGAGATTTATGGTGCATCACATTCAATCGAGTGTACTTCCTTTTCGAGTCCCTTCCATTGAGCTACTTTTTCATTTTTTTTTTTTTTTACCAGTATCAAATAGCTTTGAAAATTATCAATTATATTATAATTTGAAGTATGGAAGTAGAAATCCTTTTTGGTATATAACTTGAGTGAAAAGACTTCTCATTTACTTACCTTAGTATGATCTAAGTTGTCAGAAGTACTACAACTACTTGTCAGAGGTAGAACTTGAACTCAGGTCCTCCTGACTCAGGCCAGTTCTATCCCCCGTACATGGGTGCCAAATGTTATTGACCAGACCCAATGCATCTCTCCTCGGTCCTCTGTTAGTTAGGAGAGTGAGTATGAGGGATTAACTTGTCTTTTTCTTCTCATCATTTATAAATAAGAAAAAAAACTAAATTCACTCAGTTGTGGCCCAAATTGCCGTTTCCCCTACATCAAATGTAAAGATATATAATTACCACATTTGCCAACAGCCAAGAGAGAGAATTGTATGTATCAGTAAGGTGGGGAAATATACATACCTAACTTTATAAAAAAGAAAACATGATTTCTCCTTGCTTTTTTTCAGTTATTAGATGGCTTTTGGGCCTACGAACTTCCTACTCATAGTTAAAACACTGTTCAGATGGATAGAGCACCAGCCCTGAAGTCAGGAGGACCCGAGTTCAAATCCAACATCAGATACTTAATACTTCCTAGCTGTATGACCCTGAGCAAGTCACATAATCCCAATTACCTCAGCAAAAATAAAGTAAATAAATAGTAACAGAAATGCCTGCCACTTTACAAAGAATGGCAAATAAAATACTATCTATAAACATTTTGAAGGGAAAAATGAATGTGCAAGGAAGCATACTAATGATCTTTGTTTATAAGAAAATTATGAAGTTATGAAAAAAAGAAATTCATAAATGAATAATATATATCTTGGTTCACATGCACTTAAGCATCAGAATGTCACAAGAATTAAAAAGGAGTTCAATATAAGCTTCTAAAAAATTATTTTAAATAGTCAACACGGTACTTACAGACCTAGATAATAATATTTGTGCTTTCATACTTTTTCTCCTGCCTAGTCTACTTTCCTTAATCTTTATTTTCCCTCAAACAATTAATAATAGCACTTATTTAAAAACACACACTACTCTGGAATGTGGGATATTCAGCAATTCCTTTTTTTTAAGCTACTGTACAGCCTTCAATAATATGAACACAACACAACATCTGAGGAAAAGCTACTCATTTGCCATTAAAACTCTTCTCACACTGGATACATGACACCAAAGAGTGAAATTATCAAAAAAGAAAAAAACTGAACAATTTCCTTTGTTTATTAAAGATTTCTATATGTGATTCCTTTGGATTAAAAATATTTCTGGATAAATGTGACTCAAAAGATTAATGAATGGCTCGATTCATGTTTCATCTGTTCCTCTAAACTGTTCCTCCATACACCCACAGAGTTGTTTATAGTGCAAGAGTGCCTATTTGTTGAATATGAATTGATATTTGAGTATAAAGAAGGGAATGACACATTAACTCCCTATGATTGTCTGAATTACAACAGGTTAGACATACCCCCCTCCCCACTAACACAGAGGCCCCCAGTAATATTGTATAGTAGAAAGACCTTAAAAGAGTCAGAAATCCTAGATTGCAAAATAACCCCAGGCTCCACCTCTGGCCTCATTTTTCTCATCTGCAAAAATAAACAAACAAATAACAAAAACACCCATTCTGCACTCTAGAGAGGCAGAATGATACAGTGGGAAGAAGAGTACATTGGAAATCAGAAGACCTAAGTCTGGATACTGGCTCTAAAACTTACTGGCTTTGAACAATTCATTTAACCCAGAGAAATCTCAGTTTCCTCCTCTGTAAAATGACTATCATACTACTTGCACAATCTACCTCAGAGTATCATAATAAAAAATTCTTTATAAACCTCAAATAATTATGTATTAATACCCTCAATGGAGAGATATGATCATCAAAGAAGATGAACCACAACAAGGTATTTCACATATGATAGAGCTGTATACAACTATCAGGCTGCATTGTTTTTAATTAAACCCAAATTCCCAACACGAGTTAGATACTTAAGAAATCCTTCCCAAATTAAAATGAAACTCAAAATTCTTCAGCTGTCACTCCCATCCTAATATATTCTGTCTAAATGTATACCAATTTTCAGCTACACAAACAGACCTCAGATATGTTTTTTAAGGATAGTTCTACCTAAACACTACAACCTCCTCTAGGATTAATGTATCTTGTTATCTGCACATGACAATCAACATTTTCAGGGAAAAAAAAGAGGATTGCACAGTGAATTTCTATTACATATAGTTTGTTTTTCTAGTAGATAACAAATTCAACATTTTGGTTCCAAAGCTGTACTAAAGTTTGTCTGGGTCTAAACTCTTTGTTCGTTTTTGTGCATTTTTTTTTATTTGAGTGCCTTTCTTTTCTTTTAAATTTTTTTGGACAACTATATCACAACTCATTTTCTACCCCAGCCTAAGGCTTCCATTGTAACAAAAATAATCAAGCAAAACTCATCCAGTTCTTACCTGACTTCCAGTTTCACATTACTTACTGTTTACTAATGATCCCATAGCATGTCCAATGTCTTCAAACCTTTTCCCGCCAAACCCTTCATTCCTTCTAACCTTTCTATTACTATCCAAAGTATCCCAGTCACCTGGTTACCTAGATATTATCTTCAACTCCTCACTCTCTCTCACTCTGACCCCACAAAGCCTATCAGTTTTAATTTTTATCTACAATACTCTAATACTACTCCCCTTTTCACCTCTGACACTGCCACCAGCAGACTAGCTCAAGATACTGCTAGTTGGCTTCCTTGCCACAAATCCCACCCAACTCCAGCCCAACCTCTCATCATCAGTGATTTTCCTAAAGTTTGGATCTAAACACATCGCATACATACATTCTCCCTCACCCTCTCTCTGTTTCTCTTTCTGTCTCCCTCCCCCCTCTCCCCAGTGGCTTCCTATTATCTCTAAGATCAAATATAAAATCCTATTAGACATTCACAAAATCTTCCCTTTTCCCCACCTTTCTACACCTCCAGTTCATCACTTTTTGTCAAGAGATGGGGAAGCATCCTGGGTCTTCTGGAGTTTTAGCTGATCACTGCCATAATCAAGGTTTTTTCCTTTTCAAACTTATTCTCCTGGTTCTGCTAACTTCATTCTTATCAATTCTTCATCAAACAAGATTTCCCAAGTCTCTCCAAATGTATAAGAATAGGGCTTTTTGAAGTGTCTATTAAAATGCTTTACAAAACAACCACACAATGTTGACTGCCAAGTAGTATTTGTCATTCCTTCTTGCCCAGATGAACTTTATTTTTATATTATAATTAGATGAAAGAGGAGTCTCTTCTATAAGAGGAAACTTAAGGTTGTGCAACCTATTTTATGGAGGCAAATGGAACTACTTGCTGCAATGAAGTTTCAAGTACTTACAAGAAATTGAGGCAGTCAATAGAAACCTAAGTGATAAACATCTGCATTTCTCATTTCCTCACGAAAAAAAAATATGACAACATATAGGAAACAATTTTATATATGTTATTACAGAGGATGACCAACCTAATAACAATATTCACAAATTAAGGGGTATCTTGTGACATGAGATATAATAATTATATCCAAATTGATATCAAAAAGGAAAAATGAGTGTGCTGCTAACTTCAAATATGTGCCAAAGAAATCAAACCACATGACTATCTAGGAGGCCATATCTCCGGTTCAGTGGTTCTGAAAATTGTCTATAATTCAACAATCCTGAGGATTCCCACAAACCCTATTAAAAAAAAAAAAAAACTTTCCAAAAAAAGAAATGACCCTATAAGAAGCTAACTCTCCAGTTAAATCAAGGAGGGAGATGATATAAGACAGGATACAAATGTGCAGTTCCCAAGATTGTGGTCAAGAAACACTGGTCCAGATGAGAGGCTTGGTATTGACAAAAAGTTTACAAATAGAAATTAATGTCCCACTTAGCAAGAAATGGGATAACTTTCCAAATGTAAATTAGGAATAAAATCACATATCCCAAACAGAAAAGAAGAATAATTGCCCTTAGCTACAGGCAAGTTGTGAGAATATATATGAAAGTGGTCAGTAGAAGGCATTGTTGATAAGAGTTGTGAACTGATCCAGTCATTCTGGAGAACAATTTGGAACTATGCCCAAAGAGCTATCAAACTGTGTATACCCTTTGATCCAACAGTGTCTCTACTGGAGTCCATATTCAAAGAGATCATAAAAAAGAGAAAAGGACCCACATGTACAAAAATGCTTGTAGCAGCTCTTTTTGTGGTAGCAAGAAATTGAAAACTGAATGGATACCAATCCATAGGGAATGATTAACTAAGTTATGGTATATGAATGCATTGGAATATTATTATTGTATAAGAAACGATCAGCAGACTGGTTTCTGAAAAGCCTGAAAACACTTAAATGAATTGAGGCTGAGTGAAATGAACAGAACCAGAACATTGTACACAGTAACAGCACTATTATGTTATGATCAATATGATAGACTTAGCTCTTCTTAGCAATACAGTGATCCAAGATAATTCCAATAGATTTGGAATGGAAAATACCTTTCTCCTCCAGAGAGAACTATGAAGAATAGTGAAAACTATCTTTACATGTAATTGGAAAAATAAAACACTATTGAGGGGGAGAAAAAGTGTCTAATGTGCTACTGGTTTTTGCTGGGTTAAACTTATTTGTTGCAGGACAGAGGCAGTTGATGAGTACTGATATTTTTAAAAAGGCATTAATTTTTTTTAAAAGATATATAGAAAGAAACACAAAGTTCAAAAAGGACCACGAACAGGGAAATTCTGTTACTATCTTGTTAAAATTTAAAGTACTATTTAATAAAAAAAATAACAGAAGTTCAGTTTCATAAACAAGCCTCTTTTTTATTTGCTCTTTCTAAATTGAAATGTTTAAGCTTCTGGATTTTTAAGTTCATAAGAAAAAAGGGAAAAAAATATCTATGTGAAAAAACTTGAGTTCTCAGTTATAAAAACCTGTAATAGTCGAAGTGGACATTATTAAACAAGTTTTCTGTTCACAAACAGGAATATGGCAAATTCTTATGTTCAGGGTTTTTTTTTTATTCTCTAAAAATTTTCCATCTAGAGACAACTTTCACTATATTAAAACAGTACAAGGATCAGATTTTTCTGATTTGAAGATCTGGCTCCTCCTTTTTTGGTATCCAATTTACTATTCACCTGTTAATTTTTTTTTTTTTTAATTTGCCCTATTTTAACTGCTTAGTAATAGTATTTCCCTATTTTTAACATATTTTTTTAAAAAATCCCCAGTCCCCAAAAATTATTTTCCTGAAGAACAACTTGAATGTCATGGACAGGGAACAGTCAGCAACAGGAAAAAACAGTGGCCTGAGATTTAGCTACATTTGAATCCAAGTTTCATTGTAACCCTACATAGATCAAGTAAACTTCTAAACTTGAATTTCCTCATATATAAAATGGAGTTGTACCAAATTATTTCTAGAATTTAGTTTTCCAGTTCTAACAATATAAGAATCTAAAAATGTAACCAAAAGATATTTTTTCCACCAACAAATCAAACACATAATATACATAAATGGAAATCAGTTCAGCAGCCTGCAAGGCAAATTAAGAGTGAAGAGACTACAGGTAAGGAGGCTTGTTGGGAGTCTATAGCAGTATTCTAGATATGTAGTAATAAGAGTGTGAACAAGAGTGGATGACAAGCGAAATAGGAGAAAAAAGGACAGATACAAGAGATGTGAAAAATGGTCAATGGTCAGGGTTTAGTGTCTGGATATGGGAAGCAACAAACAAGGAAGAATCCGATGACCTAAGAGTCAACAGGAAAGATTACAATATTCTTAATAAAGAACAGGAATTCAGAGAGGTACTAGAAGATAAATTCCAGCCAACTAGATTACCCTCTAGTCTACAAACTCAGGTCATATTTTCTAATACCTCCTCTGAAACCTTTGCTCACACATGCCTTGTTAATTCCCTACCTTTTGAATTTACTCATTCATCAAGATCCATTTTAAATATCATGTCCTTGTGCTCATTTTCCTTAAGGTTAGAAAATCTTTCAAAACTCGGAGCTTTCAGGAACTTGGACTCATGTATTTATTTCTACTTTATGACTACCTACCTACCTACCTTTCTTAGCACTCCAATTAGATGGTAAGTTCCTTGGTGGTAAAGTGTCTTACTTTGTAACTTCCCTCATGTCCAAAAATTTTATATGTCGAATTAAATCCAATTGAATTCCACTTCATCTATCATTAATTTGAAGTCAGAGCAAACTATGCAAATAGAAATATCTACTAGAAGAAATAGAGGACCAGATAAAGACTACAGATAATACCAAGAGTCATCCAAACAGGAGCCACTGAGGTTACAAGAATCAATTCAGTATAAACATTTATCAAATGGATTAATCTATGCGACACACCACAGTAGGTGGTATTTTAAAAATGGTATGATCACCATCTTCTAAATCTGCACTTTTTGAAAGGCTGACTTCAATGCCTCAGAGATTTTTCTCTTCACCTCTGCCTCCTTGGCTTTCTTCAAGTTTCAGTAATAAACTCCAATATTTTGCAAATTGCAAAGAAGCCTTTTCTACTCCTCCTTAATCTTGGTACCTTCTTGAATATATCTTTTGTTTATACATAGTTGCTAACATATTGTCACCAATTAGACTGTAATCTCTTAAGGGCAGCTAAGTGCTGCAATGAATAGAGTTCCAGGCCTAGAGTAAGACTCATCTTTCTGAATCAAATCTGATACTTACTAGCTGTGTGATCTTGGACAAGTCCTTCAACCCTGTCTGCCTAAGATGAAGAAAATGACAAATCACTCCATTATCTTTGCCAAGAAAACCCCAAATCCCCATTCACAAAAAATGAACTGAAAATGACTAAACAACAAAATCCTTAAGAGCTGGAATAATTTTTTGCCTTTCTTTGTATTCCCAGCTCTGAGCACAGTGCTGGGCACACAATGAGCACGTAGTAAATTTAAGCTAACTTAATTAACATGGATGAAGTCAGCATGTATTATATTATTCTTTTGTTCTATTTATCATTGTTCTATATCACACTTCATACAACTTTCCCATATTGTTTCAAATCTATACATTTGGTTTTTTTGGTACCTTAATATTCCAAACAGGTATTGTTGTATCCACTAAACAAAAAAAGAAGCTGAAGTTTGAACAGTGACATTGTCCACATGACTAGTGGTGTTCTCAAACTCAAGTACAGATCTCTACTGACTCCAAGTCTGGCTAGCATAATTTTCACTACTCCACTACTGCCTGCCCAGGGAATTCACAGAAACCAAAAGTGAAGAACAGGAACCAAGGAAAGGACATAGCAAGAGTCAAACAAATAGAAAGCCAAGAACAATTAATTTAAATTTGATATGTTATGTATCAGTATGTCAGTGATGAGTTTTAAATTGTTCAAGTCAATTTATCAAACATTTGTTAGGCAAACCTGGACACAGGACATGAAATTAAATAGGATACAAAAGTTGGACAAGTTACAAATTAAACAAGGTATAAAACTTAGGTAGGAACATCCTTATTCTCAAAAAAGCTATAGTGGAGGCTATGACATGTGAAAAAATAATAAAATAATAATGACATAAAATAATACATGATAAGAGCATGAAATAAGTGGAAAGGTTATTACTAAATGAAGGTGAAGGGAAAAAAAATCAAAGCCTCATGGAGGAGAAGAAATTTTAATGGGACTTGGAAAAATGAGTATGAATTCAATTGGGGAAGGAGTTCCAGATACAGAGAACAGCATAAACAAAAGGCCTGGAAATGAGATGCCATAGAGCACATAGAAAGTAAGAATATTACAATTTTTCTGAAATATAGATAGCAGTATGAAATTAGATTGCAAAGAAGGGTGGCACCAGACTGTAAAAGGTTTTGAATGCCTGGCATGAGTAAAATGCCTCGATTCAGTAGGCATTAGGGAACCAATGAAGATTTTTGAGCAGATTACTTGACCTTTTGCCCCACCAAAGCAGCCCAAAGATGGAAAAAAATTTCAGAAACATTCAGAAAATCATATTGATAAGTGTTGTTCATCAAAGCAGCATATAATATTTAACAAACTTTTTTGTATAACTAAATTCATAGCGGGGAAGACAAGCAGTCTAAAAGATATAGCAGTAAAAGGCATTTGTGCTATTGCAAAGAACAGGAACAAAGATATCCTTCATAAAGCATATATCATTTGTTCCTTCCTTCACATTCTCCTAACCCTATTACTATTCCATGTAAACTAATTGCAATAATTTAAAAATCAATTCCTAATCTTTGGCCTTTTCCCATTCTATTCAATACAAATACAATCAGATCCACCTTCCAAAACATTTTTATTTCATGTTCAATGATATTGTCATAAAAACTAGATTGTCTGTGCTAGGGTCACTCACTCTCCAGTATCCACTTGATTCCTCCACAAAAATTCTTCCTCTCATCTAGAGAGCTAGCACCATTTGCTAAATTTTAGCTTCTACAATTTCTACTCATTCTCCTTGGTTGTCCTCCCAGGATTCCTGAAGAGTGGGGAACTTCCATTCATCCTTCCTCCTTTCCCCCTAGTTTCCCAGAGTATCACACAGATGTTTTTTAAAGGAGATTTACTACAAAATACAACAGATAGAAAGGTGGAGGACACACTGCGTATAGTGTCAGATAAAAAAGGAACAAAAAGATTCATTCATTTCTTGATATTTTTATGACTTAATCTTATTTCTAAGCATCAATTACATGGACTAGACACTTTGTTTGTCCTTTCTTGCTGGCAAATCTTTGATGCTAGTTCAATTCTACCTAATTGCTGTGGAGTTAGTTGGCCAGGCTATTTCTTAGGCTTCTTAAATCTACTTTCCAACAGGGGGACATTTGGGGGTTTTAAGACAGCACCTCTCTAAAGAAATTAATTTCATAACATGTAAGCACCTATAACATGCTAGCTGTATTTTTTCTAATTTGGTCATTCACAGACATCTCAACCTAGTGTATGGGGGAGGATTCTTAAACTTTTCTTTTGTACTTGGCAATCTTGGTGAAGTCTGAATTCCTCAAAATAATGTTTTTTATTAAGGCATAGAATAAAGACATAGGATTGTAAAGGAAACCAATTATACCAAAACAGTTAACAAAATATTGTTTTAAAAGTTCACAGACCAAAAAAAAAAGTTCACAGACTATAAATTAAGAAATCTAGTCTAATCTGTTAACTATGGACTCAAGAGTTAGAGGGGTCCTAGATCCTCTATCTACAAATGAATAAGATTCTTCCCAATTTGGGGTCCTACAACTATCTCCACTCTCCCACTTCAGGCATTCTTAATCTTCTAATTCCTCATGTAAGGATCTCCCCTCTGCCTACTTCCCCCCACCCGCCCCCCCCAAAAATGTACTCTACCTTGTTCACAATATAACCTCCCTCCTAATCTTAATTCTTCTGTTGTTTTGAATTATAAACACATGTAGCCCTGCCACTTACTAGTCCAACTGATAGATTCTAGGGCCAATTATACTAAATATCATTCCTTATTCTCAGCTCTTGGCTTCAATTGTGATATATTCAAAAATTTTCACAGAAAAGAAAAGGCAGAAGAAAAGAACTACTAAATCCTTGGACCCAAGAAAACATGTTTTTGCTCTAAATAAAATAGTTGATGAGCATACAGAACAAATCAATTACATCTTCACACTCATTTTACCCATCTTTTTAACACTTCTCACTGCCTTTCCAAACAGAGACATTTCACCACAACCAGCCTTGTAGAGAAAAACCTTCAAACATTTTATTCTCTTGTTTAATGTTATTCAGTTATGTTCAGTTGGTTTTCAATCCTGTCTGGCCTTTTGTTACCCTATTTAGGGTTTTCTTGGAAAAGATAATAGTTTGCTCTTTCTTTCTCCAGGTCATTTTAAAGATGAGGAAATTGAAGCAAACAGGGTTTTAAGTGACTTGCTCAGGGTTACACAGCTGATAAGTGTCCTGATCTGTATCATGCCACTGGACACACATGGCTCTGGAGGAGAGTGAGGCTGATGACTTTGTACAGCCATTCCTCATCTAAATCCAATTCACCTGCATACCATGGTATCATCTTCTTGATGCCACGGTCCTCTTTAAGAACGAAGGCAAACAAGTCTAAGGCCATATCTTAACTCAGGAAAATTAGTCTTGACTTCAGGACTGGCACTCTATACGTTGTTCAGCTTATCTGCCCTATCTTGCTGATTAGCTATTCATTTCTCTACCTAATTCCTAATTTCTTATATTCTTCTCAGGCCACAAACTCACTTTTCCTCATTTTACTCAATCCCAATTGACAACTACTTTACAGCAACGATTTTCATGCTTTTTGTTCTTAGGTTTCCCCTCACATTCTTGGTTTTTTTTTTTTTAATTGTTGTTGTTTTTTTGTTTTGTTTGCTGAGGCAATTGGGATCAAGTGACTTGCACAGAGTCACACAGTAAGAAGTGTTAAGTGTCTGAGGCCAGATATGAAACTCAGGTCCTCCCGACTTCAGGGCTGGTAATCTATCCACTGAACCATTTAGCTGCCTCCTTCCCTCACATTCTTAAAAATGATCAATGACCCCACAGATGCTTTTGTTTAAGCGAATTGAAGTTATCAATATTTATCATATTATAAATTAAAATACCTTAGAATTGTTACAAAAACAGTTTCACTTCAACCTGCAGTTTTGTTTTTCTTCCGGGATTATTTTTACCTTCTGAATCCAATTCTTCCTGTGCCTATGTGTGCTTCCTGTTCAGTTCTGCACACATATACTGTATCTAGGATATACTGTGACATATTTAACATGTATAGGACTGCTTGCCATCTGGGGGAGGGGGTGGAGGGAGGGAGGGAAAAAAAATCGAAACAGAAGTGAGTGCAATAGATAATGTTGTAAAAAATTACCCTGGCATGGGTTCTGTCAACAAAAAGTTATAATTATTTAAAAATTCACCTCACAGATTCCCCCATAAAATCTTTGGGTCCCTGGATCACACTTTAAGAATCAGTACCTTTACAGAGAAAGTTGTCTGTGTAACCTGACTTCAGTTTCCTTCCTCCAACCTTAAAATCTCCCTAATATTTACATTTATCCTGCTTCATGAAAAAAAAAAAACAAAATAGCATCTGACAGATGTTTTTTTCAGTTTGTAATGTGTGTTCCATATCTTTTCTAGTTTGAACTATCTTTTCCTCTTTCCAACTCTTTCAAGCTCTTGGTCCTACAATAATCTCTCATACATATTTAAGTAGAGACCTCAGATCACAAATCTCATCTCTCAATCAGCTGCACCACCTTAAGAATTCTCTGACTTCTTCACTTGATTCAGGTATCTCCTTCATTCTTTTTTTTTTTTTCCCCAGCTTCCTTTTTGTTTTGTTTTTCTCCTTTAGATTATTAATTCCTTGGGGGGGGGGGGGGGGGGACTTTCTTTTTTTTTTAATATTTGTTTGACCAGTGCATAGCATTATAGTGGACAACAAATATTTATTGATTTACTGTGATTCCCATATTTTTAATTTTTCCTTCTTCATCACCTCTTTGCCCTTCATCTACAAACATCCTCAAATGACACTTTGCTTCCCAAAGTTCTCCAACAACCCTGGAATCTGTTTCACTTCTTACCTTCCTTTTACCATGATATCTTTCAAACTTATTATCTACACTTCCTGCTTCCATTTTCTCATCACTTCTTAACTCTTTACAATCTGGCATTTACCAAAAGATCATTAATGAATTCTTGATAATGAAACAGCTTTTTCACGGTTCTCATCTTTCTTGACCTTCCGGATGAGGCTACCCTCTCCTGGCCTTATTTCTCTAATCATTCTGTCTCTTCCACCTCCTGCCAAATACAGACATGTTCTGTTCTTAAAACATTTTTCCTCTCCACCCTTTTCCTTGAAGATCTTAACCAGAGTGCTCCAGCTTTCATCTCTACTATATATGACACATAAATAGTCATCTCTTAGCCTTGTCCTGTTAGTAATCTAGAATTTCCAGTGGTGTACAAAATATTTCTCATCAGTAAAACAATAAACATCTATTGAGAACCTACCATGTATCAGGTGCTATGGCAAGCCTCAGTGATACAAAGAAGGGAAAATGGCAGTCCCTATTCTGGAGGGGCTCAAATTTTAATGGGAGAAACAACAAATATGCACAAACAAGCTAAAAACAGAATATAGAAGAAATAATGAACAGAGGGAAGGCACTACAATGAAGAAGGATTGATTGGGAAAGGCTTTCTGTAGATAGTGGGATTTCAATCAACACTTGAAAGAAGCCAGGAGGCAGAGATGAGGAAGAGAATTCCAAGTATAGGGGAAAGCCAAAGAAAAGAGCTGAGAGATAGCATGCCATATTCTGAGAACAACAAGAAAACTATTGTCACTAAATCTAAAAGGGAGAAGGTATAAGACTAGAAAGGTGGGGGGAGAAGAGGATATTAGGAAGGACTTAGAATGCCAACCAGATAATTTTTCATTTGATCCCGAAAGTGTTAAGGAGCCACTGGTCAGATCTGTGCTGTAGGAAAATCGCACAACAGCTAAATAGAACACAGACCAGATGGGAAGAGATGTGATAAGCAGACCAACCAACAGGTTACTGTAATTGCTACTATATTCCATCTATTGTAGTAGTTTAGGGGTGAAGTATGAGGGCCTAAAACAAGGTGGTAGTATTGAAGAAAAAGGAGCATATTCAAGAGACATTACAAAAATTAAAAAACGGGTATTGAAGACAGATTGACTATGGGAAGTGAAAAAGAGTGAACAGAAGAAGAGGCTCTGGAGGTTTGAGAACCTGGGGAAGTTGGGTCCCAAATGAGAAGTTTGGAAAGGGGAAGAAGTTTAAAGGAAAAGATATACATTCCATTTCAAACATGATGTGTTTAAGATGTCCACTAGACATCCAGTTTTGAGATATCTGAAAGGCAGTTGGAGATGCAAGAGTGGAGGTCAAAGAGGTTAGGTCTGGATAAGTAAATCTGAAAATCATCAGTATAGAGATGATAATTCCATAGGAGTTGGTGAGATTACCACGAAGTAGTAAAGACAAAGCTTCTTAAAACTTTTTCCACTATTATTATTACCCCTATTCATCTGAATTACACCAGATATATAGAAGCATGAAATAGGTATACAAATAAAATGTTTGCTGGCAATAAATCATAATTTTGCAACTCCCACATTTAGTTACAAGAGCCTTCGTGGTGTTGAGCACCACGAAGCTGGGGGGGAGAGGGGGGAGAAAGGGGGAGAGAGAGAAAGAGAGAGAGAGAGAGAGAGAGAGAGAGAGAGAGAGAGAGAGAGAGAGAAGAGAGAGAGAGAGAAGAGAGCCCTTGAGATACCCATAGTTAATAATTGTGGCCTAGATGAAGAACCAGCTAAAGAGACCAAAGAGCAGTAAGATATGTAAGAAGAAAATTAGAAGAGATGAGTGTCCCAAATGCTTAGAGAGAAGAGAATATCAGGAAGAAAAGGATGATAAACAGTGTCAAAGGTGAAGAAGAATAAGGATTGAGAAAGGGCCACTGGATATGGCAAGTTAGAGAAGGCTAGTAACTTTGGAGATAGACATTTTGGGTGATGAGGTTGGAATCCAGAATATAGAGTTAAGAAGAAAAGAGGATGTGGAGGCATTTATTACACAAGGTATTTTCAAGGAGTTTAGAAACAAAGGACAAAATGATAATTTATTGGGAATGTAAGGATCAAATGAGAGCTTTTTGAAGATGAAATTGTAAGCAATAGGGAAGTTGCTAGTAGACAGAAAAATTGCAAGTAACTGAGATCAGGAATGACAGAGGAGGCAATCTAGTGAAGGGAATAGGATGAAATGAAAATGGTTGTGCAATGAGAGAGGCTTGCCTGCCAAGGAATGTGATCACCTCTTCATGTGAGACAGGATGAAAGAGGACACATTAGTAAAAGCATTTGAATGATAAAATGAAGAGGACAAAAGAAGGAGCTCTCAACAAATGGCCTGAATTTTTCTTAGTAAAATATAAGGTAAGGTTCTCAGATAATAAGTTGCAGAGAAGAGAGAGAAGCCATGGGATGTTTGAGGAAGGAAGAAATGAATTTGAAGAGCTTCTGTGGAGAGTGAAATAGTGAGTTGATAAGGGAGGTATAGAATTGCCTAGCAGCTTTGAGGGGCTAATTGAGATTATGTAACATTTGTGTAGTGGAGTACAGCAACTCATATTCAAACATGTTCCCTATTGAACCCTTCATCTTCCCCCCTCCCAAAAAAAATTCTTCTCTTTTTCTCAACTTCACAATTATTATTAATGACAAAACCATTTTCTCTCAGTCACCTGAACTTGAAACCTATGAGCCACTTCTACAGCTCCCTCCACTTCTCAAGTCTAAAGACCAGGTCCTATTTAAATGTAGACTCCCCAGTCTGTCCCAGTTCTCTCTACATTACTAATTTCAACATGCTAGTTTCAGCTCACCAATTCTTTTTTTTTTTTTTGAGAATCTATAAATCTAATTTTATGACAGCTTGCATTTAACATGTTATTTTCCAAATTATTCTTTTTTTTATATTAAACATGCTAGAAATATGTTAAATCTAATTTATACATACATGTTTATACAATTATCATGCTGCACAAGATCAGCTTATTAATTCTTACCTGGATCATTATAGTCTCCTTGCCTCAAATATCTAGTCCTCTCTAATAAAGAGAAATTATCTTAATGAAAGAGCAACTCTGAAGTCATTCTCCTAATCACAAATCAATGGCTGCCCACTGACCAATGAATTAAAAGTCCTAAACAAGTTTTTACTAAAGACTCTTCATTAATTTGGCAGCAAACTACCTTTCTGATCTGGTTTTCAACTAATCTTGTACTGTATATTCTTATGAAAACCAATGTCTTGTTCCTGAACAATTGATCTTTTCCTAATCTCATGCTTATGCCATTTCAACTGCCTGAAATACCATCCCTATCCCACTCCCCAAATTTATAAGATCCTTAAGGTTAGGATCTATCTCAATCCCGTATCCCCTACTGTACACACAGTAGTAGCTCAATTCAACTGAAATATTTATTAAGTAGCTACAAAATACATAAAAGGCCATGCACATAGATAATATATTTTCAAGAGGGAATATACTAACCAGCAGCAAAATTGGGAATGGCTTCTGAACTAAGCCCAGAAGAAAATTAGGAATGGTTTCTGAACTAAGCCCAGAATTCCAGAAGCAAAGGTAATAAAGGAATACATTGCAGGTCTGTGCAAAGGCAAAGAAGCAAGAAATGGAAGGTCAAGTTTTTGGAAATAGGACAATTCAGCAGAAACAGAAGATATTAAGAAATATAACATTCAGTAAGTCTAAAAAGACAGGGGGAAATGCAGATTTTAAAGAGTTTTAATTAGCTGGTAGTTTGAATTTTGTCCTAAAAACAAAAGGAAGCTAAATAAAATATTTGCCAAATGAAATGGGCAAAGGATTCAAAACCTTCCATAATCTATTTGGGAGATTTTACCTATTTACTGAAAAAAATCACTGGCTTTGCACTCACAGGACCGAGATTCAAATCCCACCTCTGAGGTTTATTATCTGTGTAACACCACAGAAATCACTTAAATTCCTCAGTTCCTCACCTGGTATTCTTCCTTCATTTTCCAGGAGGAGGGCCAATAACATTACAAGATGATATCTTGACTAGCACAGAAATTGGATTTAAGTGAGGCAGAGTAGGACAAAGTTGGCAGTCTCACTCTCTATTCCAAAGTCACTGAAGTTTAGTGGCTGGACAAAAGTCATGACTACTGGGATGCAATGGATAAACCTGCTTTCTTTGATGTCTGACCAATCTCTAATCACTCTACACCTGCTTCACTTTCCTTCATGGTGTTTGGAACAGTGTTCTCATTCACCCATTCGGTCAAAGAAAGTCTTCATATGCTTGGGGTAGACATTCTCCTAACTCACCAATGAGTTTGAAGCCTGTCAATTACCCTCAACATATAGTTTAGCCTGTCTATTCTGAAAGCTTTACCAGCATGTGATCCCATGCTACAGATTCTTGGAGCCACAAATGGCAGTTAAGGGCCAAGTGAACATCAAAGCTGAATGAGCAGCATCAAAAAGGGATCAGCAAGCCCTCACACCAGAGGTGCCAGTCCTCCATGGACACCCTATACACCTCTTCTTCACCGGTAAAATGAGGAGATAAGACTAAATGACTTTTACAATCCCATTCAGCTTAAAATGTGTGACCCTGTTCCTATGTGATCTTTCAGGTCCCTCCCAGCTCTGGATCTTAGATCTTATGACTTCTTACTCCTCTCCTAACCTGAATATCCCCGAAACACTATACCTGCCCCTAGTCCTTTGTTTATGACATTCTCCCTTCCTTTCCAATTATAATAGGTAGGGTCTAAGTTCAACTTTCTTTATTAAGTTTTCTTAGACCACTCCAACCCACTCCCCAGGACAGCACTTATTGTCCACAAAGCCTTTCCAGATTTCCTCAGTCAAAAATGACAACTCACAGTACTTTAATGGCACTTTTTCTACACCCTATGCCCTATCCTGTAATAGCATTCATGTCTTACCTCTACCCTGCTACACGGTAAGCCTAAAGATCAGAGGTCCCTTCAAAATACAAATCTATATGCTTTTTTCTGTATTCCTCAGCTTTTAACAAAACAAATCTTAAAAAGTATATTAAATATGTGCTCCTCCTTTGACACATCACATTGCAAGTCAGTTTTTCATTCATATTCTTTCCCCTACTAGGTCACAAGTCTTTAAAGAAAGAAAACTATCTTTTCATTCTTTTTCCTCTAGAAGAACCAAAATTCAACAAATAATTCTTGATTGATTGAATTTACCCATATAAAGGAAGAATACTAAGGGCTCATTTTTTATCTTAAGGACCCTTAAGGAGCTATACTTGAGAAAGAAGTAGAAACCACCATGCAAACCATACAACAAATAAATATAGGAGTGTAGAGGACTGCAGATATTGGGGAATTCTGAGAAAAGTATACTTGAAGCAAAGATACTTACAATAGGGTGTTAACTCAGTGTGATTGATAAGATAATGGTTCCCTAGTTCACATATACTTAGTACTTAATATGGTGATGTAATGGTTCTCTAGTTCACATACATTCAGTGTGCTGTAATAATGTAATCATATTGAGGTATTTAAGGGCTGAGAGGGATGGAAATAAGAGACATTCCATTTTTGACCATCCTCCTAATGGCTCTCCTGCCTCCTGCATTCCTTCTTCAAGATCAAGGCTGGTCCCAAGATTCTCCAAGAGAGCTAGTCCGGACACTACACTTGTCTGTGGACAGGTTCTCATCCTCTCCAACCAACATCCAGTCACTTAGCTTCATTACATTATTTGATAATTTAGCGGAGAATAGACAAATAGCTGGGCAGCTTAGGAAACTGCACTTTGGGATGATTCTTGAAATTGCCCATGCCATGCCCAAGGGATGGATAATCCCTTGCAACCCCAATGCTATCTGGATTTTCAATTGCTCCCCTTCCTTCTCCACTGGAAAGGTGAAAGGGAAGTTGAGGAAAACCTTTGAATTATTCATGTTTTACCCATTGAGTTTAACGTCAGGGCAAATGGTGGGTTGCAAAGAACATAGGAGGAAAAAAACTTGACAGAATGGTTTTCAAGAACACAGTAGTCACAAGTAAAGAATAGAAAAAGTAGTCACAAGTAAAGAATAGAAAAAGGTCTTTAGATCAGGCCAAAAAAGAACTATACAAATGCCGTTTCACACAATGAATTGTTGTTTTTTAAAGATGAAAAAAATGGAAGCAACAGCAACTCTTAAATTTTACATATACAAGGCCTGGCATATAATGGTTCAATAAATGTTTGACTAAATTACAAAGAAATTTCTATCCTGAGGAAACATCTTTCTAAATCCCTTTCAACTGTCCTCCTGAAAAAAACTCCTAAAAGATTCATAAAAAAAAAAACCTACATATTTTAGAATTTTATATCAGTAAATATGGGCAAGATGTTTCTCTATGTTATTTCTTAACTTGATAAAGGGGTTTTTAGCTTCCTGCTAACCTCAATTCTCAGTGTTAACTTCATTTTAAAATCAAAATAGCAAGATGAAACCAAAATCCATGTTAACTTAAAACTATTTAATATAATTTTTATCTAAGCATAACATTTAAAAATAACATATTTCTCTGAATGGCTAAACGACTACTATTTTTTTTTAACTGCCTCACATTCACTTAGCCCCAGTGGTAAGTTATAAACTGACCCTTGCATTCTTAACACTAATTCCCTGGAGATGCTGTGAAATCTTATCAGTACACATGCTCCCCGTGACTTCATTTTAAAAAGGAATTTATTTTAGTCCAACATCAAGATACTTTTACAACTCGGAAAAAAAATCATTAGAAACTGACTTGATATTTGAATAGAGTATTCAAAGAGTCATTCTGTAGAAAAGTGACAAAACTCTCAAATTCTAAACTAGTTATAACCCTACAAGCTATCAGCGCCCAAATACTGAAATTGGACTTCAGCTTTCAACATGTAAAACAATTTTTAAAAACCCGTAAAGTGATTTAATAGTTGAAGTATGACAAAAAGTTATACTATGATTGCTGTTTTGTGTAATGCACAAAATTATTAAAGATGTTAACAATGTGCTGAAATAAAAACCAATTAAGTCAGTGGAAAGAGGATGGAGAAGGCTGATCAACCACTCACATTACTCAATATCACTTTGTGGGTCTTGGATTTTTACACTTAACTAATCTCTCTAAAGTTAACTACATTTTGGCTGAAAGTCAATTTCCAAAACTAATTAATTGTCCATGGTCACTTTCCAAGCGCTCTGCTCCATCTGTTGAAAGAAGTGTGTGCTTTCCTGCATAACTGTCTGATGCTCATCAGGAAGATGACTTCCTCACAGAACCTCTATTTCCTAACTACCGGTCCATGCGTCTAATGACAACTTTGACAAAAGAATGCCTTCTTCTACGATACTTGCAATAACAGTTCATAAGAGTCCTAATAAATACGTCGGACTTGAGATTGCACAGAGCTGATCAGCCAGGGAGGCAGCTTCCCACACTCCCTCTGGATGAACCACAAGACTGGAATGGTACACCAAGACTCTCTAGGGAATTTTTTTTCAATCGAGGTCGAAATGCTTTCCGTAGAGTCTCAGGCACACAAGCAACTTTCTTTAGTAGTGCACTGCAGTCAAGGCCCCCAAGAGGAAATAAACTTAATCCCGAGCGGAGCAAAGCAAAACAAGGCGCGGCGCCGCCGAGCGGCCCCCACTTACCAGCAAACAATCCGAATTCACTTCCGACTTCGGGTCCCGCAGCAGGTTGTCGATTTTCTCAAACCGAGTCTCAAAACTGTCCCCAGTCGACATGGTGCTGCTGCGGTGACAATCCCCTTCTACCAGCAGCAGTAGCGACAGAAAAACGCTCGGGGCTCACTTCCTCCGCAGGCCGGGGGTTTGCCTCCTCCGCTTCGGCGTCCGGCCCGAGGGGCCGGAACCTCGGGGTCGCCGAGGGCGCCCGGGGCTCCGCGCTCCCCCTTCACTGAGCGGCTCTCCGCTCTCCTGGCCGGGCTCTGGGGGCGACAGCGACCCGTAGCCGCACCGAATCCCAGAGGCGCATCCCACCCGACAGCCCGCTCCGCCGCTGTCGCCACCGGCCTCGGCGCCCCGGGGGAAAGTGCTCGAGCCTAGCGGGCCCGGGTCCCGGCCGCCGCAGCCGCCTCCATGGAGGGCCGGCCCCCCCACTCTGGGAAGAGCAAGAGGGGAGGGAGGGGGCGGGAAGGGCAAGGAAGAGCTTCCCGGGAGTAGTCAAGGGGGGAGGGGGACAGAGGTTGAGCTCCCAGCTGATGCTGCCGGGCCCGCCAGCGGGGCCCGCTCCTCTCCTGTCCCAGGCGCTGCAGGCAGGTTAACTCCGCATGCCCGGCTCCGCTCGGCCAGGTCCGACGTGCGGCTCCGCCTCGGTCAAAAGCAGCTCCCGGCGAGGCTGCCTCACTCGCCCATTTTGTCCACTAGCCGCCGCCGTTGTTGCTGCTGCCTCCGGCGTTGCTGCTGCTGCTGCTGCAGCTGCTACCGCGGGGTCCGGCGGGGCAGGGCGAGGCCGGTGCCCGTCCGAGGAGACTGGAGGGAAGGAAGGAAGGAAGAAAGGAGACGAGGCAGGGGGAAGACAGGCCAAAGAGCCCGGTCACGGCGGGGACTGACTGGGAGAGCGCCTGGGAGGGGCCGGTCAGCAGAAGTCCGGGTTGGGGCGGGGAGGGAGGTGGTGGGAGGGGGTGGGAAAAGGAAGAGTGAGTTGCGGCACTGAATGCCTCGGGGGGGCTAGAGGGACTAATATGTCCGCCTTCCTGTTCAAACAAACGGAGACCGCCCGCGCGTACTGCGCATGCGGGGCGGGGAGGATCGGAAGGGGAACCAGCCCGGGTGAGCCCCGCGTTCTCTGGGACTGGAGGGGGGACGTGCGCGCGCACGCCGGAGACTAATGCGCAGAATCTTTCGGGTGGGGAAGAGTTGGAGGCGGGGCGGGGAGGAGGCGCGGAAGCGAGCCTCAGGGGCGGAGGCGCCTTCTCTTAGCGTTGGCTCCGTGGCTCGGTCGTGAGCAGCGTCTCCCCCTCAGCCCTTGGAGGGGTGGGGCGGAGGCGGGATTGCTTTGCTCCTCCGAGTTGCTGCAGTGGCCGTGGGGCTCTCGGAGCTGTTTTTTCCGTCGCTCGGCTTCCCAGTTCTGGCTGAGGTCCCTTGGGGGGGCCCTGGAAGATTCTTACCAAAAAGAGAAGCGGGAGATTGAATGCTGTCCTTTTATAACGAAAACGATGTTTTCAGGCATCAATAAAAAAAATAAAATGAATTTTAAAAGTTATCCACCGTTTTTCCAGCACTGGTGAAGATTTCCCTGGGGTGAAGAAGGAAAAGAAAAGTAACTTCTACTGCTTATTTACCTAATAGATGGAAAGGACCTGAGTCAAATTAATAAAAAGTGAAGATGATTTTAATACAAGTCCCAAAGAAGAAAACAAAACTTGAAAGTTTGCTGTTGTCAATAAAAGATCACGGGGTTCTGCTTAATTGTTTAAACCAAAGGACAGTCGGAGTGACACCAGTGAAGTTTAGAGTTGTGATTTTACCCAAAATTATGCAGGCTGAAAAAACAAGTCATTTCCTTCTTGTTCACAAGTTGCTTCATTGACGGCTGAGGGAGTAAAAGAGATGTTACTCAATCTGCACATGTTCTGATAAAATAACGAGCAATGTCAACCTTTGCCTGTAGGAGGAAATCAACCTTATTTTATTTTTGTCAAATATTTATTAATATGAATAATATTTTCTTAAGTGTTTATTAGAAGTAAATATTAAATTTTTTATTATTCTATTTCTGTTTTATTTTTGTTCATTTTTAAAATTTCAAGTTTTAGGTTAATCAGAAGGGAGTCGTAAGGATTTCACTATAAAACCTAAAGGGACTAACTTTTCCTGTAACCAGATTACTGTGTATACACCTGGACTAAAGTCAATCACCATTGTAATCAGAAAGCTTGTAGTTTATATGAACATTCTTCCCCCTCTCTCACCTCCCCCACCCAGTTGGTTTCACTGCCTTTCTTTAGGTAAGACAGAGCATTTCATTTCATTCACATATAATAACCTATAAAAGATCCTCAAAGTCCTTTGTATTTATTTCATTGTTATTCACTCGTTTCAAACTCTGTGATCCCATTTGAGGTTTTCTTGACAAAGATACTGGAATGATTTACCATTTCTCTTCAGCTCATTTCATACATGAAGAACTGAGGCAAACAGGGTTAAGTGACTTACCCAGAATCACACAACTAATGTCTGAAGTACATTTGAAGCCAAGAAAATGAGTCTTCCCGATTTCAAACCTGGCACTATCCACTTTGACACCTAATTTGAATTTCATAATGCCCACTTGAATTTCATAAATATCTTTCATTTATAAACACTGTAAAAGAGTCTCAAGCAACTTTGTATTTATTTTTGTTTAGATTTATTTTGTATATAATTGTATATATGTGTGTGGTTTTAAACACAGAAATGTGTTTAAAGGAATGTTTGCCTTATTAGAATGTTAATTCCGTGTGAATAGGGATTGTTTTATTCCTTGTATTGTATCCTCAGTATGTAGAACTTAATTCGTTAATAGCATTGTCCCTTTACAAAACTTACATATTTTATTAAATGCAGTGACTCAAAGTATTTGAATTTCTTTTAAACTAACCCTATGAATTAGCACCGAGCCCAAGGTTTAAAATAAATCCAGCAAGAGACCTAAAATAAACTTACCAAACTCTGCCTTTCCTTTTGATTACCATTTTTAGGTGTTCTCGGGAATTTGTTATTTCTCAAAGAACTTGGAACATTTTGACTTTCTGCTAACTATTGGGGCCCACAGTAGACCTTGGGATAAATGTATGAAGAGATATTACAGTTATTACAGATATTAAGTGAATTTTATGATTCACTAGTTTAATTCTATCATTTAATAGAATGAAAGAAATAAAGTAATTCACTCAAGAGTTGATATAACTATTAAACGTCAGAGGACAAAGTCAAACTCTAACTCCGTCCTAGTCTAGTAATCTTTCCATGATATCATGCTTACACTTTGCTTCTTGGTCAAGTTTTATAAAGCTAGATGAAAAGAGGTATACATCTTAAGGGTTTTTTGTTTGTTTATTTTCTTGGGAGAGAGGAGAACCTTAAAAATCTAAACACTTGCAAGGCCTTTCTAAGTATTTTCTAACGAGATTTGGCCTTAGAGGCTCTGGTTTTGAATCTCAGCTCTGCTATTTACTAGCTCTGTGAACTTGGGGCAAATCATTTAATCTTTCTAGGCAAGATGAACTCTGAGCCCCTTTCAATGCAAATACCTAGAATCCTATGACCAATAGCTTCCAGGCTATTAATAATAATAATTCATTATCATATAAAAGAGGAGGAGGAACTGCTAACATATAATCTGCTGACTGTGCCAAGATCATGTGAAGTGCTTTACAATTATTTTCTCATTTAATCCTCACAACAACTCTGGGAGGTAGGTGCCATTATTATCCCCATTTTACATGTGAAAAAAACTGAGGCAAACAGGAGTTAAGTGAGTTTCCCAGAGACATACAGCTAGTAAGCATCTAAGATCACATTTGAACTCGGATTTTCTTGAGTCCAATCCCAGCACTCCATGCACTATACCACCAAAATTCTATAATATAGGATCTAATTTTAACTTTTCATTCACTATATAGCATCAATAAAAAAGGAAAAGCATTGGCCTGGAATTTTACAACTGACTCTCTCTTTTATCTAGTGTATTAACAAACGTAAGTTATTCAACAGAAGAAAAAGTTAATATATATTATGAATAAAATCCATTGCAAACTATTAAGATGAAAACAGGGTACTCAAAGACCAAATAGTAGGGAAAAAACTTTGGTAGCATCACTAAAAATGACAGTGGTTTACCTTGGAGGTGCAGAGATTTAAAAGGAGACTTCATTGATCCAAAGGCATAAGACAATTAATTTCTTAGAAGGTAATAGATATAATTGGAAAATATCATTAAGGAAGAAAGAGAAAATTTTGACAGCAGACTTTTACAAAGCAAGGAAGAGCTTAAAATTCCTCTATGCTTATTTACTCAAATGTTGCTCTTCATGTGTTGATAAAAAGATGAAAAGCAATCATTTTAATGTTTATGGAAACATACATAATGTACGAATGCATTTTTTTTTGCAGTAAGTTTTTAAACCATTATATACTGGTAGCATTTACTCTCCTAGGAAAACTGCCCACAAGGAAGAAAGCATATGGGAAAACAATTCCATCTTTTACTATGTATATCACTACCACACCTTTGTCCTAAGAAGAGTATGTGCAAAACCTTTACAACACTGAGATTAAAGGAAGCTCTCCTATGTCAAAAACTTACCAAGTTATAAAGTTACCATATTCTCAGTAAGAGGTACCTTATTGGTACCTATGTTTGTATTTTGCCAATTTCTTGCATTTTATTGCCTATTCTATCTTAAGAACATACCATAAAATGCAGGTGCACACCATAAATTGTATATCAATTGTAATTCAGTACAGTAAATTGCATGTTATTTCAAAAATGCATGCCACAAATGTGTAAAGAATGTGATGTGGCTGAGTTACTATAGGAACCATAGCTTTGTAGACAGTTCCAAGAAAGTAATGGGCTTAATGTAACTTTGCAAAAGTGCACTTAAGGAAACACACACACACACACACACACACACACATACACACACATACTTTTTACTAGAATAAACTTGTTTTGATTTCAAGTACATAGAGAGAACAGATAATTAGTCACTGCAACTAAAACGGCTTAACTTTTTTTTTTACACTATTATTCTATTTTCTAACATTTTATTTCTGTTTCTTGGGAAATATCTAAGGGAATCAAATTTTTCCAAGCATGTGAATACTTTGTTAAATCATAAGTTCATTTTCCTATTGGTAAGCTATATAAAATCATTCAAGTTAATCTTATATGTTTAGAATCACAGGACTTAGAGCTCATGTTTTAGTCTAACAGATAAAGAAATAGAGAAACAGGGAAATTAAATGACTTGCCCAAAGTTTTCCCAGATAGTAAATAGAAGAGCTGGAATTCAAACCCATTTCTCTGATTTAAAATCCTTTGCAAAGACATTCCTCCTGCAAAGACATTCAGAATGGAAGAAAATAAACTTTTAGATATGTAAATATGGTTCTCATAGCTCCAGTCTAAAGAAATCACAACTTGGAAATATTGGGAAGAAAAGTTCATTTCAGTATTAAAGCAGGGGGAAGGTGAAAGAAGATAAAGGCCCCTGAATCCAGAGCCAATTTAAAAACTTCTTCATAGTTTCACTATTTTTCTGGAATGCTTGCCTTTAACATCTGTGTTGAATTTTTTTTCCCCACTCTCTTCAGAAACTACAACTTTGTGCAATTACCAAAGGGAAAAAAAGTTACTGTATTTATAGTGGCCCTGGTCCTTCCCTTGAATAAATAGATTCAGAGGACATCCATACTAGCACATTGCCAACTCAGGAAAGATTCCCCACTTCAAGGTACTCAGTGGTTTACTTCAAGTCAACACCATAGCTCATAAACCCCTCCTGATATGTTTCTTTTTAGTAATATTGCACTGTGTAGCAAATATTCTTTCTTTCTTTTATTTGCTTGCAGTGATTCATTTAGCTCAATCTATACTCACACTGTCACTTTGGTGGTTCAGAGAGAGAGGTCACCCTGTTGCAACTCATTCTCTCAAGGATCCTAAGGTCAACCCTAATGAGATTACACTTCTACTCACAACAAATTCCAGAGTCCCCAGCAGTGTGCTTCCCATTTAATAAATCAGTAGGATGGGACAATTAATTCTTAATCAGAAAATTTACTAAACAAAAGGCAAAGCAAATATATAGCATAATAATTGATAAACCTGGAAACTATAAACTCCTTCATTGATGTGTATTATATACATGAGTAAAGAGAAGACACAAATTTACAGAACTACAGAACACAAGAACAAGTCACACGTGTCCAGAGAACCTCATGTCTCAACTCTGGGCTTTGATATCTTTTGTCCCCTTCAGGGATAGTCTGCACAATTCACTGATGAACTGGACTGGTTCTCTGCTGCCTGCTGCACTCAGATCACTCCCCTTTTGAGTAACTGAGGCAGTGTTAAACTCTTTGAGCTAGACAGAAACCCTTAGCGTGGGATCAGCAGACATTTTCCAGGTCTGCTGCTTCTGCTGAGCTCTAAGGGGTTTTGACTTCCCCAACAAATAGGAAGCTCTGAAATCTATTCCCATTTTTTATCAGAGCTCTCTCCTGAGCTCTCACTTTGACTTCACTCAGAGCTCAGCTCTTTTTTGAGTTTTAAGCTCAGCTCAGCTTCCAACTCAGCTGCTTTTCTCAGTTATCAATTCAATTTAGCTCCCAGTATCAAATGAAAAGACTTTTTCTTCCTCCTGTCAACTATTCCAAGGACATTAAAGAATAACACAGGCTTTGAGATTGGTTCTTCGATCCAGATGAAGGTCTTTCCTGGTCCCAACTCTAAGATGCTACTTAGACTCTGTTTTGAGATCTTGCATGATGTGATCAACTTTTATCTCATAGTAGAAAACCAAAATTGATTTTCCTTTCATCTAAACAACAAGGAGACTACACACACACACACACAGAGTAAATATATAAAGATAAATGCTCTGAATAAATGTCTTTTCTTGTTGGGCTTATTTCCTCAGTGTCTCTAGAGCACCTGTTCTAGTTTCTGTCTCTTTCTATTAATGTTGTTCAGTAGTTTCAGTTGTGTCCAATTCTTTGTGACTCCATTTGGTGTTTTCTTGGCAAAGATAGAGTGATTTGCATTTTCTTCTCCAGGTCATTTTACAGATAAGGAAACTGAGGCAAACAGGATTAAATAACTTGCCCAGGGTCACACAGTAAGTATCTGAAGTCAGATTTGAACTTAGGAAAATGATTCTTCCTGACTCCAGGCCCAGCACTACCCACTATATTACTGAACTGCCCTTTCCATTAATAAAATTATCCAAATTAGAAAAAAAGAATTAATTTGTACCAGTCAGCCAAAGAACATAATTATGTGAAGAATAAATGTATAATGTAATAACATAGTTTAAAAAAGAGTAATAGTAGAACATTATTTCAAGAAACTCTAAAAATACATCTACTATCAGTAGGAAAAATAGACAGGTTTAAGAAAAGTTCATGGAGGGAAACAAATATAGAGAACACTTGCAAGTAAGATACATGCATGAAGGGACACAATCTTCTGTAACTAGCCCAATCTTCCTTATTTGCATAGAACAGAGGAGCATTCTGAGGAGAACCCTAATTTCATTCAACTTCTTTCCATTTTGAAGAAGTAAAGCACTGGGAATACTTACTTCCAGGTGAGAGGTAAAATAATTTAAAACTAAAAAAGATTTCTGATCTAAATCAGATTAGAGTTTAACTGAGAGAGTTAGAGGAAACATTAAAACAAAAGAGAGCAATAAAAAAGTAGATGTAATCTTACTCTAGTTATCTGCTAGCTTATGGTGCAGTACAGTTTAGGGGAAATGGTTAAGAGCCTTTAACTCAAAGCACTGTCTGAAAAGTGCACTAGTCCTCCATAGCCAAAGAAAGTTTACTGATTCAGTAGATATTGGACAGGAGGTGGTTCTGAAAATAGACCACTGTTGAAGATTATAGTTAAGATGTTACAAATGATCAGTGACTGGGGATCAGAATGGCATAAAAGAGAGAGAGGTAGATGTAGTGCCTTTGAGAAATCATGCAATACTCTTGCATTATGGTACAGTTGTGGTGCAACAGAAAGACCACTAGGTCCAGAATCAGAAGATCTTGGTTTACACATGCCTCTGATACCCATTGCGTATGTCAAAGCTTCTTAAACTGTAGATCACATGGAGTCATGAAGGTGGGGATTGCAAAAAATTTGGCAACAGTAAAAGGTATTAAATATTCCACCAAGATTTAATTCTTTTATTTTTTCTTTTGCTGAGGCAATTGGGGTTAAGTGACTTGCCCAGAGTCACAGAGCTTGGAAGTAATTAAGTGTCTGAGGCTAGATTTGAACTATGGTCCTCCTGATTTCAGGGCTGGTACTCCAAGATTTAATTCTTAATTCTTTATGTTAAAAGCAAACAAACACGTCCATTTCATTAGTATGCAAACATGCTTTATCTTTTTTTTTTTTTTAATAGCTTTTTATTTACAAGTTATATGCATGGGTAATTTTACAGCATTGACAATTGGAACCTTTTGTTCCAATTTTCCCCTTCTTTCCCCCCCCTTACGCCCCTAGATGGCAGGATGACCAGTAGATGTTAAATATATTGAAGTATAAATTAAATACAAGATAAGTATACATGACCAAACCTTTATTTTGCTGTACAGAAAGAATCGGACTCTGAAATATTGTACAATTAACCTGTGAAGGAAATGAAAAATGCAGGCAGGCAAAAATATAGGGATTGGGAATTCAATGTAATGGTTCTTAGTCATCTCCCAGAGTTCTTTTCCTGAATGTACCTGGTTCAGTTCATCACTGCTCCATTGGAACTAATTTGGTTCATCTCATTGCTGAAGATGGCCAGGTCCATCAGAATTGTTGTTTCAGAAAGGCCTGGAGAGACTTACACGAACTGATGCTGAGTGAAACGAGCAGGGCCAGGAGATCATTATATACTTCAACAACAATACTAGATGATGACCAGTTCTGATGGATCAGGCCATCCTCAGCAACGAGATCAACCAAATCATTTCTAATGGAGCAGTAATGAACTGAACTAGCTATACCCAGAAAAAGAACTCTGGGAGATGACTAAAAACCATTACATTGAATTCCCAATCCCTATATTTATGCACACCTGCATTTTTGATTTCCTTCACAAGCTAATTGTACAATATTTCAGAGTCTGATTCTTTTTGTACAGCAAAATAACGTTTTGGTCATGTATACTTATTGTGTATCTAATTTATATTTTAATATATTTAACATCTACTGGTCATCCTGCCATCTAGGGGAGGGTGGGGGGGGTAAGAGGTAAAAAATTGGAACAAGAGGTTTGGCAATTGTTAATGCTGTAAAGTTACCCATGTATATATCCTGTAAATAAAAGGCTATTAAATTAAAAAAAAAAAAAGAAATCATCCTGTTGGTCATTTCTTACAGAACAGTAATATTCCATAATATTCATGTACCACAATTTATTCAGCCATTTTCCAATTGATGGGCATCCATTCAGTTTCCAGTTTCTGGCCACTACAAAGAGCTGCCACAAACATTCTTGCACATACAGGTCCCTTTCCCTTCTTTAAGATCTCTTTGGGATATAAGCCGAGTAGTAACTCTGCTGGATCAAAGGGTATGCACAGTTTGATAACTTTTTGAGCATAGTTCCAAATTGCTCTCCAGAATGGTTAGATGTAATCACAATTCCACCAACATGCTTTATCTTTAATAAATTATATAATCATATATATGTTAAAGAATTGTTTTAAAATAAATTTCTTTGTGATTTATTACCAATAAATGTTTTATTTCCATACCTATTTTTGACATCTATAAAATTCACCAGGGAACATGTAAAAATTTCTTGGGTGAAAAGGGGTTGTGAGTAGGAAAAATTTAAGTAGTCTGGGTTTATGTGACCTTGAGCAAGTCATTTAATTTCCCCCAAATTTAATCTTTTTTCTTCTATAAAATAAGTAGGGAAAGGGTTGGATCATATATCCACTAAAATCTCTTGCAGTTATGAGTCTATTAGTCTATAATAGCCCCAACTTTTCCCTGAAACAAAGGTCTATCAGTATCTTTTCAGTAATTTTGTATAGGCACAAGTCATGGAATATAATAATGGCTGAAGAATTAAAATTGAAGATCATCAAAAGGAAAATAGCAAGATCCAGGGTAGATGTATGTATACTACAAAATATTGTCAATAAAAAATTGACAGGAAAATTAGCATTAAAGATATATCAAGCATACATGTGAATAGAAAAAGAAGATCAAGTAGAATGAATATTAGAAGTACAAATATATTTCCAAATTGGAAAAATGATCATGATTATAAATCATATCAACAAGAAAAAATTATCAATAATATATGAAAAAATGATCCACATCACTTGCCATCTAAATAAAGGCATGGGGGAAAACAGGGGAAAATTGGAACACAAGATTTTTCAAGGGCTGATATTAAAAAATTGTCCATGCATATGTTTTGAAAAATAAAAAGTTTTAATAAAAAAAGAAAAGAAAACATCCATTTATTTTGAAAACTCAGTTAAATATATTAATAAAATGTCTAAGTTCTTGATCTTACTAGGATGGCTAAATTAGGAAGATATTACAATGGACCTAAGCTTATATCTACTCAAGAATATTCAATCAAGATGAAATGGGTATTACAGTAGATACCATAAAAGAGCCTTCAGAGAGATGGTGTAAGTACATTATATTTTTGTGTAGCCGTAACTCTGTCTTCATCTCTCCTCTAGAATACAGTATGTCTTTCAAGCTTAAGAGATTTTTCAACTTTTTCTTCTTTAGATTTTTAGCAACTCTCAATTTCGGCCCTTATTCCATCTAATCTGTTCTTAGGGGTGAAGTTATTTCTTTTGATTACTCTACATTGTTCTGTGGTACATTGTTATGTGACTTGGAATTGAGGATACAAGTGACTAAAAGCAGTATGAAGCTCTTGTTTATAACCATAAGATCTGTTTCTAATTTTGTTATGATATAGTAACTGGCTCATAATGAAAGGAATTCATATCTTCTCTCTATTTCATATGCATTCATGGTTTGCCTACTACAGTGGTCAATATTATCTGACCACTGACTGAAGCATTTCCAGCTACTGGGATATTGGTATTTCTCATTTGTTCTATTTTATCTTTTCTTGTGGTACAAGAATATGAAGAAAATCCATGACTCCACTGTCCTTCACATCCAATCATCATGACAGTTTTGAATAAGACCAGCTGGCAAATCCCTGCTGTCCTATTTAATTCTTTGACTTTAGGAGCAGTTGCAGCACATTATCTGGAGTGCTAACACAATCAGTGCTATCACTAGAGTCAAGTTCACCGGCATTTCAAGTTTCCTTTCAGGCCTTTCCAGCTCCACATGGGAAGTCTCTGCTGTGCAACACCTTGACTAGAAATTCTCCTATTTTGCCTCTGCTTTTGACACATGCTCTCTTGATAGCTAGATCAGTGAAATATAAACTATAAAGTGGAAGAAAAAGGGGCAGAAGCTGCTAAGAGTCACAATCTTAAGGTTATTTATAAATTTAATTTGATTGTTGGTACCCTAAATATGAGATCATTGAGTGATCAACAAATCTCTATAGAGGAATAGACTTAGAGATAGGATTTGAATTTGAATCCTGACTCAAACATTTGTTACCTGTGTGATCCTAAGCAAGTCACTTACCCTATCTTAGTCCTCCTTTCCTTATCTGTAAAACAGGGAATAATAATAGCTCCTATTTCACCAAATAGTTGTAAATATCAAATAAGAAGAACATATAAAGCACCATATAAAGGTTAACTATTATTTTTATTATATCAGTGGAAAAGTTGAATCATAGCAATTTTGGAATTCTTGCTATAAACAAAGCCAGAAGAAAGAAGTAAGTTGCAGTTAAATGGAAGGATGATTCATAAGTAAGTACTCCTTGAAAAGATTAAAAAAGGAATTAGTGGAGTAGGTTTTATTGTACAACTAAAAATAACAAGAGCCATTATTTCATGAAATATTTGATCATCACAGATTTTGTGATAACAAATATCTGCAAAAAGACAACCATAAAAACTGGTTACTTCAGATGAAGAGGTAGAAAAATTATATTTAAAAATCTGATGAGATCCAGAGTACATTAAATCAATATATATATTCTGATTTTGGGTAACTTCAGAGAAAAGTTGAGTAAACATTAAGATGGGAAAGAATATATGGGAAAGTATGTTTCAATAGCAAGAAAGGAAAGGTTAATGCTTTGTAGATTATATAAAATTCTCATGTTTTTAAAATATGGACACATGCTTCAAGCGAGAAAAAGTAATCAAGAGGAGCTGGACAGAGAAGTACTATATAATGTTATCCAAAAATGAAGTGTATTTTGAAAGGAAAAGATTTGTTATTGATGTTGGAGAGACTTCTAAATCAGCTATATTTGTATATTTATATCATATATAACATGATATAATAACTTATCAGAACTAAGATAAGAATAAGTAAAAAAAAAATTAGAAAAAGATTGTTCTTTTTTCAAAAATGACCCATGACATCACGGGGTGACCTATGTACAAACTGAATTTCAGTGAGACATAGTTACACAGTCACTAGCCTTACTCTCTTTTCCAGAATCATTGAAGTCCAGTAACAATACAAAAGTCAAGAAAACTTGGATTCAATTGGTAGGATTGGTGATTCTCCCAGGATGCAGCAGATGAACTTGGTATCTTTAATGTTTAATCAAGTTTTAAGTTATACTGCTTCAGTCACCTTTCTGGCTGTTCGAACAAATTGTTCTCCCTCTCCCATTGGAACCACAAGTAACGGCTAAGTGCCAGGTGGACACCAAAAATGTTCTGAACTGCCCTGAAAAGGGTTCTGCAAGGCCTTCATACCAGAGGAGCTAGCCCTCCTTGAACACCTCATGCATCCCCCCCCAAAAAATATACCTAGAGTAAAATTGAAATAACTCAATTCTAAACTGTTTAAACAAGTAATTAAAAATGGAAAATGGATAACAGGAAGGAAAACAACAATTATTGTAATAATTACTTGCAGAGTGTAAAAATATTAATTAACTACCACACTGAGAACACTAAAAGAACTCACTTGCCAAAAAGAAAGAGATGACTAGAATTTAAATTTGTAAAATCTTATGAGGATTGATGAATGATTATAATCAATATTATCTCATACTATTAAAGACAGCTAGGTGATGGGTTTGGGTACTCGGTCTCCAGCCTCAGGCATTTACCAGTTGTGTGACGCTAGGAAAGTCACTTAACCCAGTTTGTCTTCAGTTTTCTCAACTGTAAAATGAAGATAATAATAGAACCTTCTCCCCAGGGTTATTATGAAGACCCCATGAGATAATATTTGCAAAGTTCTTAGCACAGTGCTTAGCACACAGTAGGCTCTTAAGTTTTTGTTTCTTTCCTTCTTAAAGTGAAATGGTTAGAAGTGAAACCAATTAAAAGAAAACTTGGGAGGCATCCAACTAAGAAAACCCAGCTTGAGGACATTTTAAGACAACAAACAGAAGAATGAAGACTTTTTTTTTTTTTTTAACTTTTCTTCCAAATGTGATATAGGAGAGGTAAAAATGTCACTAAAAAGAACAAATATGGGAAAAGTAGCTATATTGGATTAAATAGATTTAGAAGAGAAGGACTCTCACATTTACAGATTCATATACAAAGTATCTAAAGGAGAGGAAAATACCAGAGACATAGATTATTCTTCCTCTTGACTAGATATTATGCTAGAATGGCAACCTTGTTAAAATACTTTAACTGCACCAGTGAAATGAATAGACAAGTATTTCAATTAATTGATAATCAAGGACAACTGACAGCCTATCCTTGAAAATTATATCTATTTTCATTTCTCAATAGTTTTATTATAATTCTTTTTTTTAGAATAAACGTTTTAAATAGGGCATTTAAAACAAATTAGTAAAATTTAAAATTATCTTGTAACCCATGTCCAAAGCGAAATAAAACCTGTAAGACTAGCACATTGCTTGTACCAATAGGAAGTAGTCAATAAATACTTAATGAACTGAATGATTTGGGAAGCATTAAACCAGCTAAAAAGTTGATAATGCCTGGATGTTTATTTGAATTTTTAAAAGCAGAGGGAACTCAATTTGTTGCCCAGTGAACTTTATTTCTATTCCTAGCAAAATTTTAGGAGGCTTACTTTGTGAACACTTAGAAAGGGAAGTGGTAATCACTAAGAACCAGTATTAGAACTTCATGCCCCAGTGACCTCATTTCCTTTTTTTTTTTAAAGCAGGGTTGTTAGGGTAATATATTAGGGGAATGCCACAGGCATACATCTGGCTGGCACCAAAGTATAGTCACTAATAGACTGGAGCTAGATCTGTAGTAAAGAAGTCTAGGACCTATTCTATTTGATATTTCCATCAATAATTTGAATGAAGGAATAAATGCAATACATATTTGTAGATAACAAAAACTAGAGGGGATGACAAAATTGGAATCCAAAAATATCTCAGATGATTAGCTTAATTTAATTAAATGGATTTTAAAAGAGATAAATGTAAAGTTTCAAAACCAAATTATAAAATCAAATGTGTAGAAATCAAAAATTATATAACTAGAAAACGGTTTATGTGAAAAAGAACTGGGAATGTCAATGAACTTCAATGTCAATAGCAATCATGGTACGACATGTCTACCACAAAGGCTCATACAATCTTGGGTTGCATTAATTAAGTCACATAGCTACAAACTCATGGATTTAGAGCTAGAAAGGACTTTAGTTAATGGTTATGGTGTCCAACTACCTCATTTTATAGATGAGGAAATAAGACCCAGGGAAGTAAAAGAATTATCCAAGATTACATAAGTAATGTGACAGAACTGAGATTCCTACCCTAGTTCCCTGAGTTTAGATCCGTTGTGGTTGTTTTTTTCTCCTGAACCTCATTTTTGAGACAAGAAAAAGGGAATAGTACTGCTGTTACCTTGTATATTCTCTGTCCTGATCAGAATATATCTAGAGAAGTAAGTTAATTCTGGTTGTCCCATTTTAGTAGGGATATTGAAATTCTGGTGAATAACTAGGGTGAAAGACAAGAGGGAATGGAGGAAAATTGAAACCTTATAATATGAAGGTAACTCAAAGGAACTGTGAATGTGTAATCCAGTGAAGAGTAGAGGGGTGAGGAAGAGGGAGAGGGAGACCTGGAAATTGTCTTCAAGTATTTGAAGGGCTATAATATAAAAGTGACGAGAATTAAGTTTGTTTTGCATAACTCTAGTGGGCGGAACTAAAATCCATATATAAGAATTATGGAAAGGCAACTTTGGGGGAACACTGAACATAACCTTTTCTTTAGAGCTCAATTAGAGCCAAAATAATATAAAGATAGATTCCATTTTAAGGACTGGTTGGACAAGATGGCCTCTGAGGTTCCTTCCAACTGAGATTTTATGACTCAGTGATATGAATTACATCCAAAATACTTGCTTTGTAATTGGTACATACTCTCTGTAGACACAGATCCTTAATTGAACAATTTAATCCAAAAAACATTTAATAAACACCTGCTATGTGTAAGAAATTGTAGTAAACACTGAGAGAAATAAAGAGATGAAATAAAACACAATATGTTTACAAATTAAGTAGGAAAATAATTGTAAAACACATTAAAATACAAAGGAGAAAAAAATACTAGAAGATTCAGTTAAACAAAAAAAAAGAGGTCACTATCATATGCATAAATCTTTTTCCTTATAGTAACTTCCAGACTAATGTTGTAGAAAGTGGGTGAAATTTCAAATGGATACTATTGTTTTCCTTATTTTATACAAAAATTTAGAATTTGCATAGATCAACAGAGGATAAATGTGCTTTTTAGTTTACATGGGATAAAGAACAAAACAGATAGGAAGAAATGAAAAATCAATCACTTTGCCTCTAGATTCCTTTCAATAAAAGCCCCACAGCAGGAGGAAAATAGTTTCAGTTCACTATCATAGGTCAGATCTCTTCAATTTATTCAAAGAGCCACGCTAAAATATGTGTGTATGTATGCATATGTCTATGTGTGTGTGTGTGTGTGTGTGTGTGTGTGTATGTATGTATCCTCCAACTACAAGCCTAGCTGTGGATTAACAGAAAGGGACACTGCCTTGCCTAAACATATAAGTTGAAAGAGTTGTCGTTATTCAGTCCTGTATAACTCTTCATGACCCCATTTGGAGTTATCTTGAAAAAGATACTGGAGTGTTTTACCCTTTCCTTCTCCAATTCATTTTGAAGATGGAGGAAACTGAGGCAAACAGAATTAAATGACTTGCTCAGCATCACACAGCTAGGATATATCGGAGGCCATATCTTCCTAACTTCCAGAACTCTATCTACTGTACCACCTAGGTGCCTACCTTAATTTAAAAGCATACATGAAATCTCTATTCAGACCTTAATTACAGTGTAAAAGGGCTTGAATCAAGCCCTTTGCCTTATGTTTTTTCCAAGGCTAGTTTCCTCCCAGACAACATCAGAGCAGAAAAACATCAAAGTGGCCCTGATATGCACTAAAGTCCTCCCACTCCCCAAATTCCAGCCTTTCTCTTTGACTTGGCCAGTGGGCTTGGCCCAGTGCACCTGTTTATAGATCCAACTGAAGTCTGAGACCCCACTGTGCATTCTTCATCCTAACATGGCTGCAACGCCTAGGGTATCTGTGATGGTGGGTGGAGGATGTACCGCCCCCCTCTACCCATTTTTGACCCTCATCTCCCTAGTATAGGATTAAAAAACAGCTGGCATTGCTACAGAAGGGGAAAACTAGCTAGTGAGAAAAGGACAAACAGCAAGAGGTAAATGAGGTGCTGGGGGTCCTGTCTTCTTAAATAAGCAATCTGATTGTCACCTTAGTAGCCCCCTTTAACAGTTTCAAAACACTGATCTCTTTATTTAGATTGTTTTACATCAGGTGCTTTATGTGTTCTATAAAAGTAAAGGTACAATAGGTCAGCAAATGATTTTCAAAGTCTTTTCTATGCATTAAGAATTCTTCTACGTGATACTTTTAATGGACACAGTAATTTCTGCTATATTTTAAAGGAAAAATATTAAATAGAAATAAGTAAGTGTTCAATTCACTAATATGAGTTGGAGTTTTTCCACTTAAGAATATTATTTTCGTTTCTTCATTTTAATTTTTTTACTTAGTAACACAAATATAGATACTTCACTTTTAAGATAATTTTGTAAAAATAAAATTAAATTTATATCAGGCTTGATAATTAGATAGTTGAAAGTAAAGATATTTCATACAACACAATCTCTTTGCCCAGCACTCATCTTATTAAGCTTTGGCTTCCCAGTTAGGATGTTTGTGTTCATTATAGAAACATTCAAAATTCTATAGTTCAAATGGTAGTAAAGTTGTTTTAATATGAAAAAAAAAGTTCTATAAGAACTTGTTGCCTCCTCCCAATAAGAATGTCAACTCTCTAAAATCTGGGGCATGCATGCTGAATGAATGCTTTTGATTGATTGACTTGGGAATAGGGTTGAAAAATAATTTCCTTTGGTACAAATGAGTATGTTTTGATCGTATTTATCTTTAAAGGCTTTTAAAAATCACCTCCTGTGGAGGAAGGAATTTGTGACCAAAGACGAACTAAAGATCATTATTAATCACAAAATAGAAAAAAATTTTTATATCAAATTAAAAAGCTTTTGTATAAGCAAAACTAATGCAGACAAGATTAGAAGGGAAGCAATAAACTGGGGAGACATACAGTCAAAGGCACTGATAAGGGCCTTATTTCCAAAATCTATAGAGAATTGATTCTAATTTATAAGAAATCAAGCCATTCTCCAAATTGATAAATTGGTCAAAGGATATGAACAATTTTCAGATGAAGAAATAGAAACTATTTCTATCCATATGAAAAGATGCTTCAAATCATTATTAATCAGAGAAATGCAAATTAAGACAACTCTGAGATACCACTACACACCTCTCATATTGGTTAAGATGACAGGAAAAGATAATGCGGAATGTTGGAGGGGATGTGGGAAAACTGGGAGCATTGTTGGTAGAATTGTGAATGAACCCAACCATTCTGGAGAGCAATTTAAAATTATGCTCAAAAAGTTATCAAACTGTGCATACCCTTTAATCCAGCAGTGTTACTTACCAGGCTTATATCCCAAAGAGATCTTAAAGAAGGGAAAGGGACCCACATGTGGAAAAAGGCTTGTAGCAGCCCTTTTTGTAGTGGCAGGAAACTGGAAATTGAATGGATGCCCATCAATTGGAGAATGGATGAATAAATTGTGGTATATGAATGTTGATGGAATATTATTGTTCTGTAAGAAATGACCAGCAGGAAGACTTCAGAAAGGTCTGGAGAGACTTACATGAACCGATGCTGAGTGAAATGAGCAGGACCAGGAGATCATTATATACTTCAACAACAATAATATATGATGATCAATTCTGATGGATGTGACTCTCTTCAACAATGAGATGAACCAAATCAGTTCCATTTGTTGAATAGTGAAGAGAACCAACTACACCCAGAGAAAGAACACTGGGAAATGAGTGTGAACCACAACATAGCATTTCCACTCTTACTGTTATTTTCTGCTTGAATTTTGTTTTCCTTCTCAGGTTTTTCTTTTTTGTTTTTTTGGTTTTTTTTTTTTTACCTTTTTTCTAAATCTGATTTTTCTTGTGAAGCAAAATAATTGTATGGATATGTATACATATATTGTATTTAACATAAACTTTAACGTATTTAATATGAATTGGTCTACCTGCCATCTAGGGGAGGGTATGGGGGGAAGGAGGGAAAAATTGGAACAAAAGGTTTTGCAAGGGTCAATGCTGAAAAATTACTCATGCATATATCTTGTAAATAAAAAAGCCATAATAAAAAAAAAAAAATCACCTCCTGTGTTAACTACTATTTTTTACATGTTAAGGATTTCTCCTACTCTTCTCTTTATGAAATCATAGAATCAAAACATTGGAAGGAACTACCAAGATCATCTAGTCAACACCCCATCTCAATCCTAAATCATAATCCCTTCTATAGCATCTTTTAGAGGATATCCTCTGGATTGCTGGAAGATCTCCAGTGATGGGTGTGAAGACCGTGTATTTTAAAATCAGCCAGAGTCAGAAATTCAGGTTAGGGGAAAATCGTCAGTCTTTATTCTCAGTGAAGAAAGATCGGAAGAGAATGGGCAATAGCAATGTGTGCAGCTGAGTCAAGAAGCTAGCTAGACCAGCAGCCACATGACCAGCAGCTAGGAGTATGGAACCCAGGCCAATCTCTCCCAGCTTCTTTTCCTGTCTCTCTGTTTCCACCCACCAAAATCGTCATTTCCTATACAACACATCAAGACTTGCCCAGAAAGTGGGCAGGGACCATTCTTTATCCAATCATGTATATTAATAGAGTATAGTCCAATTACTATTTAGCCTCATGTACTTGGAACCTCAGTGCATCAACTCAAACTTCAGCCCTGCACAGAGAGTGGGCAGGGACCATTCTTTATCCAATCATGTATATTAATAGAGTATAGTCCAATTACTATTTAGCCTCATGTACTTGGAACCTCAGTGCATCAACTCAAACTTCAGCCCATTACAGATGGGGAATCTGGTATCCCTGCAAGACCACCCAATTTATTTTTATTTATTTTTTTTTATTTAATAGCCTTTTATTTACAGGATATATGCATGGGTAACTTTACAGCATTAACAATTGCCAAACCTCTTGTTCCAATTTTTCACCTCTTACCCCCCCCCCCCCTCCCCTAGATGGCAGGATGACCAGTAGATGTTAAATATATTAAAATATAAATTAGATACACAATAAGTATACATGACCAAAACGTTATTTTGCTGTACAAAAAGAATCAGACTCTGAAATATTGTACAATTAGCTTGTGAAGGAAATCAAAAATGCAGGTGGGCATAAATATAGGGATTGGGAATTCAATGTAATGGTTTTTAGTCATCTCCCAGAGTTCTTTTTCTGGGCATAGCTGGTTCAGTTCATTACTGCTCCATTGGAAATGATTTGGTTGATCTCGTTGCTGAGGATGGCCTGGTCCATCAGAACTGGTCATCATATAGTATTGTTGTTGAAGTATATAATGATCTCCTGGTCCTGCTCATTTCACTCAGCATCAGTTCGTGTAAGTCTCTCCAGGCCTTTCTGAAATCATCCTGTTGGTCATTTCTTACAGAACAGTAATATTCCATAATATTCATATACCACAATTTATTCAGCCATTCTCCAACTGATGGACATCCATTCAGTTTCCAGTTTCTAGCCACTACAAAAAGGGCTGCCACAAACATTCGTGCACATACAGGTCCCTTTCCCTTCTTTATAATCTCTTTGGGATATAATCCCAGTAGTAACACTGCTGGATCAAAGGGTATGCACAGTTTGATAACTTTTTGAGCATAGTTCCAAACTACTCTCCAAAATGGTTGGATTCGTTCACAACTCCACCAACAATGCATCAATGTCCCAGTTTTCCCGCATCCCCTCCAACAATCATCATTATTTTTTCCTGTCATCTTAGCCAATCTGACAGGTGTGTAGTGGTATCTTAGAGTTGTCTTAATTTGCATTTCTCTGATTAATAATGACTTGGAGCATCTTTTCATATGACTAGAAATAGTTTCAATTTCTTCATCTGAATTGTCTGTTCATATCCTTTGACCATTTTTCAATTGGAGAATGGCTTGATTTTTTATAAATTAGAGTTAATTCTCTATATATTTTGGAAATGAGGCCTTTATCAGAACCTTTGACTGTAAAAATATTTTCCCAGTTTATTGCTTCCCTTCTAATCTTGTCTGCATTAGTTTTGTTTGTACAAAAACTTTTCAGTTTGGTATAATCGAAATTTTCTATTTTGTGATCAGTAATGATCTCTAATTCTGCTTTGGTCATAAAGACCTTCCCCTTCCACAGGTCTGAGAGGTAAACTATCCTATGTTCCTCTAATTTATTAATAATTTCATTCTTTATGCCTAGGTCATGAACCCATTTTGACCTTATCTTGGTGTACGGCGTTAAGTATGGATCAATGCCTAGTTTCTGCCATATTAGTTTCCAATTTTCCCAGCAATTCACCCAATTTATTTGTAGAGTAATCTAATTACTAACCAGTTTTTCCTTACATTGAGTCAAAATCTATTTCCCTTCAGCTTTTACTTACTGGTCCTACTTCTGACCTCCAGGAGCAAGCGTGACATATCTTGTCTCTCTTCTATATCTCAGCTCTTCAAATATTTAAAGAATGATATCATGTCTTCTAAGACTTGTCTTCTTATAAATCCCCCCCTCTTTCTGGTCATCCTCTCAATTCAACCCAACCAAAATGAATTTATTAAATGCCCATTATTTTCACTCATTATGTTTGAACCATTAGGCTTTGTGTTAGAATACAAAATAAAAGCAAAACAAGTTCCTTGCCTGCAGGGAACTTACAGTTTAAGGAGCATATTAATAATTTGAAGTATAGCCTAAGAAGGGCAATCAAAATGGTGAAAGGCCTTAAGCCCATGCCAAATGATGATCAGTTGAGAGAACTGGGAATATTTAGAATAATGAAGGTAAAGTTCAGATAGTACATTATTAGCTATTTTTAAATACTTGACAGACAAGATGCAGGTCCTCAGTTATTGTTGTTTGCCCCTGTAACAATTTGGAAGAGAAAGGCTTTTGTAATAGGCATAAAAGACCTGTCTCTGGCCACTCTAGAATTCCTCAGATATGGTAGAACAAACTCTTATTTTTGTGTTGGTTACCGAGTGCTTTTTATAAACTATGGAAGGCCCTGGGGAGCAACTTTTATAAGTTTTTTTGTGCTACTGCTTATGTTAAAACAACTGCTTGATTGTGTACTTAATATTTCTAGTGATTTATTCAATAGAACAGATACTTAAGTCTTGGCTCAAAACAGATTTGATATTAGTGTAGTCCTTGTTGCCATGGATACACAACCCCAGAATTCACCAGCTAGTATGTTTGGACCTGGAATTTCTAGGAGAAAGATGACAGAAGGAGTTGAGCTAATTGGGGAATTCAGAATTTGAATTTCATTCCAACTTAGGTCCATTTTGGTTTTTAAAGAATACATTATTTTATTTAATTTCATAGTACTTAATATAGTCTAATCAGAACAGAGTGGTGTAGAATATTCATCTTCACATTAAACACTATACTTTTATTAAGGCTGCATCAACTTTTTTTTGGTTATTATGTCACACTAATAATTCATATTGAGCTTGAAATCCACTAACCTTCTCTAGTTTAACATGCGCTACTTTCTAGTCACATTTCCCCAATCCTAAACTTAATATATTTGGTTTTTCTTTCAAGCTAAGCATAAGGCTTTGCATTTATACCTATTAAATTTGCTTTGTTTCTGTTAACAACTAATTTCAATCTGTAAAGAATTTTGGATGCTGATTTTGACATTCAATATATTAGCTATCCCTCCTAGATTCACATTTACAAATTTGGTAACCATATCATCTATGTCTTCATACAAGTCATTGGTGAATGTTATGAAATACACAAGACGAAGGATAGATTCCTAAGAGTCTTCACTAGAGATTTCATATTGACATTTGTCAGTATTTTAGGCATCTGTTCAATCAATCTACCTAACTGTAGATAATCATCAAGATCTTTTCTAAATTGGTCTTTAAGTCTACTGTCATTCAACCCAAATTTCTTTGTTTTTCCATGAAAAATTTCCATTTTCCAAAATGGAATTTATTATTTTCCCCCTAAACCTTCCCCACTCCTACTTCCCGATTACAGTGAAGGGCAACACTATCATCCTCATCCCTCATGCTCATAACCTAAGAGTCATTCCGGATTCTTTACTATCTCTTGCCTCCCATAGCCAACCTGTTGTCAAGGACTGTTAATTTCACCTTTGCAACACCTCTTGCATATACTTCCTTCTCTTTTTTGACATTGCTACCACTTTAATATAGGCCATCATTGGGGTTACTGAAATAGCCTGCTGGTGAGTCTACCTGCTTCAAGTCTCTCTCCCTTCCAGCCTATTTTCCATTCAGCCACAAAAATGATTTTCCTAAAGTGCAGGTCAAATTATATCACTCTCTTTCTTGATAAACTCCAGGGATTTTCTATTGCCTCCAGGATCAAATGCAAAAAATACTCTGATATTCAAAACTCTTCATAATCTAGCTCCATCCTACTTTTTGTTTTTTTTACCATCTTTTTATACATTATTCTCTGAACATACTCTTTGATCCAGTGGCTCACCATGTGCAAAAAACTCCATCTCTCAGCTCTAAACATTCTCTTCCATTGTGACTATACTGACCTTCCTAACTTCCTTCAAATTCTAATTAAAATCCTATCTTCTTCGGAAGTTTTCCTCAACTCCTCTTAATTCTGGTGCCTTCTCTCTGTTGATTATTTCCCTATCATCCTGTATATGTACATTGTATATGTTTGTATATTTTCTTCTCTATAAGATTGTTATCTCCTTGTAGGAAGGGACTGTCCTCTGCCTCTTTTTAGATCCCCAGAGCTTTGCACAGTGCCTGGCACAAAGTGGGTGATCAATATTTCTTACAGAACAATAATATTCCATTACATTTGAATAATATAATTTGTTCAGTCATTCCCCATTTGAGGAAAAGAAACATATATGTACATACACACATGTACACTCTTCTAAGTTTTCAGTTCTTAACACATATGTGTATATGTGTATATCCTTTTCCTCTTTCTTTGATCTTTTTCAAATATAGACTCATTGATAACTTCTCAATGCATCTACCATATCTTGTCTGCCCTTTCTCAGGCTCAAAAATTATCCCTGTAATCTGTTAGAGTTGTATTTTTTTTTTCAACCAGGGGTTCAGTTTAAGCTCATAGATCGATTTGTTTGATGACTCTACCTTGTTTCCTTTTTTTGAAAATTGGAATGTTTACTTAAACTCCAAAAGTTTCAGGTTTGTAGGCCAATAGTGTGATGTATCATCCATCTAATTTATTCCCTTTTTTGAAAATTGGGACATTTGTCCAGCCCAGTGTTGAGGTATTTCTCTAGTTCACCATAGTTCTGAAAGATAAGCAATAGTGGTTTAGTAATCACATTTGCAAGATTTTAAGTAACTTGTGATATAATTCTGAGCCAAGTGACTTGGACTTTCAGAAAACATACAGATGCTTTCTTACTTTGCCCTCCCCTTACCCCCACATAATTCTTTTTTTTTTGGGGGGGGGGGAGCAAGGCAACTGGGGATAAGGTGACTTGCCCAGGGTCACACAGCCAGGAAGTGTGAAGTGTTAAATGTCTGAAGGCCATATTTGAACTTAGGTCCTCCTGACTCCAGGGTCAGTGCTCTATGCACTGTACCACCTGGCTGCTTCCACTCAATTCTGATTTCAATTCCCTATTCGTTAATTTTGTTATCTCCTTCCCAATCTGAAAGTCATTCTCCTTATTAGAGAGAAAAAAAATTTTTTTCTGTTATCAGGGGATTTAAATTATATTTTTTTCTTGCTACTTTAGAAGGAATATGATTTTCATTTTCTCTATGGAAATGAAAATAAGATCTTAAATCTTATCTTTTTCTGATACATTTAAATTATGGACTTTAAATACCTCATATCGCAACCTAGGAATTTAAAGTATAATTCTATTATACTTTGTTATCTATCTATCAAAAAACATTTATTAAGCACCTACTATGAGTCAAGCATTGGTATAGGCACTGATACAAAAATTTAAAAAAAAAACCACAACAACAAATAAATGTTTTTGTACTCAAGAAAATTACCTTCTACCAGAGAAGATATGTCCATATTAAAAAATAAATAGATGTAAAATGACAGGGATAGGTATGGGCTGGTAGGCATTTAGTCCTTTGAAATGCTGAATCTGATAACATATTGCCTTCTCAAGGGCTGGGGAAAATGAGGGAGTCTGAGAAAGAATTTGGAATTCAAAATTTTAAAAACAATGTTAAAAATTTTACAAGTAATTGGGAAATAACTAACAAAATGAAAAATATATTTTAAAAAATCTTTCTTTGAAATTCTAATTATTCAGGGCTTTGCTGGTACTGATGGGGAGAAATAAAAGAATGAGAAAGCTTAAAAATTTTTTTGGCTGAGTCAGATACCAAATTCATGTGCAAGACCAGTATCTAAAATATCTTTCATCACTCCCACTTTAGCAGCAAATTATGTGTGAAAAGTAGAAGAAATTATGCAAATAAGGCTTATTTTTTAAAAATCAAGATCAGAAGGAGAGAGATAAACAATGGTTATTATTTTCATATCTTCTGACATTGTTTTGTGTTTTTTGCTGATTGATGGTTTTATTACATTTATTTTTTGTTTGTATTTTTAAAATAATAGGGTTTTTTTATTTTCAAAATATAGGCAAATTTAGTTTTCAACATTCATCCTTGTGTTCCAAATTTTTCTCCCTCCTTTCTCCCCACCCTTCTTCTAGACATTAAGTAATACAATATATATTAAACATGAGCAATTATTCCATACATATTTCCACATTTATCATGCTGCACAAGAAGCATCAAATCAAAAAGGGAAAAAATGAGAAAGAAAAAAAAGCAAGCAAACAACAAAAAAGATGAAAATACTATATTGTGATCCATTCTCAGTCTCTATAGTCCTCTTTCTGAATGCAGAAAGCTCTCTCCATTACAAGTCTATTGGGATTGGCCTGAATCACCTCATTGTTGAAAAGAGCCAAATCCATCACAGTTGATTATCACATAATCTTGTGGTTGCTGTGTATTATGTTCTCTTGGTTCTTCTCATTTCACTCAGAATTAGTTCATGTAAGTCTCTCCAGTCCTTTCTGAAATCATCCTGCTGGTCATTTCTTACAGAACAATAACATTCCATAACATTCATTTACACAACTTATTCAGCCATTCTCCAATTGATGGGCATCTACTCAGTTTCCAGTTTCTTGCCACTACAAAAAGAGCTGCCACAAACATTTTTGTACATGTGGGTCCTTTTCTCTCCTTTATGATCCCTTTGGGATAGAGACCCAATAGAGACACTGCTGGATCAAAGGGTATGTACAGTTTGATAGCTTTTTGAGCATAGTTCCAAATTGTTCTCCAGAACTGTTGGATCCATTCACAATTCCACCAACAATGTGTCAGTGTCCCAGTTTTCCCACATCCCTTCCAACATGCATCATTATCTTTTCCCTGACATGAATAATGTGAAAACAATGCCTATTAAAAAATAAATATTTTATTTAAAAACCATATAAAACAGAGTTGTATGGGAAAAAAATCTAATTTGCCCAAACCATGTTTCTTATTTTTCCTATGATTTCTAATTCCACCATTTCTCAGTTCTTTCATAAGCCATCATCCGTAGACATTATTCCTCTCTTCCTCATCTTGACAACACTGTTCTCTTCTCTCAAGTTCTTTTCCTCTTTATCTTATTGACAATCTTGCCCTGCTAAACTTTGGCTTTCACCATTCATGGCCTTTACTCCTCCCCATTGAGACCACAACAATTTATGTTCCATAATCTCTCATCTCTTTAGGTTTTTATTACATTACTATCTCCTGGTTCTTTCCCTACCTGTCTACTACTTCTTACTACCCTACTCCTTTTTTGCTTCATTTGCTTGATTTTCACCTACAGTAGGGCTTCTTAAACTTTTAACACTTGTGACTCCTTTTCATCCAAGAAATTTTTATGTGACCCCAGTATTATATATATGTACAGTACATAAATTATATATTTATTATATTTTATATTTATCATTATATATTATAAATATTAAAATATCATTAATATATATAATTAATATATAGTATAGTATGTATATATATATATACAGTATATAAAATAGGTATACAAATCATACATTTATTGATAATAAATTATCATTTTCTGACCCTCACATTCAATTACAACTTTAAGAGAAATGCCAGGAACAGGACAGGTAACGTCTACATTTGTAGATCTAACCAAGGCCTTTTTTGGTACTATTGATCATGAGGATTTATGGAAAATGATGTCAAAATTTGTTTGCCTAGAGAAGTTCATCAGTTATAGTACATCAATTTCTATCGGCATGCTTGCCCGGATTCTGGAAAATGGACAATGCTCTTGAGCTTTCCCAGTTTCCCAGAGTGAAACAAAACTGCTTGCTCTTACACTTTTTAGCATGGTTTTTTCAGCTATATCGTCAAACACCTTCAACAAGGACAAAATCAACTACTGCACTGTTGGTAAATTCTTCAATTTAAAAAGACTAAAAGGCAAAACTAAAGTGGAGGGAGTGTTGGTGCAATGATTTTTGTTTGCAGATGATTAATGCAGCTTCCAAAGCTGAGATACCACAAAGTACGGATTGGTTCTCTGCTGCTTTTGCTGATTTTGGCCCAACAATTAACACCAAGATAAAACAGGTACTCCCCCCTCCTCCCCACCCCTCCAGTACCACACCCTCCATAGGTGGAACCGTAAGTTACAGCAAATGATGAAGTTTTGAATGCTGTGGATAAATTCACTTACCCTGCAGGGATGTACACATTGATAATGAGATTGACACACTCATTGTGAGAATTAGCTCAATGTTTGAGAGACTCTGAAGGAAAGTGTGGGAGAGGAGAGTGTTTGACTGACTATGCTGACCTCATTGTTGAATGTCTATGAAACCTGGACAGTATACCTGCGCCATTACAGGAAAATGAATCTCTTCCATTTGAATTGTTTTAGGAAGATTCTGAAGATCACCAGGCAGGACCAGACACTGAGGTCCTTTCTGGAACTAAAACTACTGCAGAGAGCACGACTTGGTTGGGCTGGCCACTGTTATGGGCCAGAACTCGGAACTTGAAACAAAGGATGAAGAAATAATGGTTAAATCTAGTTTAGCAGTGATTAAATCCTACAACAAATAATAGTTTCCTAGTGATATAATGATTGGTTTGTCCTCAGTGTGGGGCATAGAAATTAGGAGCCGCAGCCAGAATTGATTTAGGGAGATTCAGAGGGGAGAGAAGGAGAAAGGAGGTCAAGCTCTCTGAAGCAAAGAGAGATAGGCCTCTAAGAAAGCTAACAGTCCCCAGGAAAGGAGACAAGATTTTGAAAGAGACAATAAAGGATTTGGACTTTAACCCCTGGCTACTCGTGTGGTGATTATTGAACTGAAAGGAAGGCTGCTCCCAGAGACCCCAAGAAAACCGAAACAGAGAACATTACAGGCCACATTGTTTGGATGCCAAATGTATGCTTGCCAAAGAGACTATTTTATGGATAATTCACACAGGGCAAGCTCTCACAAGGTAGTCAGGAAAAGTGACACAAGGACCTTCTCAAGATCTCTCTTAAGAACTTTAGAAATGGGGCAGCTAGGTGGCTCAGTGGATAGAGCACCAGCCCTGAAGTGAAGAAGGACCTGAGTTCAAATCCAGCCTCAGTCACTTAACACTTCCTGGCTGTATGACCTTGGGCAAGTCACTTAACCCAACTGCCTCAGAGGAAAAAAAAAACAACTTTAGAACTGATTATATGACATGAGAGACACTGGCACAGAACAGGAAAAGCATAGAGTGCCCTCTTCAGTGAAGATGCTGGGCTCTATGAACAAAACAGAATTGAATTAGCTCAGAAGAAATGCAAGATGCACAAAGTTAGAGAATCCACCCCCAATGTTCATAGGAACTATTTGTGTCCGACCTGAGCATCCCAAGCTTATGTTTGTCTGATCATCCATAGTTGGAAATACTGTTACTTGATTCTAATATAGTGATGTCATTTTGGTCCTCTTCGAGAAAGAGGAACAATCAGTCCATCAACTGACACTAGCCTCCTTGCTGTTCCTTGAATAAGACACTCTATCTCCTCACTGGGGATTTTCAGTGGCTGTCCCACGTGCCTGAAAGGGTCTCCCTCGTCATCTTCATCACTTGCCCTCTGTGGCTTCTTTTACCTAATTAATATTCTACTCTCTAGAGCCCAGCTTCTTAAACTGGGGCATGACCCTAAAAGAGGTCTCATAACTGAATGAAAGAGATTGCAAAATTAAGATTTGCTATCAGTAAATGTTTGATTTATGTGTTTATTTTATATACCTATACACCCAGGGTCATAATTTCTCAGGAGAAAGGGGTCACAAGTGGAAAACATTTAAGAAACCTGGTCTAGAGGATATCTTTCCAATTCGATTTTAAAATTGTGCCTTCTCTCTAACATTGTTTCTGCATTTTTCTTGTTTGTACATAGTTGTTTGCATGTTGTCTCCCCCATTCGGCTGTGGGCTACTTGAGAACAGGAACTTCTTTTTGCCTTGCTTTATATCCCTAGGGCTCTGGAAGCACTATGCTTAACACATAATAGTTGCTCAATAAATGTTGATTGCCTGGCTTCTGCCCTACGACATCCTAAGGGTGACTTTTGTGGACTGTTAGAATGACTTATTAGATTTTGTAATCTTTAGAGTGGAACTCGATGACAGAAGTTGACCTGAGACAAAAATCTATGAATGAGTCAGTTCCTTGTTATAGAAAGAGTTAGGCTTTAACTTCACTTTGGAAGTGAATTCTTTAGAAAGACAAATAGGAGAGACCATTACACAATTTAATAAAGATAAAAATAGCCCTTACCTCCCAGAATTGTTGTGAGGTTCAATTGAGATAATATTTATAAAATGTTTAGCACAATATCTGGCACATAGTAAATACTATATAAATGCTAGCTGCTGATGCTACTATACTACTACTACAATTATTAATACTAATTTAGAAAATTGTGATATTACACAAGCTACTTCAGTTCAATAGTTCTGGGTTTGATATAAAAATGAAGGGGTGAATTTTGTGAGCTTTCAGGGTTTTTTCAGTTTTTTAACTAAGATTTTAAGATGTTTGAGTGGGAATATAATTGCATGCTTCCCTAGCCCAATGTTAGTGGGCACTCAAGAAATACAAGTGGTTGTTAATAGTAATTTAATCAATAAATAGTTAGAGAAGTAAATTTGCTGTCCCCAAAGGCAATTATAAATATTTTTGAATTTTCCATTTTCTTGGTTTATCCATGCCATTAATTTCATTTGCATAACTTATACTTTTTATTTAGCATAATTAAGTGCTAACTTGGTTTGATATGATTTAGACTAGAATTCAAATGGCCTAATGAATTTCTGGTAAATATTCACAGAAAGTGTTTTTCACTTAGAAAAGGTATTTGCAATTTAAATTAATTAGAAAAATGGCAGTGCCAATCTAGGACACACACAAAAAGCCAGAAGAACAAAGCACAATGTAAGGGAAAAAACCCAGATATTCAAGAAGTGCTATTGTTTGAATCTGCCTGGTTGCATATCTGCCTTAGTCATAGAGAGGACGGATTTTAAAAGAGGAAAAAAAAGTGTTTGGTACTAATTTTCTACCCTGATCTCATGCAGAGAGATGCTTTGGTATTTTTCTCTTATGCACTCTTCCTCAAAAGGACAGAATTTAAGACTGTTTGTCATGGTGCAGTTGAGAGAAGGGTTAGGCTGCTCTATAAACTGTTAGGGAGACGATAAAAAAAAGCAATCTAATTGACTCATACAGGGCTCATAGCCATATAAATGCTTGCAAAATTGCTTCCTGTGCTGAAGTAGTCACCACAGATAAGCAGAACTAAGAGACTCAGAGAATAAGAGAACTTAGCAAATCTTCAACTCTCCTCCCTTTTTCTCTCTCTTCCTATATCCTTTCCTCTCCTCTCCTCTTTCCTCTTCTCTCTTCTCCTCTCCTCTCTTTTCTTCTGTTTTCTTCTGTTCTCTTCTCTCCTCTCCACTCTTTTCTCTTTTTTCCCCTTCTTTTTCTTCAACTTGTTAGTTGGAAGAGGCATAGATAAGTAAAAATATACTGTGGTAGATTCACTGTTTTTCAAGAAAAGATAGCTCTTGTCAATACTTTGTATAATTTTCCTAAGAAATCATATTCCTTTGGTATTGCATTACTTAGTTTTCCAGAAGTAGCCTACTACCCAGCACCAATTGCTGAAAAGAAGATAACTTTTTCAGAAGGTCTGTGCCTTTGTATATTACTGGAGTTATATGTTATCCACTTCCAGCATAAAGAATCATAGTATGTTTGAGCTCAAGAGTTCCTTAGAGATCATTTGGTCCAACCTCTCATTTTATTGATGAGGTAAATTGAGGTCCACAAGAGATGATAACTTGAAATTAAAACAAATTAGCTGTTTGAATTCACTAAAGGCATTATGTAAACACAGAGATTTAATTATTATACTATAAAAAAGGATCAAAATATTAACTAATTGTGCATGACTTCTCTAGTATTCATTTCTGCATAAAACTAACCTATTCTTATTTAGGAGCAAAGAGTTAGAAAAGAATTTATGCTCTCAATCCAGGTCAACTCCTTCGATATACAGATGAGAAACTAAAGCCCAAAGATTTTGGTTAAATGACTTCTCTAAGGTCACAAGATAGTTCCAGAATCAATATTTGAATCAAGATCCTCTGACTTCAAACCCATCATTCTTTCCACTGAACTGAATTATATTTATGAGATTATTATGAAGTGAGCACTTTGCAGGCCTTAAAGTGAGTTATTTTTATTGTTGGTGGACCCTTCACCACTATCCCCAACCCGAAGTTCACTCCTAACTACTCTTTTATATTATAGGAGCTTTCCTCAGACAATGAATTTTGGGTCTAAAAGGAGTGCCAGGAGACAGTGAAGCTTTTCACTGGCTAAAACAGAGCACTAAAGTTAAGAGGTTTTGCTGCTTACAGGTATGCCTAATAAAGGCAACAATGTGGCTGGGTAGGTAAAAAAATCGTCTTCTATTTTTGTCCTGATTCAAGTTCATTTACATGCTAAATAAGAGAACTAGAGAAGATCTTGGGAATATCTAATCCTAAGTGAGATAGTTATCTAGATTAGAAAGTTTTGATCTCTGCCTAAGAAAAAGGGTCAAAAGGCTTAATGTTAGTGTGGGGACAATCTGCCTGATTTATGTTAGTTTAAAGAGGAGTTCTATAACAAAGATTGACTGGGGATCTATAAATGAGCCAGTTTCCTAGATATAGAAAGGGTTGGGTTTTAATTTCACTTTGGAGATGAGTTCTGCAGAAAAGCAATAGGAGAGATCATTTAGTGGCTATAATTAAAAAGTTCTCCATTCGTCCACGTCAGGGAAAAGTTCAATCAACTGAAGGGCATTGTTAGCCTGTTGTTGAGAAGAGTCACATCCATCAGAATTGATTATTGTATAATCTTGTTGTTGTGTATAATCATCTCCTGATTCTGTTCATTTCATTCAGCAACAGTTCCTGTAAGTCTCCCCAGGCCTCTCCAAAATCATTCTGCTGATCATTTCTTATAGAACAATAATATTCCATAACATTCATATACTGTAACTTATTCAGCCATTCTCTAACTGATGGGCATTGACTCAGTTTCCAGTTTCTTGCTACTACAAAAAGGGCTGCCACAAACATTTTTATACATGTAACATTTTCTTTTTAAAAATGTGAAGAATGAGAAGGAGAAAGATTTCACAGGACCACACAGCTAACAGACTTCAAAAGGTGGAATTTGAACTTGGTATTCCCAAATCCAGGGTTAGATGACTGAATGAAATATTATGTCTAATCACCCATTGTCACCTTGGAATAACAAAAAAATGCTCCGAATAATAGTAAAGGATGTGAGAGGAAAAAAGTCCTTATAGGGAAATCCCTACAGAAAAACCTGTAAAAAGATGAAATAAAGTGGAAAACAAAGAAAAGCTCATAATAAATGGATTTAAAATATACTAGGGAATAAAAGAATGCTCCAAATAAGAGGATTATTCTATAATAACTACCAAAATGCTAGTTGATCAATTGGTTGTTGATTGATTGATGAGAATAGAGAAGAGAATGACTTAGAAAACAGTAGAGGGCAGAACTTTGGAGAAGTATACTTGAAACAAGGTGTTAACTCAGTGGAATTGATGAGACAATGGTTATCTAGTTTACTAAGTTAGTACTTAGCATGGTTTCTCTAGTTAACACATTCAGTATGCTGTAATGATGTAATTGTAGTAAGAACTGGCAAAGTCAGACTGGCAGATTGGCAGACTGCTGGAGGAGACTGGGTCAAACTACGACAGACACAGACTGTGTAAGAGACAATAAAGACTTTGGACTCTATTCTTGTCTGTCGTGTTGAGACCAAGGCCCTTCCGGAGGACTTCCAGAAAGCTAGCCCAAACATTACATGTTTCAGTGAATAATGATATTATTGGTCTGCAAGTTTTGAAGTTCTGTAGCAACCATGCTAAGTACTAAGTATATGTAAACTAGATAACCATTGTCTCATCAATTCCATTGAGTTAAAACCTTGTTTCAAGTATACTTGTTTCAAGTTTACTTCTCTAAAGTAAAAGTAAAGTTTCGCCCTCTACTGTTTCCTAGCCATTCTCTTCTCTATTCTCATCAATCAATCAACAACCAATTGATCAACTAGCATTTTGGTAGTTATTATAGAATAATCCTCTTATTTGGGGCATTCTTTTATTCCCTAGTATATTTAAAATCCATTTATTATGAGCTTTTCTTTGTTTTCCACTTTATTTTATCTTTTTACAGGTTTTTCTGTAGGGATTTCCCTATAAGGACTTTTCCTCTCACAGCCTTTACTATTATTCAGAGCATTTTTTTGTTATTCCAAGGTGACAATGGGTGATTAGACATAATATTTCATTCAGTCATCTAACCCTGGATTTGGGAATACCAAGTTCAAATTCTATCTTTTGAAGTCTATTAGCTGTGTGGTCCTGTCAAGTCACTTGGCCTTTTTCCTTCTCATTCTTCTCATCTTTAAAATGAAAATGTTACATGTATAAAAATGTTTGTGGCAGCCCTTTTTGTAATAGCAAGAAACTGGAAACAATTGGGTGGATGCCCATCAGTTGGAGAATAGCTGAATAAGTTACAGTATATAAAGGGTAAAGTGCAGACTGATTAAATCTGCTAGCAGAGAGAAATTTTAGATTTAATTGACCTAGAAATATTGTTGCCAAGTAATAGAACTTTTAGGGCAAAAAGAAAATATTGAAGGTGAGCAGAATGATACAGAAAATATGCCAAGGAATTCCATGTAGATTTATCTAGTAATACTTAACACCAATGAAAAGGAAAGAGGAAAAAATGGAGTATGATATCAAATTTCATTAGCAACTAGCAAAAGAAAATGGCATACTCAATTATTATGCAAAATTGAATATGATTCTATTGGAAAAAATAAGCTTTTATCAGAATTTATGACTTCCTAGCCTCCATTTTGAGAAAACTAGCTACTCAATCTTTGAACTGAAAAAGCAGAGCATGAAAGAATTTTAAGAAAGGTAAATAAAAGTGAGATATAGATTCACTGTTTACCCATTAAAGCTAAACTCTATTTTAGTTGCTTCTTTAGAATTTAGAGATTTCCACAAAAGAAGGAACTGACCAATTTATCATAAGTACATTTTACCCTATACACAAGCAAAGCACTTAAATTGAGATACTATAAGGATGAAGGCAAGGGAGAAGCAAAGAGAGACAAGAATACAATCAGAATTCTAGTGGGTCAGGAAAATCTTCAACTTAACCAGCAAACAAGTATCTAACCCTAGAAAGATGATATTTGGAGCACAGCCAGAGGGGGGAAAGAGTCAGCAAGCTAGTTAGGTCAAACTTTTGCTTCTCCTTATTTAGTGTGAACAATCCTGGGTTCCATCACTCATAACACAGTCATTCTTCCATGAAAAAGAGGGTCTGCTGCTTTACAGGGACATGTATAGTTTAGATCAGGTACATCTAATTTGTTCCCCTTCCCTGATTAGGAAGACACCAGTTATCTAAAAAGCTGTAAATTTCTATCTTGGAAAATTCCAGATGTAGAGTGCTGTAGAAAAGGAAGAAGTTGTGGGTACCAAGCAAGAGGAATTCCACTACTTCTGCACTAGGAGACTTGAACTCATTAAAGATAGCCAGAGACTCATTCTCATGCTCTGTCCTTACTTGTATTGTTGTTGACTTCCTTTAAACTATTTCTATTCTGTCCTTTCAATTCCAAATATCATTCTCCTTAACAGAGAAAACAAAATCAAAAGAAGGATTGAACAGTCCTGTATTCTTTCTGTCATAGGATTCATAAGCTCATCCAAAACAAAAATAGGATCTCTTCTATGCTGCCTGTAAAGTGGTGCCCATTTTTTAAGTTCTTTTTTTTAAAGTAATATTTATTTATTTATTATTATTTTAATAGTAGCTTTCTATTTTCAAAATATATGCAAAGATAGTTTTCAACATTTACCCTTGCAAAACCTTGGGTTCCAAGTTGTTCTTCCTTCCTTCCCCCCCACCCTCTCCCCTATAAAGCAAGTAATTCAATTATGTTAAACATGTACAATTCTTCTATAGCCATTTCCACATTTATCATGCTGCACAAGAAGTCAGAATAAAAAGGAAAAAAATGAGAAAGAAAAAAAGAAAGAAAAACAGCTTCCAACACAAATAAACAAAAACAAAAATAGTGAAAATACTATGTTGTGATCTACAGTACTCTCTCTGGATACAGATAGCTCTCTCCATCAGGCCATTGGAATTGACCTGAATCACCTCATTGTTAAAAAGAACCATATCTTCTTGTTTCTTAAGGAAGCATCAAGAAAAAACAAGCTCAAAATCCACATCATTCTTTTTTTTTTTTTTTTTTGGCTGAGGCAATTGAGGTTAAGTGACTTGCCCAGAGTCACACAGCCAGGAAGAATTAAGTGTCTGAGATCGGATTAGAACTCAGATCCTCCTGACTTCAGGGATGGTTCTCTATTCACTGTGCCATCTAGCTGCCCCAAAATCTACATCATTCTTAAGGTTGAAACAAATTTAAGTTTTTGAAACCCAGAACTGGCTATACATGTAATCATACCTACCATACATAGTCTAGTTTTCTCTGAACGCTTTGAAATCTGTACTAACAGGTACATTTAAAGCTATGCCCGATTTTCCTCTCCTCTAGATTTTACTGATAAGAATAGACTACAATTGATCTTAGCCAAAAAGCTTAGAAGTCATCTCTACACAAATTTTAAAATGGAATAATCATCTCCTTCAAGGTTCCCTCATTTCCATCCTAGCAACAAGTTTCTCCCTTTTGGTGAAGATCAGATACAAATAGAATTCTTTCTTATGTTCATGATTCCTGCATGTTTTTAGAGATAAGATAATCAAAGCAAGGGAAAAAATTATTAACTTCTATACTTTCAGCAAAGAAAAACTCAAGCAGAAGACAGTAATGGGAGGCATCTATTAATAATAAATTATGGCTCTGTGCCTGATTTATTGTAATTCATTTCATGAAGATTCATTCATTTTCTTTCTCTCTAGATAACCTATATTCAAATACTCAAAATTCTAAAAGTTGAATTGTTTTCTCATGGATTTGGATATTCCCTCCAACAGTGTAAATTCCAAACCTTCCATGTCTACCCATCCTATGTAACTATTGTCCATGACATTAATTCATGCAGGAAGTCCACCCAATGTGATCAAGTCCTTCTTTGACTTCTGACATTGTGAGGAGAACAGGGGAGCACTTGAACTGTTCTCATAATGTGTCTAAACTATCTTTTTTTTATATCGTATATTTCCCTGATAATATCTTTTACTGCTATTCTTCAAAAATTCTTCATTTATTATATACTGAAAACTTCTCATACCCACAATATTGTTCTTTATTGCTCTTTATGTTATATGAATTTTAATTCTTTAGAAACTTTTATGTTCCATGTCTCATCATTTTATAACAACATAGTTAAAATATTGTTATTAAAACAATGAGCTTTTGCTTATAGGAGAAACTTGGTCTTTAAAGAGGCTTTGCTACTTTCTAAAGACAATCCAGACTATTTTTCTGTTTAATTCTTGGACCAATTTATTGTTGACCTATACTGAAATGTTTGCAGGTACATATATATATATATATGTGTGTGTGTGTGTGTATCCATATATCTGTCTATATATGTATGTACATACATATATACACATTATTAACAATTTCTTCATCAATTTCTTAAGTCTGGGCAATCAACAAAACAATAAATCATGCCCTGATCTATACTTATCAACTTCTGAGGTATAAATGCTCATACTAAAAATTAACAATAGACTCCCATAAGCCAGTATAAGGTGGTTCAAACTTGATATATATTGATGAATGAGCTCTATACAATGTTCATTCAACAGCATGCCATAATCTTCATATAGGCAATCTTTTCACATTTGGACTTTACTATTTGAATAGCCAAACACTTTTCCTTTCTGAATGATTATGAATTTCTTAAGGAGGCTCTGTAATATACCAAGGTTTGATACAACCACCACAATGCTGTCTATGAATAGGAACTTCTCACATCTACAAAGATTCTTTCTTCAATGGTTTAAAACTTTCCTCATTTGACCATATTTTCATAATACAAATTCCATCTTTTAAAGTTATTTTGTTTCTTTCAAATAAAGCCTACTCCTTTAGAATCATAGTCAAGTCATAATTCTTCTTTTACAAAGTCTGCAATTTATGAAATTTATGGTCATAAGACACAGTAGGAAACTTCTCTTTAAAATTTTGCTATCTATAAAATGTATTTTTTCTTTAAGCACAAAAATTTATAATATTTGATTAAAAAACAAAAGGCTCAGGAAGAAACATTAAAAAGAAAAAGAAAAAAGTAACCTGAAATTTTAAATTAAAGCTAAAAATTATTTTAAATCCTATAGTTTGAAGCAGTGACATTTTGTTTTATTTCTGTTGATGGAATAGAAAGAAATAATTTTACAGCTGCTGTCCAAATACCTATAACATTCCTTTAAAAGCCATTTTCATCCTCTCTATATTTATTTCCCTATGTTAAGATTTCCAGGCTATGTTGTTTGTTACCTATTTGCACATCTGTGTATAGTCATTAAAGGCCAAGGATTTTACTCCTGACTCCCTTTCTTGGATTTTTTCTGGAACTCTCACTCTGAGACCCTTCTGTCCTGATTGGGGACTGACTCATTCACCTCATTATTCAGGAAGGAGCCATCCAAACTTCCCTTCATCCCCAGCTCCTCTGCCACTTTGACAGTCTCACCAGCATCTTGCTGCCTAGTACCCCAGGGTGTAGCCTACTTATTATATCACCTCCTTCTCTTTCAGTTCTGGAAACTATGATCCAATCAACTCTGCCATTTTACTGGGAAATGATGTGTTAATCTATCTACCAATAGTTATTATTTATTCATGTTTATTTTCTATATTACTCAAGTTCTATGTTGGACTTCAAAATTTCTATACAGCTCTGGCCTTTACATCAGGAATGCTTGGAAGACTTTGATTTCATGAAAAATCCATTTTTTCCTCCTGTAGCATTATATTTGATTTTTTAGGTAAGTTATTATTGTGCATGAGCCTATATTTTTTGCCTTCTGGAATACTGTATTCTAAATTCTCCATTTCTTTACAGTGGTGGTTGCTAAATTGTGTGTGATTCTGACTATGGCTCCTCAGGTCTTGAATTCTTTCCTTCTGGCTGTTTGTAGTATTTTTTCTTTGACTCGGAAACTCGATTTTGGCTATAATGTTCTTGGAAGTTTTCACTTAGGGGTTTACTTCAAGAGATGACCAATAGATTTTTTATATTTCTACTTTACCCTCTAGTTCTAAGAGATCTGGACAGTTTTTTTTTAATGTTTCTTGAAATATGATATCCAGGCTTTTTTTTTTTTTTTGCTTCTAGGTTTTCTGGTCGTCCAATGATACTTAATTTATCTATTCTTGATCTGTTTCCAGATCAGTTGTTTTGCTAAAAGATATCTTATGGGGATGGCTAGATGGTGTCTAGCACTAGCCCTGAAGTCAAGAGGATCTGAGTTCAAATCCAGCCTTAGACACTTAACATTTACTATCTGTGTGACCCTGGACAAGTCATTTAATCCCAATTGTCTTGCAAAAATAATAATAATAACCCACACCGACAAACAAACAAAAAGATACCTTACAACATTTATTCATTAAGCTTGAGAATATTTCCCTCTTGATTCTGTATGTAGTGGTGCAAGGGTTCATCACAGACTTGGGTGGGGGGAATCTTTTGTGGTGCTATACCACAATAGTAAAAACCTCTTTATAAAGGCTAATTAAATCTGAACAATTGATTGTACTTAATTAAATGGAAACACCTTAGTAGAGGATCATGAGCAAAAACATTAGAAAGCATGGCCCCAGTTCTTCAGGTTCTGTTAGAACCATAATGGGAAAAGTAGCAGTCATCGTTTGATAACCCAAGTCTTCTGGCAGAAATTGGAAGAAGCTGTGCTTCCAGAGCAAGTTCTGTCCAAAAGGGCTGTGATATGGGAAAGAAATCAGACGTGCTCCATTTGTTCTCAGAGAACAAAACAATGAATTACATCGAGGAACAATGAATGGAAAGTACAAAGAGTTAAATTTGGACTTGTCACAGGAAAGTCCCTAACAATGACAGCAGCCCAACACTGGAATGGGATATCTTCAGAGATGATGGATTCAAACAAGGTCTTCAAACGAAGGTCAGGAATATTATAAGGAATTTGGTTTTGTCTTTTGTTCTCAGAGAGAATCAAAATAACTTGAAAATATTGTGCTTCTATTGGTTTTTGTTCTTCAGGTTCTCCATAAAGGCTTATAAATTTCTTTTTCTCAAATTCAATCTTTAGAGTTCTTCAAGATTACAAAATTCTACAATTCACTTTCATTTTTTAACTTTAAGTGTTTAACTTTAAGTCAAGTGTTCTTCCTTCTTTTTTCTTTAAGTCTTTCTATTAGGAAGTCAGGAATAGAGATTATAACTAAACAAAAGAGAACAAATTTTACCAGTAAAATGAATTTATTATATAAGAACTAGAAAGTTAAGAATTAATAATGCTGAAATAACGGTTTAGTCATGTATACTTATTGTGTATCTAATTTATATTTTAATATATTTAACATCTACTGGTCATCCTGCCATCTGGGGGTGGGGGTGGGAGGTAAGAGGTGAAAAATTTGAACAAGAGGTTTGGCAATTGTTAATGCTGTAAAGTTACCCATACATATAACCTGTAAATAAAAGGCTATTAAATAAAAAAAAAAAGAATTAATAATGCTGAAGCAAACAATAAAATAACTATTTTAAAGTAAGAGATATACAAAACTGAAAAATATTAACACAGTAAAACAAAAAGCTGTGTTTTTCCAAAAATATCAATAAAATATATAAACCACTTGAAATTTTCATTTTTAAAAAGTGAAAGAAAAACCAAATTACCAAGATCAAAAATGAAGTAGAGAAAAGTCACAATGAAAGAAAAATTAAATTACATTCTCAGAAAATGCCATACCCAATTGTATTGCTAATAAAATAAAAATGAATGAATAGATGGTCTTATAAAAATATGAAATTCTCAAAATTTTAAAAAGATAGAGTTTTTTATTATAGCTTTTTATTTACTAAACATATGCATGGGTAATTTTTCAACATTGACCCTTGCAAAACCTTCTGTTCCAACTTTTCCCCTCCTTCCCCCCACTCTCTCCTCTAATTGGCAGGTAGTCCAATACATGATATGTTAAAGTGTATGTTAAATACAATATATGTATACATATTTATATAGTTATCTTGCTACACAAGAAAAATCAGATTTAGAAAGAAGGTAAAAATTATCTGAGAAGGAAAACAAAAATGCAAGCAGACAATAACAGCAAGAGTGGAAATGCTATGTTGTAGTCCAGACTTATTTCCCACCGTTCTTTTGCTGGGTGTAGTTGGTTCTCTTCATTATTGAACAAATGGAACTGATTTGGTTCATCTCATTATTGAAGAGGGCCATGTCCATCAGAATTGATCATCATATAGTATTGTTGTTGAAGTGTATAATGATCTCCTGGTCCTACTCATTTCACTCAGCATCAGTTCATGTAAGTCTCTTCAAGCCTCTCTGAAATTATCCTGCTGGTCATTTCTTATGGAGCAATAATATTCCATAACATTCATATACCACAATTTATTCAGCCATTCTCCAATTGATGGACATCCACTCAGTTACCAGTTTCTAGCCCCTATAAAGAGGGCTGCACAAACGTTTTGTCACATATGGGTCCTTTTCCCTTCTTTAAGATCTCTTTGGGATATAAGCCCAGTAGTAACACTGCTGGATCAAAGGTATGCACAGTTTGATAACTTTTTGAGCATAGTTCCAAACTGCTCTCCAGAATGGTTGGATCTGTTTGCAATTCCACCAACAAAGTATCAGTGTCCCTGTTTTCCCATATCCCCTCCAACATTACGCATTATCTTTTCCTGTCATTCTAGCCAATCTGAGAGGTGTGTAGTGGTATCTCAGAGTTGTCTTAATTTGCATTTCTCTGATCACTAATGACTTGGAGCACCTTTTCATGTGACTAGAAATAGTTTCAATTTCTTCATCCAAAAATTGTCTGTTCATATCCTTTGACCATTTATCAATTGTTGAATGACTTGATTTCTTATAAATTAGAGTCAATTCTTTATATATTTTTTAAATGAGGAAAAAGATAGCGATCTAAACAAGCTAATCTCAGAAAGAGAAACAAAGCAAGTAATATATGAAACACTAATGAAAAAATTTGTGAATACTATTAAGCACTTAAAGAACAAATTACTGTTATGTAGAAAACGTTGTGCAAAGTAAAGAAAAAAGCATGTTTATGTTTATTAATATACAAATATGTCCCTTACTTTGAATCCAAGAAAATTATAGCTCAAAACCTCCAGTAAAGTGATATAAAAATATGAAACTGAAGCAGAAGGAAAAAAATAAACCCTCATAGACTTACAACAATATAGAGGAAATATTCAAAAAGTGATTACAGTAACATATTTAAAAGGTTATTCACATTGACAAGATTGTTTTTTTCTACCAGGAATGTAAGGTGGGTACAACATTAGGGATGCTACAAATGTATGTAATCACATAATCAAGTCAGTTCATAAAAATCTTTCATCAATAAATTCACAAAAAATTCTCATCTACTTAAAAAAACACAAAAAAGATAGATATGAATACAAAGACATATTCTGGACACGATCTAAAGTATGTAACAGTAAGAGATGCCATTATTTATTAGTAAGAAATACTAGATACTTTCACAGTAAATCTAGAATAAGACAAAGTTGTCCATATATGTCATTATTAGATGACATATTAATAGAGAATATAAACTACTGATAAAGGGACAATTTTTTTCCAATAAGAATTTGGAAAAGTGTAAAACAAAATTATAAAAAAAAGTTTAGGTTAGCACCCAATAATGTTTATTCTAATAAATTCCAAATAGATAAATGATTAATATATATTTTAAAATCACATCATTTTTATAAAAAAGAGAACACAAGATTATGTCTTCCAAAGTTATGTCTGCAAAATGAGTTGAAATCCTGTCTCAGACTCTCTGTGACCTGTACAAGTTATCCTATCTTGGTCTGTTTCTTCATTTATCTCCCTAAGTATTTTTGAAGATCAAATGAAATAACATATTGTAGGACAGGAGAGATCATATGAAGAACACCAGAACTGTTCAAGGATAGTAATTAATAAAACTTTATTACTATTCATCAGGGAAGGAGAATAGATATTAATAGGGAACAGTCTTGAGGGTAAACCCCATTGCTGAGAATAAATTCCAGATGTGGTCCTATATAATAGCTCTCTCATTCTCTTTGAAGATCATTTTTTAAGAACTCATATTTACACAGTATTTTAGACAAAGAGTCAGCATAGAACAATGAGTCTCTACTATTATAAATAGAGGAACATAGTAGTATAGTAGGGATCAGTGAAATGATGGTATTTTCTAAATTGCCTAATCAGTAATGAGGAACAGAGATAATAGGAAACTTAACTATGTTCCATCCAATAAGAGACTAGGGAAGTAGTAATGTCCAGGTTCTGCATCCGGGGGAGCTGGGACCATATCAGCCAAATCATTTTTCACTAGTTCACACATATATAAGATGTTTTTCCAATTTCAAAGGACGATGTAAATGACTACTATTATTATTGTTAAAAAAAGAATTCATAATTAGACTGAGGATAGAAGAGTTCATAAAAGAGAAAAGTATATTCTCAATCATCAAACTGAAAGTTTTTTTATAAATAAAATATTAAATGCAGCTGAAATCAGAAGAAAATCTACTGATTGGGAAAATACTTTTGCATTAACTATTTGTGATAAAAGTATGATTTCTGAAATCTATAGGGAATTGTAGTTATGTATTCTAAATGGAAAAATAATTAACAGATATGAACAGCTTTCAGATGAAATATAAACAAATGGTCAAAAGATATGAACAGAGAATTTTCAGATGAAATTGAAACCATTTTTAGTATATGAAAAGGTGCTCTAAATCACTACTGAAGAGAGAAATGCAAATTAAGACAATTATAAGGTACCACTACATACCTCTCAGATTGGCTAAGATGACAGAAGATAATAATAAATGTTGGAGGGGATGTGGGAAAACTAGGACATTGATACATTGTTGGTGGAACTGTGAACAGATCCAGTCATTTTGGAGAGCAATTTGGAACTATGCTCAAAGGGCTATCAAACTGTGCATACCCTTTGACCCAGCAGTGTTTCTACTGGGATTATATTCCAAAGAAATCTTAAAGGAGGGACCTGTATGTGCAAAAATGTTTGTGGCAGCCCTTTTTGTAGAGGCAAAACACTGGAAACTGAGTGGATGCCCATCAATTAGAGAATGGCTGAATAAATTATGTCATATGAATGTTATGGAATATTATTGTTCTGTAAGAAATGACCAGCAGAATGAATACAGAAAGGCCTGGAGGGACTTACCTGAACTGATGCTGAGTGAAATGAGCAGAACCAGGAGATCATTATGCACGGCAACAGCAAAATTATGTGATGATCAATTCTGATGGACATGGCTCTTTTCAACAATAAGGTGATTCAGATCAGTTCCAATGATCTTGTGATGAAGAGAGCCATTTACACTCAGAGAGAGGACAATGGAAACTGAGTGTGGATCACAACAAAGCATTTTCACTCTTTTTGTCATTGTTTGCATGCATTTCATTTTCTTTCTAATTTTTTTTTCTTTTTTGATCTTATTTTTCTTGTGCAGCAAGATAAATATATATGCATATATTTGATTTAACATATTTTTTTTACCATGTTTAACATATATTGGATTACTTGCCATCTAAGGAAGGGGTTGGGGGGGAAGGAAGAAAAATTGGAACACAAAATTTTGCAAGGATCAATGTTGAAAATTTATCCATGCATATGTTTTGAAAATTTTAAAAACTTTAATAAAAAAAGAAATAAAAATTTATCAATCACCAAATCGTAAATTTAAAATTGGAAAGCATCTCAAAGGCCATTTAATCCATTCACCTTATTTTCAGGAAGTCCAGTGATTTGCCCAAAATCATACTTGTAGATAGTGATACAGGCAGGATTTGAACCCAGAACCTTTGGTTCTAAAACTATGCTGCCTTTCAAAAAATAGTCCCTTGACTTGGCTCTTTTCAGCGATGAGATGATTTAGATCAATTCCAATAGGTTTGTGATGGAGAGAACTATCTGCACCCAGAGAAAGAACTATGAGGGTTGAATATGGATTACAATATAGTATTTTCACCTTTTTGTTGTTGTTTGCTTGTTTTTCTTTCTTTCTTTCTCATATTCCCCATTTTGATCTGATTTTTCTTGTGCAGTATGGTAAATGTGAAAATATGTTTAGGAGAATTGCACATGTTTAACCTATATAGAATTACTTGCTATCTAGGGGAAGGGGCAGAGAGGGGAAGGAAGAGAGAAAAATATGGAACACAAGGTTTTATAAGAGTGGATGTTGAAAACTATCTTTGCATGTATTTTGAAAATAAAGAGCTATCATTAAAAAAAATTTTTTTAAAAAGATACCCCCAAAATCCTTTGAAAAATATTCAAAATCATTAATAATTGAAGAAATTAAAATTTAAACCAACCTGAGTTGTTACATCATGTTCATTAGGCTAACAAAGATGGGAAAAGTAATTTTTTTTAGAAAGACTTGTTATTGTTTGTCCTTTGTTTTCAAATAGGATTAATAAGAATATTAGGGTAATATCTTCACTTGTGCATGAATTGCATTTAAGTGAGGCAAACTTTCACAAAGTCATCAGCCTCACTCTCTCCTCCAGAGTTATCAAAGTCCAGTGGCAATTCATAAATCAAGATGATTAGTAATGACCCAGGATATAATGGGTGATCTTAGTGGCTATGGTGTCATCAGTCTTGTGAAGAATGATAGAGATGTCCCAACATTGTCCCAATAGAACATTGGAAAATGTTCTATTTTTAAAAAAGGAAAAGAGAGCGCGGCCTGCAAACTTTAGGCCAGTGAGTATAGTTATTCTATCAATTGAAGCAATGATCATAAAGAACTTGTGTGCCTTTATCAAGAATATTACAAATCAAACTCAGTTCTTCCTTCCTTCCTTCTTCCCTCTTTTTCCCTTTCTCCCTCCCTCTCTCCCTTCATTCTTTTCCTCTTCCCTCTCTCCTCCCCTCTCCTTCCTCTGTCTCTGCCTTCTTTCCTTCTTTTTTCCTTCCTTTCTTCCTTCCTCCCTCTCTCCCTCCCTCCCTCCCTTCCTACCTACCTCCCTTTTCTTCCTTCCCTTCCTTCCTCCTTCCCTTCCTCTCTTTTTCTCTGTCTTTTTATTTCTTTCTTTCTTTCCTTCCTTCCTTCCTTCCTTCCTTCCTTCCTTCCTTCCTTCCTTCCTTCCTTCCTTCCTTCTTTCCTTTCTCCCTCCCTCCCTTCCTTCCTTCCTTCCTTCCTTCCTTCCTTCCTTCCTGCCTTCCTTCCTTCCTTCCTTCCTTCCTTCCTTTCTTCTTGACATGATTACTAGACCAACAGATAACAGGAATGCTATGAATATAGTTGTCTTAGTTTGGTTTTTTTAACCAAAGCATTTCACAATGGCCCTTGTTCTATTCTTTTGAACGATATGGAGAGATATGGGTTAAAGAGGAGCATAAGTTAGATTGATTTAAAACTGGTTCTATGGCAGGAACTGAAAAATAGCCATTTGGGTTTCCATGTCAACTTGGAGAGAAATTTCTATTTGAGCTCCCTTGGGATCTGTGCTTGGCTCTGCAATACTTAAAGAGGTATAGTTACATTTTTATTGAAAACTTGGATGTGACAAAACCAAAACCCATTCCTGTTAAAAAATACTATTAATTTTTTTAAAGTTTTTTTTTAAATGATCCGTCTATTTAAATCCATCTATTTAAATCTATTTAAAACCATCAGCAAGCATCATATGTAAATCATATCAAATGTACTAGAGGCATTTCCAACAAAATCAGAGGTGAAACAAGGCTACCACTATCACTATTACTATTCAAAATTATATTAAAAATGTTAGCTTTAGCAATAAAAGAGGAAAACTTGGGTAAAGGCCATAGAAGACATGATTATCATATTTGAAGGTGATGCAAAACTAGTAAAAAAAAGCCAATAAAATATATAACAGGGCCAGAATCCAAAAAGGCCTCAGCAGATTAGAACTATTGATCAAATCTAATAGTCAGAAATTTAATAGGGATAAATATAAGATAATATAGTTTAAAAAATCAACTTCACAAATACAAAATGGGGGACATGATTCCCCTATTTGGTATATATCAAATTCTTCTGAAAAAGATCCGGAAGTTTTACTGCATGACAAACTCACAGCAACAATAACCACAAAAATTCCCATATGTTCTTAAAATACATTAAGGCATTCATGGTATTTAGAAATAGAGAAGGGATCGACCTGATCTACTCTATCCTGTTCCAAACATATCTAGAGTGTTATGTTCAACTCTTGACATCACATTTTGAGAAAAAAATTGGTAAACTGAAAAGCATATATATAAGATGGAAAGGATGGTGAAGGCCCTTGTGAGGTTCCATTGGTTAAAGGAACTATGGATGGTTATCTTGAAGAATAGAAGAATAGCCGGGCTAGTATGGCTATATTTAAGTGTTTGAATGACTGTCATGTGGAAGAAAGATTAGATTTGTTTTGCTTAACTTCAGAGAACAGCAAAAGGAACAGTGAGGAGAAGCAGCTCAGAGACAAAGGACATAAGGAAAAGCTTCCTAATAATTAGTTCTATTGAAAAGCCAAAAGAGTTGCTTCAGGAAGTCGTGGATTTCCTCTTACTTGAGGTCTTTCAACACCAGATGACTCGATGACCTCTGAGTTTCCTTCCAATCCTGTGATTCTATAATATTCAAAAATTCCTTCTAAAATTCAGTTTAATTCAGTGTCTTTCTTAATCTTCATTTTCTATCAAATGTTTTGCTTGGCTTTGATTCTGCAGCAACCATCCTTCCCCCTGGCCCCTTTATAAACTGATCATCTGAAATGTTATCATCTTGAAGAGTGACTCAGGTTTGGGTGTTCTACCCTTTTTCAACTCACTCTCAATTGCCTCTCCCCCCTGAGTTGAGGGCTAAAGTGCAAAACACCAAATCCTTCCTTAGAGGTCAAAAATGTTCAGCTTCCCATTAGTTCCCCCCCAGAACAGGAACTGTCTCTTTTTCTTATTTATATTCCCAGTGTTTAGCACAGTGCCTGGAACATAATAGGTATTTGATAAATATTTACTGAATTGAATTTTAATGGGAAATAGAAAATATTTTCCCTGAACCTCACAGTTCCTTTTAAAAACCCATGTTGTCAGAGTTACAATGATACAATTATGCAAGATGACAATTTGTTATTAAAAAAATAAACATTTTTGGTTATCAGGAGGAACACTTTTTCAACCATTTGTTCCAGCTTCTTAATTAGTATGAATACTTGATTACTCAATTCAATTCAACAAGCATTTATTAAGTACTTACTATGTGCCAGTTATTGCTCTGGGTTCTGAGGATAGAAAGACATTCTTTTTCTAGAAATTCATTATAGCTTTATTATGTCATCCTTTCCAGTCAGTATGAAAAAGTAAAAACTCTGAGTCAAATTGAATTCATAAAGTAAGTTAAGAACTGAGTAATGGAGCCATATTTGTCTCTGGTTTTATTTGTAAAAGACATTTTTCTCATTTTTCTCTGTGTCTGAATGGATCATAAAGTGTGAACTTTGTTTTACCTTTATACATTTTATATTTTAGTTTATATCTTTAAGTATAACCCTCCTTTTATATTTTCGTTTATACCTTTAATTATACCTTCCCCAAAAGTCCTACCCTTATTGTAGTATATTATTTCTTAAGATTATGCTAGTGGAATTTAGATGAGATGGCAAAGTTTGGAGTAATGGTCTGGCGTAGAATTATGTGTCTATTACACACAAGAATGGGTTGAATAATTAGAGTAAAGAAAAATCATTAATGGACTGGTATTAATATGGAGGCAGATTTTTTGTAGAATATACCAGAGTTCTTCCCTTTGTTTAATGCTGCTCAACAATTTTTTTTTCAATGACTTAGATGAAAGCTTGTAAGATGGCTTACATACTTAATAACTTACAGGTAATTAAACCAGGACATATATAGGTCAATAGCATGCTACAATATCCAGGTAAATTAATGTCATCTTAGGTTGCATTAAGAGAGATAATACTATCTAGAAAGGAAATGTTAATCTGACTATATCCTATCCTGTTCAATACAATTGGATTGTTTGTGTTTAGATCTTTATACTTCATTTTAGGAAGGACATTGATATGCAGTGTGAGAAAATTTGATTGACTATCTCTGTCTTTAAAATTTCTCCTGAGTTTCAGGAAATAAAAATGGGAAGCAAGTCATGGTAGATTCTGAGACTTTTTTTTAAACCAAAAATAGAATTACTTTGAGGTAGAACTAACCTCCATGAATGAGAGAAGAGAATAGGAGGGACACTGGCTGTGCTTTATACATTCTAGCATTTGAAAATCTTGGGTTGAGAGACAAGCAGTTCTTAGTGAAGCAGTTAGGAAGAATAAATTAATGCATAAATAAAGAAGCATTTATATGCTTACTATGTACCAAGCCCTGGATATGCAAATAGAAAATTCAGACAATCCTTCCTCTCAAAGAAATCATGTTCTAATTGAGGAAGGCAACTCATATAAGAAGGCCAGCTGCAGGGTGGATGGAAAGGCCCAGTGGTCCAGAGGCCGCAGTGGCAGGACAAATGGTAATGATGCAGTTGGTTTGAAAGGCCTGTGGCAAGACTGTAAGCTCCCATCTTTTGCCCACCAGGCAATGCATGTTACATTGCACTCAACTGATCAAGAAGAAATCAGAGCTCTTCTCCATCATGTGCTATGTTGCAGATGGGCCATAATGCATCACCAACCCTATCTGTCCTTGGGGTGCTGATCCCCTGCCTGGGGGCAGAGCAATGACTCAGCTACAGCTGCTCCAATGGCCAAGACGTCCCCATCACTAGCTGCAAAAAAAGGAGGTTAAACAAGACTAGACGGCAGAGAAGGAGCAGAGGTGACTGCCATGTTCCTGAGCAAATATGGAGTCACAGCAACCAGGGCTGTCACCATCCCTCAGCCAGGAGGCGAGCAGACTGCTCTTACTAAATGCATCTTACTGAAAGGATGCTTTTCTCATAGAAGTGGTTTGCCATAACACAGACCTATTCTATTGGTTTGAGACTGAGTATCCGTATGCACCAGCAACCAGGGGAGGAAGCAAGGACAATTGAGAGGCTAGCAATGATTTTTACCATTGGTAATGGTAAAATACTGTGCTGCAATCATCTACAATCCAGAGTTTGCAGAGAATTAAAGGAACAAATATTGATTGAATTAATTTTAATCATACTTGTTTTATGCATATTCTTTCATCCTTAAGGGAGGTAATAAGTAACCTTCTTCTCCCATGATTCTCTATGAGCCTCAATACAGGAAGTCCACTCCCAAAACTGAATAAATGATCAGAAAGGAAAAAGAAAGACAAAGGAGATATAGGTATTGATACCTTTTTCTGAATAGACGTAAAATAATTTGTTTCCTTAATCCCTTTAATTCTATTTTTTTAAGCTACAGCACTCCATTTGCTTCATGTTTAATTTGATCAGTTCAAAGGGAAGAGAGAATGAATTACCCCAAGGAGTAAAGACTAAAATCAATACAACTTATATATCTTATTATTTCACTACTTTTTCATCTCCCATATTAGAATTTGAGGTATGGTATGCTTTCAAAAGGGGTGAAAGTTTTGAGTTCAGCGCCATTTTGACAAAATATAAAGAGCAAAAACATTGAAGTGCCAGTGTGGAGGAAGGCAAAGAAATCTGATTTCTTTCAGCCTTTGTGCTCCCTCTAATGGAGAGAAAGGATATTGACACCTGATAAAAGTTAAAATCTGCAAGACAGCAGCCAGGAGGCTGAAAGTTCAAATAGAATACTACCTGGTAATTGGTATGTCAAGTGAACTCTGAGTTAATTCAACTCCCCAACAGGATCTTAGCCCAGATGGCCATAACAGTGAACTAAAACCAAACATCAAATCTTTGAGTGCTTAGACAAGTTGAAAGAGATCCTAAGAAAGACAACCCAGGTGGTAAGATTTAGGGCCAAACTATGGTAGAATTTGTTGAAGAAATGATCTTGATAATAAGCTAAGTAAGAAAAAACTTGGGAGACATAAGATTTTTTTTTTCAAATATTTAAAGGGCTATCATGTAGGAGAGAAATGAGACTTACTCTATTTTGTCCCAGAATTCAGAATGAGGAACAATTTATGGAAGCTGAATGCTAGTAGCTTTAGATTTGATATAAAGAAAATCTTCCTAAAAAATTAAAACTATCCATAAAAAGGTGAGCTGATCAGGAAGGTGGTAGGATTCTAATAAGTAGGAGTATGTAAGCAAAGATTGTCTAGCCTCTCTTATCTAGAAATCTAGATAGGATTTCTATTTATGTATTGTCTGGGCAAGATCATTTCTGAACCGCTTCCAATTCTGAGGTTCTGTGATTCTGTGAAACTAAAGGCAAAATAAAACATTATTTCATGGTAGTCAAAGTCAATAACATGTTAAAAGAAGAATGAAAGAAAATTATTCATTCAGTGTTTATTATGTGCCAATATAGTATGAATACTTCCATCAAGAAGAGAGATTTCATTTTATTCAGTAAAGAAATAAAAACCATAGTATGCATGATGTCAGATGAAGTTTATGTGTTGGTTAGTTTTGCTTAGTTATTTTTCTTTATTATATAAGAGAATTATATTGGAGTACATAATGATATATAAATGATATTAACACAAAAGGCAGAAATAATTTCTTTTAAAGAAAATAATTGGAAAGTTCTAGGTGTGGTAAGCAATATTTGATGTAAAAAAATGAAGTTAGTACTGTACATATTTTTCCCTCAGATCCTCCTGCACTTTTCATTTCTAATAGGTGAGAACTTTTAATTATGATTGGTGTGTTGTTTTAATTTGTATGTATCTAATCAAGATATAGAGCGTTTTTATGACTACACATAGCTTTGATTTCTTCTTCTAAAAACTGCCTTTTTATATCTGACTATTAATCACTTGGGGAATGTCTCTTAGTTTTACAAATTTGACTCAATTCTATACTCAATATATATTTGAGAAATCAGGCCTTTATGAGAGAAACTTGATATAAACTTTATTTTTGATTGTCTATGGTATCTTTTAGCATAATATACATAATGTCTATGGCATCATTGTCTATGGTATCTTTTAGCATAATATAGATTTCCCCATCTCTTTTAATTAGTCTATTTTTACTTATTCTTTGTTTGATGTTAATAGTTGCTACCCCTACCTTTTTTATTTTAGCTGAAGCATATTATATTCTATTCTAGCCCCTTATTTAACTCTGTGTGTCTTTCTGTTTCTAGTCTGTCTCTTGTAAATACGATACTGTAGGATTTTAGTATGTTTTTCTGTTTTAAATCTTTTTTTATTTAATTAAAGCTTTTTATTTTCAAAACATATGCATGGATAATTTTCAACATTCACTTTTACAAAACCTTGTGTTCTAAATTTAATCCAATATTTGTTAAACATGTGCAATTCTTCCATGCATATTTCCACAATTATCATTTTGCACAAGAAAAATCAGATCAAAAAGAAAAAAAATGAGAAAGAAAACAAACAAAAAAAAGAACAGAAAGAATGAAAATGCTATGTTGTGATCCACACTCAGGACCCACAGTCCTCTCTCTGGGTGTAGATGGCTCTCATCATCATAAAATCATTGGAACTGGCTGAATCATCTCATTGTTGAAAAGAGCCATGTCTGTAAGAATTGACCATCATATATACTGCGACATATTTAACTTATATAGGACTGCTTGCCATCTAGAGGAGGGGGTGGAGGGAGAGAGGGGAAAAATCGGAACAGAAGTTAGTGCAAGGGATAATGTTGTAAAAAATTACCCTGGCATGGGTTCTGTCAATAAAAAGTTATGATAATAAATAAATTAATTAATTAAAAAATAAAAAATAAAATAAATAAATAAAAAGAATTGACCATCATATAATCTTCTTGTTGCCATGTACAATGATCTCCTGGTTCTGCTCATTTCACTCAGCATCAGTTCATATAAGTCTCTCCAAGCCTCTCTGAAATCCTCCTGCTGATTGTTTCTTAAAGAATAATAATATTCCATAACATTCATATACTATAACTAATTTAGCCATTCTCCAACTGATGGGCATCCACTCAGTTTCCAGTTTCTTGCCACTACAAAGAAGGCAACTGTTACAAACATTCTTGCACATACAGGTCCCTTTCCTTTCTTCAATATCTCTTTGGAATATAAGCCCAGTAGTAACACTGCTGAGTTAAAGGGTATGCACAATTTGATAACTTTTTGGGCATAATTCCAAACTGCTCTCCAGAATGGTTGGATTCCTTCACAGTTCCACCACCAATGCATCAGTTCCCCAGTTTTCCCACATCCCCTCCAACATTCATCATTATCTTCTCCTGTCACTATAGCCAATCTGACAGGTGTGTAGTGGTATCTCAGAGTTGTCTTAATTTGAAATGCTGATGATTTATGTGGATTTATTTTGTATCCTGCAACTTTGCTAAAGTTATGAATTGTTTCTAGTAGTTTTTTTAGTTGACTTTCTTTAATTGACACTCTTCTGAAAAGAGTGATAATTTGGTTTCCTCATTACCTATTGTAGTTCCTTTAATTTTTTTCTTTTATTGCCAAAGCTAACATTTCTAATACAATATTGAATAGCCTTTCTTTGCTAAGTGGGAGTTGGGGATGAACACATAAAGAAACTTAAAAAGCAGTCTCTGCCCTCAAAGTGTGTGTGTGTGTGTGTGTGTGTGTGTGTGTGCGTGTACACATTCTAATAGAGTCTATTTTCCCAGTGCAGATTGAGGCCCCAGAGGATTCTGGCTTCACTCTGATTCTTGGGCAGGGAAGGACTCTTTCTTCCTCCATCCCCAAGTGGAGTTACACCTTATGATAACTTCCCAAGGAGCTGGAATTTATCTTTACTTCTACTTCAGTCTGGCACTTCAAGTCATCATTTTTTCTGGCTCAACAAATATGGAGGAACTCAGCCCAGGAATATACAGAGCCACAAGTAAGCAAAAGATATATATATATCATATATTCTGTACGTGTGTGTGTGTGTGTGTGTGTGTGTGTGTGTGTGTAAGGGAGGATCCATGTACTTGTCTGGAAAGTTCTAAAGGAAAATACACTACATTTTGGAAGGGTACCTTTTTTCAGAGTTTGGAAGAGAGCAGCAGTGGTTTGTTGCTCTGAGAGATTGTTTTCTGCCTACCATGGCATCATAAAATTTGCCCTGCTTACAATCTAGGAGTAATTGAAATATACAGGCTACTTCATATAGGGCTCTATAAGGGCCTGGAGATCATCCAACCCTTATTCAAATACACAAATAATGTTAGTATATGACAGAATTTTAAAATGACATGAAAGAGATGGAGACCATATGGTTGAGGTTCAGAGGAGAATTCACATCCTCTTGGGTGGAGGTGGGGGAGAATCATCAAAGGTTTCTTAGTAAAGTATTCCTGTATTGCTAAGTCAATACTCTGGTTCAGGGCCAAAGATCAGGACTGGGAAAACCTTGAACTTTTCTTCCAGAGTTGCCATAAGGATCAAATAAGACTATAATTGTAAAGCATCAGGCATATAGCAAGCACTGTAAATGTTAGCTATTTATTATTAATATTACTAGGAAGGTCTTTCAGATTCCTCTGAATCCAGGTTGGTGGTACAGTGAATAGAGTGCCAAACCTGAAGTCAGGAGTTTAAATTTTGTGAGTTTAAATCTGACTTCAGACACTTACTATCTGTGTGACCCTGAACAAGTCACTTAATTCTGTTTGCCTTGGTTTCCTCATCTGTAAAATGAGTTAGAGAAAGAAATGGCAAACCAGTCCAGTATTTTTGTCAAGAAAACCCCAAATGTGCTCATGAAGAGTTGGGACATGGTTAAAAAAAAAACAAGTGAATTTTAACAAAATATATTAAAATAATCACTTTGAGTCAGTTCAATCTCATCAAGTACTGGTACATATTTCACAATCTAAACTCTATAAACTCTGTAAATTAAATAAGAAACAACTTCTCCTCACTCCCTCTACCATTCCCAACACCACCTTGGATGATATAATTAATCTGCCCAATTTAGATGTTCTGGGGATGAAAAAATTATAATTTCCAAGGCCTGATCTTCGATTCCAGTGACATGGTAGCTAGTAAAAAGATGCTTAAATTGAAGAATGTTACACTAGAGAGCCTTGGCTAATAATCCCCTGTTTGATTCCCATCTCTGGGGCTCACTTTTCTCATCTGAGGAAATAAAGAATTTAAGCTAAATATTTCAAAGCTCCTTTTCAACTCTAAAATTTTGATCCTAATATAAAAAAACTTACTTAGGTATCCCAAATCTAGACAAGCAAAGGACAAAACTAAGGAAGGAATCACATATTATATAGAAGAAAAAACATAAGTTTAGCTAGGCAAGAAATCAAGTTCATAGAAATTAATTAAAAGCAGAAGCTATATTTATAAGGACCGAGTCCAGAGTCCAGTAAAGACAGTGAAGAATTAGTAAAAACAGCAACTATGTCAACTGGACCAGAACCAGCTTCTAACTTATGGGTGGCCAGAGCTGACTGGTCAGGTTAGAGACCCAAGAGTCAGAGATCAAATAGAAATTTAATTAATATCAAAGAGAAGAAAACCCCACGGTGATACAATCATCTTAGAGACTGTCCCCTTAGGAATGCCAGCATTGTCCACTCATGAACGTGCCATGAGAAGGGTTACTCATAACCTTAGCATGATTAGGTCATGGGTCCAGTCTATTTTTGCATATAAAACACTGCCTTTGTCCAATGTATTAAGCCCTCCTCCTCAGGAGGATTTCTGCTTGCAAGCATTTTCCTCAGTTTGAAATTAAACTTTTGTTTGATTCCTCCCTCTTCTGTCTCAGGTCTGCTCTGTTCGGTTCTGGCCACCCACAAGTTAGAGGCCGGTTCCCATCTGGTTGACAAGAGCAAAATTACTGACCTTTGATCTGAGGGCAGAGACTGTTTACTTTTTGCCATGCTTTATACAGCCTGGTTGGGTGTAGGTGGCCCTGAACCCACAGTCATAAATTGTAATAGGAAACCAGTAAGGAGCACGCAAGTAAATTCTTTCTATCTGTACCAGCAACAGGGATCCTAAGAGCCTTCCCAGTGGAGGAATAACCCAAGTGATCAAGTCTAAAGTAGGTACATCTATATGCCCAAAGTGAAGAGGATTGAAGCTATCCGTAATTATCCACACACACAATGACCTCAGTGCCCTAAAGGACAACTGTGAAAGACTAAAAGGCAAGAACCAAAAAGCTTCCCAAGTCTTGGAAGAGAGGTGATGGATGGACTATAAGTACAGAAAGCAACAGCTAATGTTTAACCCCAGAGAAATATCCTTGACACAAAGATGTATTATAGACATTTATTACCCAGGGTAGGGGAAGAAAGAAGAGATCTTCCTTTGTATAATTATATTGATTATATTTCTGGTTATGAGAGAGGACTTGGTTGGGGGGTAGGTGGTAAGAGTTTTTTTGGAGGAATGGGGACAGCAGTGATAGTATAACAAATACAAGTATATAGAAGAGAGTAGAAAGAAGTTAAGAAAGGGACACAGAGAAATAAGACAATGTTAGAACTTAAGTGATACATTTAAAATGTACTTTAAAAAAACTGGGTCATATATAATGCTCTTTTTTGAATTTTTGTATATGATATCCCCAAAGTCTCAATTCAATTTTAGGCTAGTTGAAAGAAAATGTTCATATTCTTAAAACCTAAAAGGAAATGCTCATATCTTTTTTTTTTTTTTTTAAATTTTTGCTGAGGTAACTGGGATTAAGTGAGTTGCCCAGGGTCACACAGCTAGAAAGTGTTAAGTGTCTGAGGTCAAATTTGAACTTCAGGCCTGGTGCTCTATCCACTCACTGTATCACCTAGCTGCCACCAAATCTCTGGATGTTTATTAAATTCATATAATGACTAATATAATAATAATAATAATAATTTTTTCCTGGTCTCTCTATTTAGGCTTTAGATTATTCTAGCCAAAATTATTTTCTAATATAGGATCTCTACCCTACACTACATCTCAATGTACCTTGCATGTCTGTCTACCATCTTGGAATGCCCTCCTTGCTTCATTCCCACCAAATTCTACTGATTTAAAATGAACCATCAAATTTTATCTTTGCCCTTCCTGATTCTTCTAACCAAATTAATTTCTCTCATCTGAACCCTGTATATTTTGTTACACAATTCTGCATTTGATCATATGCTGCTTTGTATTGTCCTCTGATTATTTCAAGCACATTAATCTTATTTTTCTTCAACTGATTATGAGCTCCTTAAGGGCAAGGACTTTTGTATCTTTTCTTTTGTATCCCTTAGATTGTCTAGACACTGTGCTGGAGACACACGTGTTCAATTAGTGGTTACTGATAGAATTGGAATGAACTGCCTTAGAAAGAAATGAGTTCCTCTCACAGGGGTTCATCAGTCAAAGAGATTGGATGATCACTTGTCAAGAATGTTGAAGTAAAGGGTCTTGCTTGATCATGGGTTGGACCAGAGATCCCTTCCAACTTTGACATTCTGTGATTTACTCATCTAATTCAAAGAGAGAATTTGTTTTATCCTATATGAAGTGTGCCTGGGAGAAAAATATCCTCAAGTAGATTAACATATTCTTGTAGTTATAATAATCACACAATCAAATATCCTTTCTCCCTATCCCCATCCTGAATGACAAATTTCTACAATACATTTTTGTGTCTAGGAAATAATTAAACCTCTCATAGCAAATATAATTCAGCACTGCTAGTTCATTATAATTCACAAAAACGCCTGTTGGAATGTGCGTGCCTAGTGTGTATTAGGCACAGACATTCTTGTTTTTATTTATCAGAGTGAGGATTGGATGGAATGATGCTATCAACTTTATCAGTCTTTCTACAAGCATCACAAAAACTTTTACATCAAACATTCCTTATGATAGTCATCTAAACACAGAGCACTCACATGATTCACATCTGAATGCTCAAAAAACAACCACTAGACATGATAAATCATCTAAATTTGGAATGCTTGGAAGAGGCAAAAGATATTGGAAACCTTGGAGGAAAGGATAGGATGTTCTTTTACATTACAAATCTTCAGTATAATTCCCCTCTGACTTCATAAATATGTCTTCTTTTATCATAAGTTCATGTTCTGTATCACTGTAAAATTTTAGTATAGTAACTCTAGGAGGCAGCTAGTGGATAAAGCACTGGTCTTGGAGTCAAGAAGATTTGAGTAGTTAATCACTTAATCTCTGCCTATTTCAGTTTCCTCACCTATAAAATTGAGATAATAATAGCACCTATAGTGCTAGAGTGAGGATCAAATAAAATGATATTTGTAAAAAGCTTAGCATAAAGCCTGGAACACAGAAGATAATTAACAAATACTTGTTCCATTTGATTTTCCCTTTTCAGGGATGTTTGGGAATTTCAAAAAAAATTTTGTAATTTCTTACTTTATTCAGACCACTCTTTTCTTATTTATGTTTTGACCCAATTTATCATCCATTTGCAATGTCCATCCAGATATCACAGATACTTTTATGGGCAAACTCTATATGTGTTTCATCTAACTGCTTGTCATAGACTAGACCATAGGTATTCTTCATTTACTTGATTTTTCCCAATATAAATAATTAGTTCAAACAAAATTACCCTTTGCCAATCTCTCTTAATTCTAGTACCTTCTCTTTGTTAATTATAACTTGTTTATAACTTGCTTTGTATATATTTGTTTATATGTTGTCTCTCCTAGTATAGTGTAATCTCCTTGAGAGCAAGCACTATCTTTCTTTTTCTTGTCCGCTTGGAGCTTAACAGAACTTAGAACGTAGCAAGTGCTTAATAAATATTTATTGATGTATTGATTGGGTATGTATCTTATATAAGAAGTTCTGTCATATTCTTGAGCTTGATGCAATCAATACAATGTCATCTGCGAACAGGAAGATTTGGAAAACTTCATGTTCTATAGGGAATGCCTCTGTGACTCACACCTATCCTCCTCACTGACAATGTTGAAAATTTTAGTATAGCACACTCTAGGAGGCAGCTAATGGATAGAGTACTGGCCTTAGAGTCATGAAGACTTGAATCAAGATCAGTATTTTCTTAGTCCCCTCTCCTTGCTTTTTTTTGTATTTATAAGGTCTGTGATGTTTTCCACACCTTTTGATGTTTTTTCTCTTTTAGTTATGTCCCTTCAAAGTTGTGTCCCTATTAACAAGGACTTCATCTGTTTATACTTGGTCTAGTTTAGTAGCTTTTCTCATCTCTTTTTCCTTCTGTGAGTACATTTCCTCTATGAGCACATCTGGAATTGCAATATTAGAGTTTAAATGTTGTGGTTCCACAGTGAAAAAAATATGTTATAAAAATTCATTTTCATCCTCAAATGCCTTTGGGATGATTATGTTTTGTTTGGTCACTTGCCAAGTCCTTTTTTTTTTTTTTTTTTAATAAGTTTTACTCTCCACTGCTTATGTCTGTTTAATGAGGCAATAATCCTTTATCATCCTTCTCCATAAGATTTTATAAATGTATTTAAATTATAAACCTCTGTGGTCTTTGGTTGTCGTAGCTCTCTGTTTTAAGAATTAAATGTTTGCTAAAGCAATTTTAAAAGGCTCTTTTTGATCTTTTTGTTATGGCAATTGATTTAACTTTGTTATGAAAGCATTATTGTCAGCAATTTTTTTGTTTAGTTTTTTACCATCCACTTCCCAATTGTTTCCATCAGTAACTCATTCAAATAATCTAGATTGGATTTTTAAAAATTGCATAACATATCTTTTTCTCATCTCTATTCTTTCCTCTAGATATGTATTAATTTTTGTTTTTGCTCTAACAAATTGATGGTCTGACTATACAGGCAACCAAGTCAGTAACAATTCCATCATAAATAATGTGTCATTTCTTTTGTGTTAAAATATATTCAGTTCCAGACTTTGAGATGTGAGTTGGTATAAGATATACCCAGGAAATCAGATTCTCAGACAAAATATCTGTAATGTCTAGTGTAAGTTTGTATCCTTTTATAATTTGGACAATTTTCTTTTCTCAGGGTAAAATATAGCTGAAACACTCTTTTTTCCAAAATCTAATTTGCATGTGAATTATATAAGTAGATTTGAGGAGAATCTTCAAAGTTGAAACCAGGGAAAATCTCCAGTAGGGTCTGAAAACACATCTTAGAGCCTCTACTATCCATTGAGATTGCAGGTTAATGTGAGCTGAAGTCTTAGAGAAGAGCTGAACCAGAAGTGGAGCTGAGCTGAGGTCAGCAACTTCACCTGGTGAGGTATGGATGGGAGCAGATTTTGGAGTTAAATCTCCCACCTGCTCCCCCTCTCCCCTTCCCCCCCCCCCTCGCCCCCTGTGAGATGGAAACTCCAGGGCCCAGCTAACAGAGGAGACCTAGAAAATCTCTATGCTTAGGGACTGCAGTTTCCAGAAAAAGTTTAACAACGGCTCAGCAGCCCAGAAGAGAATCCCAAGGGTGGTTTTTGTTGTTGTTTGTCCTTTGTTCTCAAGGATGACCATGACATCAGGGAAGTGATGCTATGACATATAAAGGAATAGCACGTAAGCGAGGGAGGGCTGGGCAAGGTCACCTGCCTCATTTTCTCTTCCTGCACCACCTGGGTGCAGTGGCAGGATATAGATCAGGACGACTGGAGGTGGCCCTGAATGTAGTGGGAGACCTTGGTCTTTTTTAAAATCAAGCTGAGATTCTGCAGAAGAGTGTCCTGATTTGCCCATGAATTGCAACAAAAGATCTCAAGGTCCAAAATCCAATGTTGTGAGTGGCTCATTTGCCTTTCTTTTGTACATTTTCCCCCACTAATCTTCCTTAAACACACTGAGTGCATCGGTAGGAGAATGCGTCCTGATTTTATGGGGTGGAATGTTAGATTTCAATTATTCTTGTTTTGTCTTCTACAGAGTAAATGTTTCTGATTAAGAGTTAATGATGTCATTGCCAGCACTCTAGCATCCTCATTTCCCTTCCACTCAAAACTGGGACTCATCCCCAAGGGATACTTGTACTCCTTTTGATTAGTCTTCAAAATTTTGTCACTTCCCTGCCATTTCCATATCATGCATCTGAAAGCATACCTGCTCCCCACCCATGTTTTCTAGTTCCTCTTTTTTTGCATTATCTTCCCCCATTAGAATGTCCCTTGCTTGTTGAATGTTGCTGGCTTTTATTTCTATCCCAAATGCTAAGCCAGCAGCCTGAGACATAGTAAACATCTTTATCATTCGATTCATCTTGGCTGATTGGTTTAAATAGAAACACACCAAAAGGAGCCCAGAAACTACAGTTGTGAGTAATAAAAGTAAAACTTCCTAACACCAAGGTTGCCCCCTAGAATCTTGAGAAAGTTATTTGAGCCCTCTTGTATGAGAGTAGAAATTAAATTGGAATGAAATACTGTGAGATAGACATTGAACTCTTTGAGGAAGGAATGATGTCTCTTCACACCAGCCTCCCTGCTTGATTATGACTCTAAATCATGCTTTTCCCCTCCACCCCCCAATAAGCTCATCACCAGAAATCTCATTGCCATGGAGATTGATTCAGCTTTCATTCTCAACATCTCACCATCCCTCAGGTGCCTTTCCGCTGATTGGAGAGCTGAAGGGTAGAGCAAAAAACTCCTCTCAACGCATCCTTTTATAAAAGCCTTAGCATTTTTCACTCTTCTCTTCATTTCCTACCAGCTGCTCTGCTCTTCTTGGTTTAAATTCTGTGAATGTCAGCCCTTACCTCCAGAAACACGATCCAAACCCCTTCTTCAGCTTCCTTTTATGTACTGTCCTCTTTGGATTGTAAATTCCTTGAGGACAAGAGCTATCTTTTCCTTATTTGTATTCCCAGCATTCACCCATAGCCGATGGTTAATAAATGTTTATTGATAATTGACTACTCTGAATAGATAACAACTACTAGAGTATAGATTGGTTTATAAATTTAGATCGAATGAACCTAAAAGGAGAAGGGATAACTGAATAATGGTAGTAGAAAGCCTGAAGATGGCAATGGAGAACAAGAAATATTCTGACTCTCTCACCATCAGTAGTGAAGAAGAAGAATAGCTAGAATTTACATAGTGCCTACTATGTTCCAGGCATTGAGCCCAGCACTTTATTACTATTTCATTTAATCTTCACAACAAACCTGAGAGGCAGATAATATTATTACTCCCATTTTATAAGTGAGGAAACCCAGACAAAAAGTGATTTAAGGATCACACACGCTACTACTAAGTGCCTGAAACTCGATTTGAACTAATTATTTTCTTGATTCCAGCTCTACCAAGCACCCTAACCCTACCTAGTTACTCAGTCTGTGGGGTATGTGAGTGAAAATACAATCAGTAAGGAAAAGGTGGCCAAGATTGTCAAGTCATTAAAAGTTAACCAGGCAGTGTTCTGGGGTAAACAGCTGTGAGTGAATGATGTCTCTTCACACCAGCCTCCCTGCTTGATTATGACTCCATATCATGCTTTTCCCCAAAATAAGCTCATCACCAGAAATCTCATCGCCATGGAGATTGCAGCAGTACGATGATCCAGGATTACTCTGAAGGACTTAAGATGAAAAATCCTATCTACCCAGGGAAGAAACTGATTGTGATTTAGCATATGAGTATAAGAGGAAGAGATACCATGATTTCTCTTTACCAATGAAATGATAGGTACTTAATTATTTTAATTAGTCAATTAAATGACTAATTGTCAATTCTGAAGAAATCCAAACCCATTAACTAAAGACAAAAAAACAACTATACCTGCGATGTCATCATCATAGGAACTCCTAGTGAAAAAATCTCTTTACCAATGTAGATTTACAACTGTTCTTCAACTTGAGTGCCTTGATACACTGAAAGGTTAAGGGATTTGTTGATGATTAAACTGATACTTAAATCCAGGTTTTCCTGATTCCAAGGCCACCTTTTAGAATCTTGCCTAATGCTAAAGAAGACTCTTTTTGTGTGTTTGTGTGTGCACAAAAATGTATTGGTGGTCATATTTCTCCACAGTTTCTCTGGGGAACTTAATAGCATTTATGCTCACAACTGGTAAAGGGGACCTTTTGGAATCAATCCTCACCTTCTCTCTGCTCTTTACCCAATATCAATGATTAAAAATAGCACATTACCCTACATCAAGATAAGGTCAAAATGGGTTCATCATTTAGACATAAGCAAATCAGAAGAACAAAGGATAGTCTACCTCTCCAATCTGTGAAGGAAGGAATTTGTGACTAAAGAACAATTACATTACATTATGAAATGCAAAATAGATAATTTTGATTATATTAACTTAAAAAGTTTGTGTACAAACAAAACCAATGCAGATAAGATTAGAAGGAAAGCAGAAAACTGGAGGAAATTTTTTTTTTTATCCAAGGATTCTGATAAAGACCTGATTTCTAAAATAAAAAGAGAATTGACACATTTTTAAGAATATAAGTAATTCTCTAATTGATAAATGGTCAAAGGATATAAATAGACAGTTTTCAGATGAAGAAATTAAAACCATTTCTAGTCATATGAAAAGATGCTCTAAATCATTATTAATCAGAGAAATGCAAATTAAGACAACTCTTTCTTGGCAAAGATACTGCAATAGTTTCCCATTTCCTTGTCCTTACATGAGGGAAGGGAAATGAATATTTTATCTTTTCCAATATCAGGCACTGTGCTAAGTGCTTTATCAATTACCCATCTGATCTTCACAATAACCTGCAAGGGTAGATATTGTTATTATTCCCATTTTATAATTGAAAAAACTGAAGCAAACAATTTAAGTAAATTGAATAGGCTAACAGAGATAGTAAGTGTCTGAGGTTGGATTTGAATTCAGGTCCTCCAGACTACAGGTCCACCTGGCTGCTCTCCTCCTTTCCCCCCACTTATTGGAAGTGTATCTGTGCCCTCACCCTATCCCTGCTAGTGGGATTAAGCAAGCCTTCATTTAGAGGCTCCTGTTCCCTGTCTTCTGCTAGATCTTAGTAAGGTTATAAGGACTGACCCCGGATAAGGAAACTGAGGCAAACAGGCTTAAGTAACTTGCCCAGGATGACATAGTTTTAGTGTCTGAAGTCAGATTCAAACTTAGGTACTCCTGACTACAGGGTCAGTGCTCTATCCACTGTGCCACCTAGCCATCCCTTCTACCTGGCATCCAGGAAGGGTTCTGGGAGGAGGTGGCATTTAAACTTGTCCTTGGAGGATGTAGCATTTGAAGAGTCAAAAATATGGGAGGCACTTCAGGCAGAGAAAAAGACTTAAGCAAAGGTATAGAGGCTGTTGGATGGTGTGGCAAGAAAAAAGAAAGCCTACTATTATATATATATATATATATATATATTTAATAACAGCTTTTTATTTTCAAAATATATGCAAAGATAGTTTTTAATATTCACCCTTGCAGCACTGTTTCTATTGGGCCTGAATCCAAAAAAATCAAAAAAAGAGAAAAGGACCTTCGTCATGTGTAAAAATGTTTGTAGCAGCCCTTTTGGTAGTGGTAAGAAACTGGAAACTGAATGGATGCCCATCAGTTGGAGCATGGCTAAGTAAGTTATGGTATATGAATGCTATGGAATATTATTGTTCTGTAAGAAATGACAGCAGGATGATTTCAGAAAGGCTTGGAGAGACTTACAGGAATTGATGCTAAGTGAACTGAGTAGAACAAAGAGAACATTGTACACAACAACAAGATTATGTGATGATTAACTCTGCTGGATGTAGCCCTTTTCAACAATGAAGTGATTCAGGCCAGTTCCAATAGACTTGTGAGGGAGAGAGCCATCTGCATTCAAAGAGAGGACTATGGGAACTGAGTATAGATCACTATATAGTAGTTTAACCTTTTTTGATGTCTGCTTCCTTTTTGTTTTCTTTCATTTTTCCTTTTTGATCTCATTTTTCTTGTGCAGCATGATAATTGTGGAAACATGTATAGAAGAATTGCACATGTTTAACATATATTGGATTAATTGCTGTCTAAGGGAGGTGGTGGGTGAAGAGAGGGAGAAAAAAATTGAAATACAAGGTTTTGCAGGGTTGAAAACTATCTTTTGCATGTATTTTGAAAATAGAAAGCTTTAAAAAAAATCACACTAAATAAAAATCTAAGATAAAAGTCAAAATTACATTTTCTCTTTAGTTCAAGGTTCTACCCCCATCATCACTATTTTCTCCTTTGCTATTAAAGAGAAGTATGGGTGTGTTCAATATTTCAAAGGCTACTGATTCCTGGAGCGGTAATTCAAATTCCATGTCAAATTATAGATAAAAAAAAAAAGCAGCATAGAGAAAAAAATCAGGCCACGAAATCTGTCTTTTTAAACAATGAATGAAGGAGCAATTATAGGAAAAATAAGGTCCCTGTGATTTCCTCTTCACAAAAACTTTTGCAGTAGAAAGAACTTTCTTTGGTTTTGAAGAACCAAGGAACCGAGTTCCAGTCCCAGCTCTGCACTTGCTATCTATATGACTTTGGTTTCCTAATCTGTAAAATAAGGAATCTATACTAAATGACTATATTTAAGGTGCCTTCCAGCTGTAAATCTATGATTATTTGAGTTCTCACCCTCCTTTCTCTCATCTCTGATTAGTTCTCTTTCTCAACCCTTTGCTATTACTCTCTTCTGAGGCTCAATTTTGCTCTTCATCTTACTTTCCTTGTAGATTTCATTCATCATTTTGATTTTTATTTGAATGCTTTCCCATTATAGATGATCCTCATATGTATAAATCTAGTCTTCATCTCTCACTTTTTATTTTCATATTTATAGCTATGTACAAGACACCTTTAATTGGATATATGAAACATCAAAAACTGAAATCATTTTTCCCCAAACTGACTTTCTTCCTCAAGTTCCCTCGTTCTATTAGTGGTACCATCTGCTCAATATTCTATATTTTTGTTGAAAACTACTTTAAATTTTTTTCATAAGGCATCTTTAAAGGGTGTTTTAAAATGAAGAGATGATAGTCTTTTTAGAAAATAATTTCTGGGAGGGTGTGAATTTAAAATAGTTAATAAAAGTTACAGGTTAATTACTAGGTCTGTATCCTCAGGAGAGGTTTTTTTAGTTTTTGTTTGTTTGTTTTTTTAAAAGGCAATATATCTAAATGTAGGAAAATATTTATAGCAACTTTTTGTGGGGGCAAAGAATTGGAATTAGAAATTAGAGGAATGACTAAACAATTTGTGGTAAATAATTGTGATGGAATATTATTGTGCTATAAGAAATGATGAGCAGAATGGCTTTCAGAAAAACCTGGACTTACATGAACTTATAGAAAGTGAAATGAGCAGAACCAGAACATCATATATAGCAACAGCAATATTGTACAATGACCAACTGTGAATGACTTAGCTATTCTCAGCAATACAATGAGCCCAAACTACTCCTAAGGACTTATGATGAAAAATGTTTATCACCTCTAGAGAAAGAATTGATGGAGACTGAATGTAGATCAAAGCATATTTTATTCTTTATTATTTTAAATTAAAGCTTTTTATTTTCAAATACATACATGGATAATTTTCGATATTCACCTCTACAAAACCCTGTGTCCTAATTTTTTCCCCTCTCTTCCCCCCACACTTCCCCCAGTTGGTAAGTGATCCAATATTTGTAAACATATGCAATTCCTCTATACATATTTTCGCAAATATCTTGCTGCACAAGAAAAAATCAGATTAAAAAGGAAAAAAAAAAAAGAGAAAGAAAACAAAATGCAAGCAAAAAACAACAAAGAGTGAAAATGCTATGTAGTGGTCCACACTCAATTCCCACAATCCGCTTTCTGGGTGTAGATGACTCTCTTCATCACAAGATCATTGGAACTGGTCTGAATTATCTCATTGTTGAAGAGAGCCACGTCCATCAGAATTGATCATGGTATGGTCTTTTTGTTGCCATGTATAATGATCTCCTCGTTCTGCTCACTTCACTCAGCATTAATTCATGTAAGTCTCTCCAGGTCTCTCTGAAATCATCCTGCTGATTGAATGTTATGGAATATTATTGTTCTATAAGAAACATATACCATAACTTGAATTCAACCATTCCCCAACTGATGGGCATCTAATCTACTCAGTTTCTAGTTCCTTGCCACTACTAAAAAGAGCTGCTACAAACATTTTTGCACATGTGGGTCCCTTTTCCTCCTTTAAGATCTTTTTAGGATACAGGCCCAATAGAAACACTTCTGAATCAAAGGGTATGCAAAATTTGCTAACTTTTTGAGCATAGTTCCAAATTATAATCCAAAATGGTTGAATCAGTTCACAACTCCACCAACAATGTCCCAGTTTTCCCACATCCCCTCCAGCATTCATCATTATCTTTTCCTGTCATCTTAGCCAATCTGAGAGGTGTGAGGTGGTATCTCAGAGTTGTCTTAATTTGCATTTCTCTGATCTTTAGAGTACCTTTTCATAAGACTAGAAATGGTTTTAATTTCTTCATCTGAAAATTGCCTGTTCATATCCTTTGACCATTTATCAACTGGAGAATGGCTTGAATTCTTATAAATTTGAGTCAATTCTCTATATATTTCAGAAATGAGACCTGATCAAAGCATACTTTAAAAATTTTTTTATTTTCCTTGGAATTTCTTTTTGGAGGGGGTGTCTGTGTTTTCTTTCACAAATATGAAAATATTTTGCATGACTACACGTGTATAAACTATATCAAATTGTTTGCCTCATCATAGAAAAAAAGAGGAAGAGGAGGGGAAAAATTTAGGATTCAAATTATAAAAAATAAAAGTTAAAAATAATTTTATATATAATGAGGGAAAAATAAAATATTAAAATTTTTAAAGATGCAGTCAAAAGTCATAAGTACCTGCTTGAGACTTCCTCATCTTTGCGTAGGAAGCTATTAAATGAAAAGTCAAATATCAGTGTATAGGGAACCATTTTATATCTTCTCTTCCCCCAAGATAAGGTAAAAATGGAGAAACACCTAACAGAAAACCTAATTAGAATTTAAAGAAGAAGCTTTACTTTGTGAAAATTCCCCATAGATCCATGTAGCTAGAATGTATATTTCTGTTGGCTTTTAAAGAAGATAGCTAGAGCAATTATTAGAAACCTCAAATAAAGTCTTTTCTCTGATTAGCTTGGGAACACTTATAGAATGGATTTTCTTATTTAGGAAGGCAAAGTAGTTAATCAAAGAGGCACAATTCTGGAAGGACTTTGGTACTAGAGAGAAATGCAGAGCTGAGAAACATATTAGAAATTTAATATGAAAGGTTTGATAGTGAAATAAAAAGATAACAGCAGTAAGCAGTAACAGTTTTGCTCATTGATATCAAAGGGAAAGAAGTAGGAATCAAAGCAGTTCAGGAATACATGGATTGAATCCCCACCTATCATTAAAGCCTGTTCAAATTTCACCTCCTCCAGAAAACCTTCTTTTATTAGCCCCAGTAGTAAACATATTACACTCACATTGGCCTGCTATTGAACCTTACATAGTACCTTGCTTTTGCTTTTCTTATGCAAGAATTGGGTTTTATTTTGTATTAACTTTACTGTCATTATCTCTGTGTATCTTATCTCCATACTAGAATGTAAGCTGCATAAGAGCAGATATTTATCAAAACTTTGAATTTCCCAATGGAATTTTGTTCTTTGCACAATGAACCTTTGCTTAATGAAAGTTTGTTGAATTTGAATAGACACTTAATTCAATTTTAGGCTTCATTTTCTTTTACTGAATAGTATTTTTTTCTAATTACATGTAAAGATAGTTTTCAGCATTCATTTTTGTAAGATTTTGAGTTCAAATTTTGGACCGTCCCTTTCTTCCTTTCCCTCTTCCCCAAAACAAGCAATCTGATATATTATACATATGTAATCATTTTGAATGTATTTCCACATTAGTCATGATATGAAAGAAGAGTCAGAACAAAAAGGGAAAAACCATGAAAAAGAAAAAGAAAAAATAAAATAGTAAGCTAATCTGCATTCAGTCTCCATAGTTCTTTCCCCTGAATGTGGATGGCAATTTCCCTCATAAATCTATTGGAATTGTCTTGGATCCATGTATTGCTAAGGGATAACTCTATCATAGTTGATCATCACACAATCTTGCTGTTACTGTATACAATGATCTCCTGATTCTGCTCACTCAACATTAGTTCATGTAAGTCTCTCCAGGCTTTTCTGAAATCTGCCTGTTCATTATTTCTTATAGAATAATAATATTTCATTATATTTATATACCACAACTTATTCAGCCATTCCCCAATTGATAGGAATTTCCTTGAATTCTAATTCCTAGTCACCACAAAAAGAGCAGCTACGAAGATTTCGTTTTCTTTCAGTGAGGCAATTGTAGTGGAAGTAGTGCAGGCTTTGAAGTTAGAGGACTTTGATTTAAAACTAACCTCTGCTACTCACTAGCTATATGATCTTCTAAGTCTTTCTCTGGGCTTCAACTCTTTCATTTGCAAATAAAAAGGTTGCACTAGATGACTAGAGTTCAGTAATGTTCAGTTCAGATACATAAACAAAATCATGAGTGGACATTTAATGATTTCAACCTGAATTGTATATATTTTGAAGGTGATATTTAGGATCACTTACTAGAGATACTATCTGGTGGCAAATACTCTAATTGTATAAAAGTCTCTAGAGGGAATAAAATGCCCTGCAGTGTTGAATTTATAAATTTAAAGTTATAAAATAACAGTAATGATATGATTCGTCTTTCAGTTCCAGTAGTATCTACTCATAGTCCAAGCTGAATTCCTCTTACTCTTCTTCCTGTGAACTGTGTATTCAATCCATCCATTATAGAAGGGAAAGGAACAAGCACTTATTAAGCACTTACTATATTTCAGGCATTGTGTAAAGCATTTTACAAATATCATCCAGGTAACAGGAACCTCAATTCCTACTCTTAAGCAAGGCTGTGCCTTTATAGGTAAATGACAATAGAATCAAAGGAAAAGGGCATCTAGGACCAAGAGAGCTGGACAGATATCTATGTCTGAGACAGGGAAGCTCTTGAGATTGCATCTGAGGTTTGGAGATCAGAGTAAGTCACAGGTCTTAGAACCAGCTCAAAGTGGTAGTGGATAAGTTCAAAATATCAATTACAAGCTGAATTCTTCTTACTCTTCTTCCTGTGAACTGTGTATTCAATCCATCCATTATAGAAAGGAAAGAAACAAGCACTTATTAAGCACTTACTATATTTCAGGCATTGTGTAAAGCATTTTACAAATATCATCCAGGTAACAGGAACCTCAATTCCTACTCTTAAGCAAGGCTGTGCCTTTATAGGTAAATGACAATAGAATCAAAGGAAAAGGGCATCTAGGACCAAGAGAGCTGGACAGATATCTATGTCTGAGACAGGGAAGCTCTTGAGATTGCATCTGAGGTTTGGAGATCAGAGTAAGTCACAGGTCTTAGAACCAGCTCAAAGTGGTAGTGAATAAGTTCAAAATATCAATTACAAAGAGCAAGTCAAAGATCTTGAGACCAAGAAGCCTTAAAGATGAGAAAAATCAACCAGTTTCAAGATCAAAACAGACAAGGATATGGAATCAAAGACAACCAAAAGAACATGTCATTATCATCAGCAAACTGAATGTAAGGATAAGCCTGAAAATGGACTAGATTTTATTTGTCAAAAGGGTTCAGCTGTTAAGTCAGATAAAAAGTTTGTGGGGGCAGATAAACTTGCCTACAAAATTCATTATCACATATATTCTGCTACTGCTGGCTTATGACATTAATATAATCAGTGTAGTTAGTGGGAGAATCTTCCTTGATTAGCCAGAGCTCAGTGCCAGTTCATAGATTGGGGTTTCCTTAATAATATCTTTTATGAACACTTTATGAATTATTTTTACAAATAGATAAGTATTTAGAAGGATCAACTACTAGTTTATCATTTATTTGTAGAATGAAAGGGTCAAATTACATGATATCTAACAACCCTTCTAAGTTTAACATTTTAGGACTCTTTCATGGCTGACCCTAAACAAAATAATGAAACAAATGTGGTTTGATTGATTGTTGTGACTTTTCCCTTTGGGACTTTCTCTGCCTCCCAATCTGTCTTCCTCAGGTATACTCCAACTGTTTCTAAATGCCTAATTACGTAAGGATGTAAATGTTGGCCTGCTCACTTTTCTCTGGCTACAGTGCTTCTCCAACTCTGCCTTTTTCTGAAAGCATGTCAGGTTCTTATGTTTACCGTACCCCCTCCTCCACATCAAGATTTAGATATATCCTGTCTCCTGTGACACTTGCTTTCTGCTAGGTAGTTAACAAGAAAATCTATATTAATGTGATAATAGCCATTGTCTACTACTTAAATACTGCCTGTTCCTTGTGTATTTCAATTTTCAAAGAGATTTCCTATAATCAGAATTTTTTTTACTCCAAAGAGTGAATCTAATGGTAGGATTTTCATGCATAGTAAAATTTGTGGTCAGATGGATTTTTAGAATCATTCCAATCTGCCTGATGAATTTGGACTATCGCATCTTTTCTCAACCTAAAAAGCCACAAACTGTACATTTTGTCAAATTCAGCAACGTTATAGTTCAGAAAACTTTAATGTCAAGATAGTAAAAGAGTAATATAAATTACTATTAGTAATGGAGTAAAAGTAGTAATACTAATAAAATAGCAAATAATAATTATTGTTGTTCAGTCCTATCCAACTTTTCAAACCTTGAGGACATATTATTCATAGAGTTTTCTTGACAAAGATACTAGAGTGGTTTGCCATGTTCTTCTCCAAGGGATTAAGGGAAACAGAGGTTAAGTGATTTGCCCAACTCATAGAGCTAATAAGTGTCCAAGGCCAGATTTGAACGCAGGAAGATGAATTTTCTCTACTCCAAGCCAAGCACTCCATCCACTGAGTTATACAGCTGTCTCCATTGGATACAAACCAATTTATTCTTCATGGAAACCAAAGACACAATCACTTAACATCTCTGATTATTCTCATCCAGTGTTATAGATTTATAATACATATATAATCTGTGCATCAAACCCCACCACTAGGTTCCAAGCCCTCCACCATATGTTGCCCAGATTTGGGAATATTTCAGATCAACCTGTGATGGACCTGACTCTTTTCAACAATGAGATGATTCAAGCCAATTCCAATAGATTTGTGGTGGAGAGAACCATTTGCATCCATAGAGAGGACCATGGGGACTGAATGTGGATCACAACATAGTATTTTCACTTTTTGTTGTAGTTATTGTTGTTTGCTTGCTTGTTTTTGTCTTTCTTCCCCTTTTGATCTGATTTTTCTTGTGCAGCATAATAATTGTGGAACTATGTTTAGAAGAATTGCACGTGTTTAACATGCACTGGATTATTTGATGTCTGGGGGCGGAAGGGAAGGGAGGGAGAAAAAGGTGTTTCAAGGGTAGATGTTAAAAACTATCTTTGCATGTATTTTGAAAAATAAAAAGATATTTTAAAAGAATACTTTAGATCAGAATGCACTAAATTTTACTAATAGATGAGCATTTATCATTTTTTAAAAAATTAAGTAATGTGTTACCAAGTGAGGTGATAAAATCTTTCCTAAAAATCTTTTAAAATAGATTTATATTGTGTGTATGTGTGTGTTAAGATAAGCATACTAGAGGAAGAGTTGACAACTAGAGAATCATAGGATTCTCGAGGTAGAAGATACCTCAGCAGTTCTCTAGTCCAACCTAGTCCAAAATAATGACTCCTCCAACATTATACATTGATGGTTATTCAGACCTCTGCTGATGGGGAACCTATTACCTTGAGGTTAGATTGAAGTACTGACAGTCAGGGAGAACTGGATTCAAATCCTACTTCAAACACTTATAAACTGACTGATTTGGGCAAGTAGCAATTTCTTTGAGGCTCAATTTATTCATCATAAAATAGGGATAAAAATTTCGCCTACTTCACAAGGTTATTACAAGGATCAAAGGAACTGATGTATGTAGAGCATTTCACAAACCTATATATACTATATACAATTTTAGTGGTTATTTTAATCTCATTTTCATCTTTTTTTGACATTCAGATAGAAATATTTCCAGCACAAGTTAATATTCTGCTATTAGTTTTACATTTAGTGTTATGAGATTAATGATAATAATAAATAGTTAGCATTTATATAGTACCTACTATGTACCAGGCATTGTACAAAATTAGAACAGAACAATTAACTTATTTGTTGCTTACAACATCCCTGCAAGGTAAGTCGTAGTATTATTCCCATTTTGCAAATAAAGAAATTGATGTAGAGGGAAATTAAGTGACCTACCCAGGGTCACATAGCTAATAATTGAAATTCAAATCCTCCTAATTACAGGTCTAGTACACTATCCATTGAATAGCTTAATTTTTTTTTGTAAACTATTTCTCAGGCAGATAAAATAATTGCCTTTTAGAAATGGATAGAAAAATATAAGTATGTGATCACTGAAAACATCTTTGAGGCAACTTAATAGAAAACATTATAATTGGGATAATATATACTTCAACTTGTCCCCACCCAGTTTTGATTTATACTATTAGTTTTCTTCATTTTGAAAGCTTTTCATTTATATGGTTTGAAAATTACAAGCCTTCACTATGTTGATATAGATTTTAAACATTTTACTTAAAAATATTTGTGGATAAATATGATGTTTAGGTAATTTTATCTGGGATAGTATTCTCATTCTAATACAATTTGCTAAATTCTCAAGAATATTTTTGGGTGAAAGCCCATCAACTGGAGAATAATTTTAAAATTGCTGGATAAATATAATTATCTGTACAGAAGGAATGATGGTTATGATGAATTCAGAGACTCCTGGGAAGATTTGTATGAACTGATATAGAGATAAGTGACCAGAATAATTACCGCAACAGTATAAAGGAAAATAACTTTGAAAGACATCAGAACTCTGATCACTGTGATGTTCAATCATGATTTCAGAAGAATAATGGTGAAACATGCTTTCTACTCCTTGACAAGATAGATGATGAATTTGAGGTGCAGAATCATATATATATTTACATTCAGGGAAATTGTAGTTTGTTTTTACAACTATATATACTCGTTACAAGGGAAGACTTATGGAAGAAGGAATTTGTGGACAGTCATAATGATGCAAAAAAAAAAAAAAGAAAAAAGATGTCTCAATAAAATACAAACAAAATGGAGCAAAATGAATTTCAGAAAGAAAAACACAAACAAGGCAATTTTTGTTAAACCTAATATATACACTTTAAAAAAAATTACATAAAAACTTCACAGTTTCATATTAGTCCTTTTTCTGTCCTTTTTGCACATTATTAAATTTAATTAACAAAAAGTTTCATTTTTATTTAAAATATTTTATTTTCCCCTTCCAGTTACATGTGAAAACAATTTTTAACATTCATTTTAAAAACTAGAGTTCTAGATTCTCTCCTTTCCTCCTCCCATTAAGAATGCAAACAATTCAATATAAGTTATATTTATGTAGTCATGCTAAACATTTTTATGATAGTCATGTAAAAGAAAACATAGAAAGAAAGAAAGAAAAAGAAAAACCCTCAAGAGAAATAGTTTTTTTTTTAAAGTATGCTTCATTCTGCATTAGGATATCATCAGTTCTTTCTCTAGATATGGATAGCATTTTTCATCATAACTCCTTCAGAGTTTTTATATTGCTGAAAACAGTTATGTTATTCACAGCTGATCATCTTACAATATGACTATTACTTTGTACACAGTACATTTCAGTTTGTATCAGCTCATAGAAGTCTTTCCAGGTTAAGAAAAAATTTTAAATACTACTTTAAGGTTTGAATTTGTTGTATGGGGATTTATCATCTGTTTCTTTATGAGGGACAGCAAACTTTTGGAGGACAATTCAGTCTATCTCATCATGGCTTCTAGGTAATTGAACACTTGCTTTTGTAACAAATATTTATTTATAACACAAACAGAAAAAACTTTTTAAACAATTATTTGTAACATTTATTATGAGTTTATTTTTCTTTTAAATTGGGAGTCTTGGGAGAGAAAAATAAATGTTTCTTAATTGAAAAATGAAATAAAATGGCGAGAAAACCCACAAAACAGAACAAATTTTCATATTATTCATGTTCAAAAAGACACATCTTACTCTGTATTCATCATGTCTCTTTCAATGGGTAGTTTAGATGATCAAACTGATAGTTTTTGAAAGTTGACCAAGGGCAGCTAAGTGGTACAGTGGATAGAGCACTAGCCCTGAAGTCAAGAAGATCTGAGTTCAAATATGATCTCAGACACTTAACACTTCCTGGCTGTGTGACCTTGGGCAAGTCACTTAACCCCAATTGCCTCAGCAAAAAAAAAAAAAAAAGAAAAGAAAAGAAAAGAAAAAAGAAAGTTAACCAGAACATACATATTATCTATGACTAGTTTAGTAATAAATCTTAACTAGGCTGGTTCTCAAACAACAGACACATGGTCCATTACCAAGTCTATATCTATAAACTTTTCACTTTGGGAAGACATGCCCAAGTTTACATTCCATTAATATAGCAAACCAATCAAGAATACAATAATCACCTCTATATCAGAGGAGTACTTAAGTAGGGGATCCCTGGTTTTATTGAGCAAAAGATAGAGTTGCTTGGGAACAAATGTAGGAGCATGGCCAAATTGGAACTATGGAATGTGGATATCTAATAATAATGCTTGAATATAATACAATGCCTCTACAGTATCTCAGAGATGGTAACTTTTAAAGAAAAAGAAAGTTACCAAAAAAGCAGTCAGATATAACTAGAAAAGTGATTAGTGCTTTTTCCTCCTTCTTTCCTCTTTTTCCCCTTTTTGCTCCTTTACCTCTCCACTATTAAACCTATGCTCTTTAGTGTTATTCCTTTGGAGCATCATTTTCTAAAAACAAAACAAAACAAAAAAGGCAACTCTTTTTTTCTCTGAGATACTAAACTTACCACAATGAGCTTTTATTACCATCACTAATTAAAAAAGAAAAAAGTTTGATCTGTGTCAGGTGCTGAGAGGTACACAAAATTTAGATGGGATCAGTTCCCTGCTCTCATGGAACTTTCAGTCTAGTAGGAGGATAAAACAAAAGCACCAATAAATCTAACAAATTACAAATGCTTTGGATAGATTTAAAACAATGTCATATGAGTATTAAAGAGGAAGATTGTTTCCAGATGGAGAGGTTTAGGGGAGGGAATAAGCATCTATTTAAAAACCTGCTTTATGCCAAGCACTATGATAAGTGCTTTTTATGACTATTATCTCATTTGATCTTCTCAACAACCTTCCATTTTATAGTTGAGGAAACTAAGGCAAATGGAGGTTAGACACTTTCAGGGTCACGTAGCTAGTAAGTGTCTGTGTTTAAACTTATGTCTTTTTGATTCCAAACTAGAGCTCTATACATTGTACACCAGCTTCTAGGGAAGAAAATAGCATTTGTTTTGGATTTTAAAGGAATGGGTCAATCTGAGAGGGGAAAACCCCTCTCAGATTTTCTGGCCAAAATAGAAACAATTGTTATTTACATTCACTTTGAGCCAATCAGGATCCAAACAGTGACTTTCTTCCTCCAATAGTCCAGAAGACAGAGGTCATGCTCAGTCAGCATAGCCAGGAGTTCCATCCTAGTCCACTTAGCTCTCAGAAACATAGAGGGTTGGTCCCCAGCTCTGTGACACTAGTGAATGGGCGTTAGGTGACATCATCTCTGCATTATCCCCATGGCTCTGCCCTCCTTTCTTAAAAACTTGGATCCTACCTCTTTAGTTGTCCCAAGTAGGAGTGGGAATCAGATGGCTTCTTCACACACACACACACACACACACACACACACACACACACAGGAGCATCCCTAGGTAAGTTCCCCCGTGGTCCTTTCAGTTACCGTGATTACCTCTCTCAATGGAATGTGTACTCTGTATTGGAAAATAGGTAGCACAGTATCGAGCACATAGCAGGCACTTAATAAATGTTTATTGAGTGAAGGAATCTGAGGTGCTGCCTGAATATCCTTCTGCATTTAGGACATGAGGATGTCTAAGGAGGAAAGCTTCCCAAATCATCCAGGAGAAGAGATCCAGCTTCACCCTAACATGTCTGGAACTTACAATGGATGGGCAATAAGCTTAATCTCTGATTGACTCAAAAATTTATATAAAATGAGATTTCACATGTGGTCCATAAAGCAAGCAAGCAGGGATTACATCGCTCAGGAAATGCCCACGAACTGAAATATTTCACAGTGATCTCAAAACACATTCAAAAGTTAGAAACCCATTTTAAACATCTCTAACATGAAGAGGAGATGTTCTTGGTTTGGAGGGGACTCTGTATGGATTTGTTTTATTATTTTTTTAAAAAGTGATTCCTTACTTCATTTTAGGCCATTAAATTCATTTCCTTTGGGTCTTATTCAAGTGGTGCTCAGTGAGCTCCCTATTTTAAAAGCCACCACAAAAGAGCAGATAAAAAACAAAATCACTCAGATAGAATCTTTTCCAGATAAATGTCACACTATTCATTGCTAGTTAATTTTCAAATTATTTTTGAAATGTGAAAAAATATTTTGCATTTACTTTAAAAAAAGTTATAATGTAATTTTGTGACCTATTAAGTTGGTTTGAATTGAGTTGAAAATGAGTCTGCTGCTGTACAAAAGGAAAATGCTTTGTACAACATAACTAGGAGCATTTTCCTTACTCCGCTGAAATACTTTTAATATCACATCTGCAGCTAATTATCCTCCCACAGTTTGGGGGTGAGAATAGTCTTTAGTGTTTTCTACAAAGCATTTCAAACAAAACCTGTTAACAAGAATGTAGTTTGTATACACAGCCATTCCCTGCAATCTCCAACCTTAGATCCCCAACAAATCACCCATGATAAGGGCCAATTCATACCTGCATTTTCTTTTCCATTGTTCTTTCAGGGCTTACTTCTGCTCTTTGCCCATTTGTATGCAAGGAAAACAAACATCAATCATTGTGGTTTGCAAATGAAGGAAGGCAAACAGCTCGGATCCCCATGCTTGGGGATAATCAGAATGATGCATGGGGAAATGGAAGCCTTTACCTAGGTCATGAGGTACAGACAGAGCATGTGGCAAAGAATCCATTCTCAAGTGACTCACAGAGATACACGTTTTCATTGAAACGTGGCTCTTTAGTGACTAAGACACACAGTACTTGTGGTAGGTCAACAGTATACTCCAACGTCTAAAGATTTCATTATCAAGAAGACAGGCTCAGCGGAATGTCCTGGGAACACATGTTCCATAGACATAACATTGGCACTGAACATGCAGCAGTGTTCAAGAGGAAAAAGTAGCCCTTACTCGTTCATCTGGTCTTGCTTTCCACTCTTTATTCTTACAAGGAACTGAAGCTGAGAATAATCAGTACCTAATCGTCTGTGCAGCTTAGTACCTAATAAGTAATGTCATCATAATACTTAGACACACGGGGATACATCTGCTTTGCAGCATGGGAGGAAACATTCAGACAAGAGATAGCTAGCTATTGCTGCTCCTAATATTCTGATCTAGCTAGGCCAGCCTCGGTAGGAGCTGAGGCAGATCTCTTGGAGCACAGCAAACAGCAAGAGGTTCATGATTTTTACAATTCAATTTCTTTTCAATGTTGGAGAATAAATGACTTATATAGCTATCTGTATTGGTTTTAAATTTATACTCCCAGTTCCAATCTTAGCACATAGATAAGAGCTTAATGCTTTTTTCCCCTTCTCGCCTCTCTTCCTTCCTTTTTTAGTCTTTCCCTTACTCCTTTCCTTCTTTCTTCCATCCTTCCTTTTCCCTTCTCTCTTTTTTCATTCATCTCTTCCTTTTTTCTTTTCTCTCTTCCTTCCTCCCTCCTTTCCTTTCTTCTTTCTCTCTTTTTCCTTCTTTCCTTCCTTCCTTCCTCTTTTTCTTTTTTCTTTCTTTGCTCTCTTCCTTTCTTCCTTCTAATAAATTCTTTAATTTCCCATTGAATATGACTCTTACTTTTTATGAAATTTAATTCTCTGATAAGCATACATGGATCCACACTACCTATATCTATGGTAAACTATATAAATTGCGTTTGAGATTACAATGAGATTCTAAAATTTATCTGGGAACCATAAAATTCATCTAGCATTGACTGTGCAATTACAGAGGAGGCTACTAATTTAAGAATTTTTAAATTTTTTTTATTAAAGCTTATTATTTACAAAACATATGCATGGGTAATTTTTCCAATATTGACCCTTGCAAAAACCTTTTGTTCCGAATTTTCCCCTCCTTCCTCCCCTCCCCTAATTGGCAAGTAGCCCAATATATATTAAATATGTTAAAATACATGTTAAATCCAATATATGTATACATATTTATACAGTTATGTTGCTGCACTAGAAAAATCAGATGAAGAAGGAAGAAAAAGAAAAACGGAGAAAGAAAACAAAATGCAAACAAATAACAACAGAGAGACTGAGAATGCTATGTTGTGTTCCACACTGTTCTCATAGTCCCCTCTCTGGGTTTGAATGGCTCTCTTCATCACTGCACAAGTGGAACTGGTTTGAATCATCTCATTATTGAAGAGAGTCACGTCCATCAGAATCGATCATCATATAGTCTTGTTGTTGCCATGTACAATGATCTCCTGGTTCTGGTCATTTCACTTGGTATCAGTTCATGTAAGTCCCTTCAAGCCTCTCTGAAATCTTCCTGCTGGTCATTTTTTACAGAACAATAATATTCCATGACATTCATATACCATGATTTATTCAGCCATTCTCCAATTGATGGGCATCCATTCAGTTTCCAGTTTCTAGCCACTACAAACAGGGCTGCCACAAACATTTTGGCACATACAGGTCCCTTTCCTTCTTTAGTATCTTTTTGGGATATAAGCCCAGTAGTAGCACTGCTGAGTCAAAGGGTATGCACAGTTTGATAACTTTTTGGGCACAGTCCAAACTGCTCTCCAGAATGGTTGGCTCCATTCACAGTTCCACCAACAATGCATCAGTGTCCCAGTTTTTCCACATCCTCTCCAACTTTGATCATTATTGTTTCCTGTCATCTTAGTCAATCTGACAGGTGTGTAGTGGTATCACAGAGTTGTCTTAATTTGCATTTCTCTGATCAATAATGACTTGGAGCATCTTTTCATATGGCTAGAAATAGTTTCAATTTCTTCATCTGAAAATTGTCTGTTCATATCCTTTGACCATTTATCAATTGGAGAATGGTTTGAACTATTATAAATTTGAGTCAATTCTCTCTATATTTTAGAAATGAGGCCTTTATCAGATCCTTTGGATGTAAAAATGGTTTTTCAAGTTTATTGCTTCCTTTCTAATTTTGTCTGCATTAGTTTTGTTCGTATAAAAACTTTTTAACAATATAATCAAAGTTATCTATTTTGTGATCAATAATAATCTCTAATTCTTCTTTGGTCACAAATTCCTTCTGCACCCAACATCAGTTCATGTAAATTCTTCCAGGCCTTTCTAAAATCAGCTTGTTCATTTTTTATAGAACAATATACTCCATTACGTTCCTATAGCATAATTTATTCAGCCATTTCCCGATTGATGGGCATCTATTCCTTTTAGGAATTTGTTTTTTGTCCAAATATTTATTCCAAATATCCCTATTCTTCCTGATACTCTAAATCTACTATGGAGGCGTCATCCTCAGCTTCTCTTTTTCCCTCCCCCCCCCAATCTGTGGCTAACCCCTATCAATTCTACCTTTATAACATCTCTCATACATACATAGTCCTTTGTCTGACGCCGCTGTCACCCCCCAGGTATAGGCCTCCCACCTGGACTATTAGAATAGTCTCTGCCTCATATCTGTCTCAGGTTCAGCCCATCTTTCAATCAGTTATCAAAATAATCTTCCTAAAGAACCGTTCTGACTACATCACCCCACTTCAGAGACTCCATACTCTCTCCAGGATCAAATAGACAATTCTCCGTTTGGCTTTTCAAGTCTTCCCTATTCTTTACTCTCCCTACACCACTCATCTCTTCTTTGATTCAGTGGAGGTTCCTCAAACTTCCATTTCCTGATTCTGCATTTGCACTAATTCCTCCTCATGATTAGAATTGTCTCCTCCTCATTTCCACCTTCTGACCATAAGTAAAGTTGTACATTCTGCAAGCAACCTTTTCTAAGTGCCTTCCCTCTTATATTAACTTCTACTTATCCTGTACATAACTTGATTACATAAAGTGGTCTGTATGTTGCCTCCCAGCTTTAGACCATGAGCTACTTGAATGCAAAGTCTTTTTGCCTTTTTTTTTTGGGGGGGGGGGTTATACCTTGGACTTACCAAAGTTCCAAGTACACAATAGGCACTTATGCGTGCTTGATGACTTGTTGATTATTTAATTCAATTCAACAAAGATAGATTAGCTCCTAGAAAGATGGAGGTTAAGGCAAGGATTCCAGGAAGATGATAAATTTCAAGCTTTCCAGATTTCTCTCACAAATAGAAAAAATTTGCACCTCAAAGTGAACTTTTACTGGTCCTCCTGGTACAACCCAAGACCTGAAGAAAGACCCCAGGCTGGGGATTAAAGAAGTGCAAACACCTCCAGGCTACTCCATGGAAGCAACAACTGAAGAGCCTGGGCTGGTTGGAGCCTTAGCAGGAACCAGAGAAACTTTCACCTGCAAGGCAGCTTGAGGAGAAAGGGTCTAAGTCTGGGAAGACTAAGAGAACCTTGGCTGTCCTGCAGGAACATGGCCTTGGGCAAAAAGGAGCCAGCACTCGGTGAGTGCAGAGGCAGGGGGGCAGGATGCTGCTGGCTGCGGACACTTGCAGGAGGGGTAGCTTTTGGTTTGGAGTTCCTGCTCAGAGGGGGAAGCTGAGGTAAAGCCAGAGGTACCATCCCCCATCTCACAATTAGAAGGGCTTACACTAATACCTCTTATTTTTTTTAAAAAAAGAATTGGCTAAGAAGAAAGACACCAACCATGGAGACTTATTGTGGGTTCATCTTCAGAAGTAGATGTAAAAAAAAAAACCCAAAAAAAACTTCTACCCCAAAGAGTAATGTGAAATAACTCGCTTCCCAGAGAGAATTTAGAGAATTCAAAAAAGAATTTAGAAACCAAATGGGAGACATCAAAGAAAAACTTTAAAACATCCAAGGAAAACAAGAAGATTATGAAAATAAAGTTAACTAACTAGAAAAAGAGATACAGGGTCTCAATGATGGAAGTAATTCTTTGAAAATTGGAACTGGGCAAGGGGAAGCCAGTAAACAATGAGAGACTAAGAAATAACAAAACAGATTACAAAAAATGAAAAAATAGAACAGAATGTGAAATATTTTATAAGAAAAACAACAGATCTGGAGAAAAGGTCAAGAAGAGAAAATCTAAGAATAATTTGACTACCTAAAAGCTGTGACCAAAAAGAGAACTTTGACACTAATCAGAAATAATCCAAGGAAATTGTTTTGCAATGACAGAACATTAGGGCAAAGTAGAAACAGGAAAAATCCACCGATCACTACCTCAAAGATAGCCTTTGTGGAAAGCACATAGGAATATTATTGCCAAATTTCAAAGCCCCCAGATTAAAGAGAAAATTTTGCAACAAAAGACAAAAACAATTCAAATATGTTAGAGCTACAATTAGAATTGTACAAGATTTATCAGCAGCCACCACTATAAGTCCTGGAATCATATCTACTGACAACCAAAAGAATTAGGCCTGGGACTAAAAATATCATACCCACTAAAATTATCTATAATATTGAATGAGAAAAAATGAACATTCAATGAACTTGTAAGTTTTCAGGACTTTCTATCAACCAAAACTGAACTCAATATAAAGTTTAACATATTAGAGTCAATATCAAAGATCAAGGAACTTAACATGGACAAATTATTTACTTTTTTTAACATGGAAATGTACATATGCTTAAGACTGGCATCATCCATTGTTGGTGGAGTTGTGAACGAATCCAACCATTTTGGAGAGTAGTTTGGAACTATGCTCAAAAAGTTATCAAACTGTGCATACCCTTTGATCCAGCAGTGTTACTACTGGGATTATATCCCAAAGAGATTATAAAGAAGGGAAAGGGACCTGTATGTGCACGAATGTTTGTGGCAGCCCTTTTTGTAGTGGCTAAAAACTGGAAACTGAATGGATGTCCATCAGTTGGAGAATGGTTGAATAAATTGTGGTATATGAAAATTATGGAATATTACTGTTCTGTAAGAAATGACCAACAGGATGATTTCAGAAAGGCCTGGAGAGACTTACATGAACTGATGCTGAGTGAAATGAGCAGGACCAGGAGATCATTATATACTTCAACAACAATACTATATGATGACCAGTTCTGATGGACCAGGCCATCCTCAGCAACGAGATCAACCAAATCATTTCTAATGGAGCAGTAATGAACTGAACTAGCTATGCCCAGAAAAAGAACTCTGGGAGATGACTAAAAACCATTACATTGAATTCCAATCCCTATATTTATGCACACCTGCATTTTTTATTTCCTTCACAAGCTAATTGTACAATATTTCAGAGTCTGATTCTTTTCTACAGCAAAATAACGTTTTGGTCAGGTATACTTATTGTGTATCTAATTTATATTTTAATATATTTAACATCTACTGGTCATCCTGCCATCTAGGGGAGGGGGTGGGGGGGTAAGAGGTGAAAAATTGGAAGAAGAGGTTTGGCAATTGTTAATGCTGTAAAGTTACCCATGTATATATCCTGTAAATAAAAGGCTATTAAATTAAAAAAAAAAAGACTGGCATCATCAATAGGGTAGCTCAAAAGAAATCATGGGGGCAGAAATAAGGTAAAAATAGTAATTGTGTTATACAAATGAAGTACAGAGGAAGAATAGACACAGAAGCATTAGAGGGGGGAGGAGGGTTCAGAGTTCTGAAAATCTCACATTAGAAATAGGTTAAATAGGCAACATTACAAATATATCATGAAGGTTATTGCACCCTCCAAAATCTATAAATAAATAAGATGGGAGCGTTGAGCAGATGGGGAAACAAAAGAATGAGGGAAGAAGACAAGAGAGGGATCCTTGGGTAAGGGGAGGTTAAGTAATAAATACCAAGACAAGTTAAGGAATAGAATTAAAGGAAAGAGTTGTTTTATTTTGTTTAGTATTCCTTTTCTCTTTTTTTAAAATAAAATAAAATTTAAAAATAAAATTACTTAGAAAGGAATATGAGCCGGGGGCGGGGAGGGAGATGGAGGTAAGTTCCAAATCTTGGGACTCTAGTGAATAGGTAGTAGGTGGCAGCTCTGAAAAAAAATCAACCAATATGTATTGAGCATAACTTATGCTAAAAACAGTAGGGAATATGGTAGAGAGATAAAACCAGGGGAAACTTAATTACAATCTAGTTGATGGAAAGAAAAATAAAATGAGGACAATAACAAATGTACCACCTATTTTATTAAGGCTATTGCAAGAAAATTGCTTTACAAAGCACTAGACTCAAATAGAATTGTAATTTCATAGATATTTTCATATAATTAATTCTATAATGCAAAGGGTCTAACACATAGTAAATGCTTCATAAAGATCTGTTGACTTACAGATCACAACCTATCTATGACAGTTCATTCTGTGTTGACACAGTTATATCCATACTTATGTCTTTTTATTCTTGTAAATCCATCCCAGATCATCTACCTCGTGTATTAGGGATCTTCCTAAATTTTTCTTAATGTTGCAGACAAATGCTAAGAGAGTACTTGAGCTGTTAAGTCCATCCTGTTGATTCTTAGAAATCCATCTTATTTCACTAATAGATTTCTGTCTGCTCTGAAGTTCCTTATTTGTTTATATATTGCAAGCTGCTCTCATAGCCATCATATCCTCTGGTGTGAGTCATCTGTAATTATTTTGAGGCCCTAGTATTCTATGACTCACAACTCTATCTCAGCTTCAGGTTGTTAAGTAGAATATTGATATACTATATATTAAGATTAATTAATAAATAAAATAAATGTAAAAATTTCAGATTAAATAGTGATATTTAAAAGATGAATCTATTTCTGAAAGAAGGTGAAGGTCATAAAAGAAATTTCTCAATTTCCTGAAGACAATCCTACCTACTTTCTTCATGTGGGTTATGTTTTGGTCCAGAATGTTCATTTGTTTTATTTGTCTATCTTACATACTTACACATATATGTGTGTAATATCTCATATAGAATGAGATGCATAGAATGGGCATTTAACTGCATGGCAATACATTTTTTTGAGGCAAGTAATTTTCTCAAGATCACATAGCTAATATCTCAGGCTGGATTTGAACTTGGGTCCTCCTGATATCCACTGTGAGACCTACCTACCCCAATACATTCTTTAAAATTTTTTAAAAATTTTATTTCTTTTCAATTACATTCAAAAATAATTTTAATTTTTTTAAATTTTGAGTTCTAAGTTCTCTTTCTCTTACCCTTCTTTCCCCCTTCTATGAAGAGTTAAACAATTTTAACTAAATTAAACATGTTCAGTCATGCAAAACATATTTTCATATTAGCCATGCACAGGCAAAAAATCCAATATTTTTTTTAAATAAAAGTATGCTTTGACCTGCATTCAGACTACATCAGTTTTTTATCTGGAGGCAAATAGCATTTTTTCAACATAACTCTTTCAGAATTGTCTTGGATCATTGTATTGCTAAGAATAGCTAACTCATTCACACTTGATCAATTTACAATAATGCTTTTACTATGTACATTGTTCTCCTGTTTTTGCTCACTTCACTTTGTATCAGCTCATGTAAGTCTTTCTACATTTTTCTGAAATCATCCTGCTTATCATTTCTTATAGTATAATAGTATTCCATCACAATCATATACCACAACTTGTTCAGCCATTCCCCAATTGATGGGCATCCCTTCACTTTCCAAATCTTTGCCATCACATGAATAGCTGCTATAAATATTTTTGTATAGATATGTCCTTTTAAAAAAAATCCCTTCGGGGTATAGACCTAGTAGTGATATTGCTTCTTTCTGAATATTTACTATTTTCCTGTTATATTAGCTAATCTGATAGGTGTGAAGTGGTAATTCAGACTTGCTTTAATTTGTATTTCTTTAACCAATGGTAATGAAGAAATAAAATTTTTCATACAACTATCGCTTTAGTTTCGTGTAAAAACTTTCTATTCATAACTCTTTGATTATTGACTGGGGAATGATTTATATTCTTATAGATTTGACTCAGTTCTCTCTATATTTGAAAAGTTAGGCCTTTATCAGGAAAATTTGCTGTAAATTTTTTTTCACAGTTATTACTATATACCTCCCTCCATCCTATTCCCTTCCTCCCTTTTATGCTCCTCTCCCTCTCTTTTAGCCTGTCCTTACTCAAAATTGTTTTGCTTCTGATCACCACCTCTACCAATCTGCCCTTGCATCAGCCCTCCTTATTTTCCTCCCCTTCTTTCCTGTAGGATTTTTTTATATCCAATAACTGTGTATGTTATTCCCTCTTTGAGACAATTCTAGTGAGAGTAATGCTCAAGCATTTGTCTCTACCTTTAATCCCCCATTCCCCCATCCATTGTAAAAGCTCTTTTCTTTTTATGTAATTTGTAATATTTGCCTACCTTTTCCTTCCCCCTTCTCACAATGCTTCCCTTTTTCTTACCTCTTATTTTTTTTTGGATATCATCCTATCATAGTCAACTCATACCTGTGCCCACTGTGTATGCTCCTGTCCTAATAATGATATAGTTCTCAGGAGCTACAAGTATCATTTTCCCATGTAGGAAGGTTGAATGGTTTCACTTTATTGAATCATTTTTTTGATTTCTCTTTCCTGTTTACCTTTTTATGTTTTTCTTGAATCTTGTATTTAAAAGCCAGATTTTTATTCAGTTCTGGTCATTTCATCAGGAAATCTTTAAAAAGGCTTCAATTTCATTAACATGCCCACTTTCTCCCCTGAAAGATTATAGTCAGTTTTGATGGGCAAGTGATTCTAACAAAATCCTCTTTTGCTCTCCAAAATATATTCTAAACCCTCCAATCTTTTAAGGTAAATCTTCTGGTATAGCAACTACGGTTCCATGATATGTGAATTCTTTCTGCTTGCAATATTTTCTCTTTAATAAGGGAGCTCTGACATTTGGCTATAATATTCCTGGGAGTTTTCGTTTTGATTCTCTTTCAACAGGTTGTCAATAAGTGGATTCTTTCAATTTCTATTTTATCCTCTGGTTCTAGAATATCAGGGCAGTTTTTCTTGATAATTTCTTGAAATATATGTAGACTATTTTTTTTATCATAGCTTTCATGTAGTTAAATTTTTAAATCATCTCTCCTTGATCTATGTTCTAGGTCATTTATTTTTCCAAAGAGATATTTTGCATTTTCTCCTTTTTTCCCAATCTTTTGATTTTGTTTCATTGTTTCTTGATGTCTCATGGATTCATTAGCTTCCATTTGCCCAATTCATTTTTTAATTAATTTTCTTCAGTAGACTTTTGAACCTCTTTCCCATTTGTTTAATTCTTTTTAAGGAGTCCTCTTTAGTTTTTGTGCCTTTTTTACTGATTGGTCTATTTTGCTTTTTAAAGTGTCATTTTCTTTAGTAATTTTTGCATACCTCTTTTACCAAGCTTTTGACTTAATTTATATCATGCTTTTTTGGTAACACTCTTATTCAATTTTTTTTTCCATCTCTCTTATTTGATTTTAGGAAGGGGGTGAGGCAATTGAGATTAAGTGACTTGCCCACAGTCACACATCTAGGAAGTGTTAAGTGTCTGAGGCTGGATTTGAACTCAGGTCGTCCTTACTCCAGGGTCAGTGCTCTATTCATTGCACCATCTAGCTGTCCCCTTATTTTTAAAAATTCCCTTTTGAGCTCTTTCAGGAAGGAATTATTGTGGTGACTGAGATTAATTTACTTTTTTTTTTTCAAGGTTTTGGATGTAGCTATTTTGGTTTTTTTTTTTTTGTCTTCTTCTGAGTGGGGCAATACATTCTTCAACCATAACTGTGAATTGTTGTTAATAATAAGCGGGGAATACCATTTGATTTGTACATTAGAAAAAGTGTATATAATAAAATAAACTTTTATAAACTCCTTGGGAACTATGTTTTTAAGTTAAATTCTTTAAAGTAAAAAAACCACAACTATAAAATATTTTGTGAAAAAAATTTTTTCCCTGGATGGAGAAGTAAATAAATAATTATGTGAAAATGCAGGCGCATCACCCAATGCCAGAATATTTTAGGAAACTTTCTGATTCCCTGAGAATAAGTTTAGGACTACAATTTTGGGGGTTGTAAAGTAATGCAGAGGATCCATGTGGCCCCAAAGCAGAATGATATTCTGTAACCAAAGGCAGTTTTCTTCCTGGAGGAAAATGGTACAATATGAACTCCTGATTTGTAGAGAATTATGGAGGTACAAGTAGGCTTGAGGAAAATATTAGATTAGCTAGGAGATTTAGGCAGTATCTAGTTGAAATTGGATAAGAGAATTATATACAAACTCGATTACCTTAAACACTTATTTCTGTATACTTTTTTCCATTATGACTAAATCTTAGAAACCCAGTCTCCTCTGCTGCAATGTTTGACAGCAAAGGGAAGAAAATATCAAGGAAGTCCATGTTAAAAAAAAACTGTCATTAAGATAGGATGGCAGCAACAAAGCAAAATAACAATGTATCTGAGGCCTTTTTGTTTCCTCTTCTTAAAAACTCAGTTTAGATAGTACTTCTGCTGTAAACTCCTGGATCCCTCCAGTTGCTTATAGCAGCCTCTGCCTCCCCACAAGTTTTGCACAGTTTGAATTGGGTATAATCGTACACATTGGAGGAGCATCCCCATTGTCTCCCTTCCCTTAGGGAAAGGACCAATGGAAATGGGATTTTCCTCTGAAGAGATGGAGAAAAGCCTATGGAAATGTTCTAGGACAATTTCCTTCTTAAATTACTAATCTATGTATTCCCCAATAGAATATGAACACCCCCCTGTTTTTCTCCTATTTCCCCTCCAGGAAGGGATGCTTTTCTTTGTCCTTTTGCATATGGTTAAGTGATTAATACATGTTTGTTGAACTGATAGATGTGTCAAATATCTGAATTGGGTAGCAAAGACTCAAAGGCTTCATTCTTTCCAATGCACTTGTGAAGAAGGTGGCTGATTTTTCTCTACTCTGTGACTTGCAAAAGAAGTAAAAATATTTTGAAAAGAATGTTATCCAATTTTACACTTATCAACACAAGGACATAACAAAATGTCCAGTTTGCCTCCTCTTATGTAGCCAGCTTCCATTAAAGTGTGCTTTAATTTCTAAGTTTTCCATTAATTTGAGCAGCTCCTTGACTTGTTCTTTATAATATGCATTAATTACAGTCAGAGCCATGCCAGATAAGTGGAAATGCCATCATATTTTAGAGGACAAAAATGACAGAACACCAATAATTTTTCTTCTTCAATTAGACTTAAAAATACATATGTAGCTTTTGTTTGGTGCAGGATTACTTAACTTTTTTGAGTCATGGACCCCCTTGATTTAGAGAAAATTATGGATCCTTTCTCAAATGTTTTTAAATGCATAAAACAATACACATAGATTACAAAAGAAACCAATTATATAGAAATAAAGATGTAATTTCCTTCCCCTTCCCATTGGATCCTAGGTTTAAAAACCCCTGCTCTTAATGTATTTTGTTTAATCATTATCTAATGACAAACAAAAAAAGTTTGCTTCTTCTTAAGCTTTTTTTTTTTTAACTTTTGAAAATTTTTTTGAAAAGGGAGTATCGAAACATAATTAAAGAATTAGGAATGAAATCATTCAGTGGCTTGTATTGTTGAATATTTTGCCACTGCCATGAACAGTACAATTTAACACGATAAATATAAATTTCATATTCAAGCCTCTGGTTAAAAAAAAAAATCATTTAGCACATGTGTTTAAAGTACGACAAAAAAAAATTAGAAAATGAACATTAAAAAGATCATGTCACTAAATCAAACACCAAAAAAAAAAAATCACTACTAATCTAGGATTCCATTATGCTGTAATTGAGATGTTTGCGCAGAACTTGTCATTCATTATAGCAATGGAAAGAGATCAGGACTCAGAACTTCATCATCTGAGGACGCCAAGCCTTCTGGTAAGAGGAGGTTGAGGCTGGTCAGTCAGTCGAGTATGTCCCAAAGGCAACAGCAACAGAGAGCCGCCCAGCAAGCGGCGAGGCAGGCGGCCATCCCTGTGTCATTCTTTTTTTTCTCTTCCACTATATACACTGTGTGTTTGGGAGCGCTCGGGGCGGCTCCACCCTGCCAGCCATATTGCGGATAGCCATGGTACGGGTACCCTCCGGGAGGGGGTGGGTATGCCCCTGGAGCCCCAGGAGGGTAAGTCCCCGGAGGAGGGTATGCTTGAGAAACACCTGGCTGCTGTGGCGGTGGATTGGGGGCAGTCGGGTCTGTGTCCGAGTAGGGTGGAGGATTCATGGGGGAAGGAAAGCTTGCCTCCGGCGGAGCCGCGGCTGTTGATGACTCCCTCCTTGGGACGCCGGACGGTGAATCTGAGGATGCCCCGCGAGCGCCCGCCGCACCTGCCGCTTCGAATGCGGAGACCGTCCGGCGCTGACGTCAGCCGGCTCCTCGGCTTGGGGAAGCGTTTCCCTGGCATATGGCAGCATATGGGGACATAGCCAGAGACGTTTCTTAGCGTTATCTCATGTACTCCAGTCAGGCAGCGCATCAGACATGATTAAGACTTAAGCTCTGGGCCGGGCACTGTGCTAAATGCTAGGGTCCAAAAAACAAATAATTAAATAAAGGCAAAAGACGGGAGAGACAACGGCAAACACAACTATGTGCAAACGAGATATAAGCACCGTAACAGGTAGTACAAATATTATTTTTCCCCCATTTTACAAAGGAGGACACTGAGGGTCGTCATGGTTACATCATTGGCCTAAGGCCACAGCACGGGGAAGAAGTACTCCTACTTATCATGTCTAGAACTTTGATCTTATTCCAAATCCATTGCTTTTCCCATAACATTTCTTATTTCTTATTAATAGCTTTTTATTTATGATATATGCATGGGTAACTTTAAAGCATTGACAATTGCCAACCTTTTGTTCCAATTTTTCCCCTCCTTCTCCCGCAGATGGCAGGATGACCAATACATGTTAAATATATTAAAGTATAAATTAAATACAAAATAAGTGTACATCCCATAACATTTCTTATTTTTTATTTTTATTTTTAATAGCTTTTTATTTATGATATATGCATGGGTAATTTTACAGCATTGACAATTGCCAAACGTTTTGTTCCAATTTTTCCCCCACCCCTTCCCCCAGATGGCAGGATGACCAATACATGTTAAATATATTAAAGTATGAATTAAATACAAAATATGTGTACATCCCATAACATTTCTTATTTTTTATTTTTATTTTTAATAGCTTTTTATTTATGATATATGCATGGGTAATTTTACAGCATTGACAATTGCCAAACCTTTTGTTCCAGTTTCTCCCTCCTCCCCCAGATGGCAGGATGACCAATACATGTTAAATATATTAAAGTATAAATTAAATACAAAATAAGTATACATCCCATAATATTTCTTATTTTTTATATTTATTTTAATAGCTTTTTATTTATGATATATGCATGGGTAATTTTACAGCATTGACAATTGCCAAACCTTTTTTCCAATTTTTCCCCCACCCCCTCCCCCAGATGGCAGGATGACCAATACATGTTAAATATATTAAAGTATAAATTTAAATACAAAATAAGTATATATCCCATAACATTTCTTAAAAAAAAAATTCCCAATAGCATGTACAATTTTTAGTTTTCATTTTAAAAACGATTTTGAATTCCAAATTCTCTCCTTCAACTCCCATCCCTTCCTTGGGACAGTAATATGATATAAGTTATACAGGTGAAATCATGCATAACATATTTCCATATTAGTCATGTTGTGAAAGAAAACACAGACAGAAAATAAGGACAAAACAATAAAGTGAAAATATTATTCTTTGATTTGTATTCAGACTTCAGTTCTTTCTCTGGCAGGGGATGGCAGTTTTAATCATGAGTCCTTTTTTTTCATAACAACTTAAAGGGAGTGGTTTTGAGTGAACCAATTCAAATATGAAGGAAAAAACATTTTCTTCCTTCTTTCCCTAAAGTGTCTTCTAAATCAGCCTAATTCTTGGTTGCTTGAATTGAGAATCCTATAGTGAGACTAAATCTTCATACAATCTTGATAAGCACTAGATGTCACTGTTAGCTTTCATTTAAGCAAAGAAACACCACTTCTGTAGCAGTATTTAAAGTAACCCTTGGTTATGGCTAAGTGTGTAGAGATGTTGTTCTTTTCATGTTTTAAAGCTACAAACTGTTTTGTTCAACTTAAATTCAAACTGTGGGATTCTAATTTGGAATGAAAGAAAGGTTGCTATTTTTGAAAGAAAAATAATAGTAGTTGTTTTGGAGTCCGCATTTCCTGCCAATTTATAAATTATGTTTACTTCAATAGTCCATTCTCCACTTAACACCCACACTTTACAAAGAGTAACTTCTGTTTGCTAATAAATAACATGCTTTTAAATTTATTATTTGAATAAAACAGGGCAACTTGGAAAAATCATACTTGAATATTTAGTACTGATTTTTGATACATTCTGTTTTTTGTTTTAAATAATCTTTATGAAAGAACAGCATTAACACACTCTCCCCTCCCCAGCAATGAACCACAGCTGCTTGAATTTATGTTCTTTAATAAACACATATAGGCTTCTACAAATATTAAATTGCCAAGGCAACAATTGTCTTCCTCATTAGATCATGGACCAGGGACTGGGTTTGTCGGTTTGTTTTTTGTTTTGGTTTGGTTTTTGTCTTCCTTTGTATCCCCAAAACTTATACAGTGCTTGGCATAGAGCAGGAGTTTATATTCTAGTTTATTGATTGATGAATGAATTAAAACCATAATGAGATTTCATTTTCTAAACTGTTTTTAAGTATAAAAAATTAAAGCTTTAAAATTTTTTAACCATAGGCATTCCTAAAGCAATTTACTTTTCTTTCCATTTTTATGGAAAATTTTTAAATCATTTCTATGATTAGTTTTAAAGAAAATTTAGATCCTCAATCAATCATCAATTATTGATATTAATTAGTGGATCACTGATCTAGCTAGTCTTTATTGTAATCAATTGGTGAGAGGTCTGATTCTAAGCTCCTTATTTCTCTTATATAAGAAAATTGACTATTACATATAAAGGACTTTTTAAGTTTTGAGGATTTGGGGATGACAGTCAAATTTTCTCATTAAGAAGTCATCTATTAATGTCACTTTCTGCATGAGATTTTTGGATGAGTAAATATGTCCAGAAACAAAAGAGTTCCATTGTTTTCTATTCTAAGGGCAAAATCCCAAATTCCCCACCAAGTTCAGTCGTGAGGACATTTGTTTTAACTCCCAAACTATTATGGGAAGGGATTAACTTAATTCCAACCTATTCCCTACTTATCCTTTACAGAATTCTTTTCCATACTTCAGGCACGAGGTCTTTCCACAGAAAACTTTTCTCTACTTAGCTCAGAGAATGCTTGGAAAGATCAAACCCCCACTGAGTTCATAGTCCCTCAAGAAAATAGGTTATCCTTGCCCTTTTATTCAAGAAGGATACCAATGACAATGTTTTTTGCTTAACTGGATTTCAATTTATCAGGAGTTCCAGGTGTACATTATTTATATTGGGGGAAAAAAACCACTGAATCTCCAAAGAATTTTCATGTGGCAATCGTACGATGTTATACTGAAGGAATATATCATTTGGCAAACAATTGGTGCTAATATGCATGCAAATTTTGAATGCCTTGTTTTTGCCACATAGCATTCTTTCCTATTTGTACTTCTCTTCAATTTTATAACTAGACTAAACTTTCATAGTTGATTTATTTATACTGATTAAACCAGAGACATCAATATTTTACTATTTCTCCTAAAATGGGTAATCCATCTAGTTAATTATACAGGGCATGGGTCAAGATAGCCTATTCTATTTTTTTTAACATCTTTTTAATCTTCATCCAGCTAATTGACCTCTGAGCTGAGACTGAGGTAGTTTTTTCCTATTATCATTGGAATCCAGAAAGTGAAAACCAAATGATAAAATGGGGATAAAAGGCATCTATCAACTTGAATTTTTCCTCATCCTCCAAATTCTTATTCTAGACATTGTCTTCCATACCCTTCAGCACAAAAAAGAACATTAGATCTGAGATAGTTCCAAAGAAAATGCTTCCAGGTCTTTGCCAAAATGAAGAACATTCATATTTTCTAAAGTTTGCTTCAAAATTAAGAACAAATTCCTTTCAAATTCTTGTTAGGTTTAGTAGATGAGACAAGATGTCAAGACAAAAGTAGTTGCATATCTCACATTTTTATCTTCCTTTTAAAGATTCGTTTATATAGCCATTTATCCAAAATGATATTTACAAGTAAATCCCGGCCAAATCCTCCCAGCTGGAAAGAATCTCTCCCTTCTTTGAGGTAGCACTAGGAGTCTGTACTTATCTGTTTATACTTTCACATCCCACCTTGTATAATTATAACAGGTCAGCTCCTTCACAAAGCTACAAACTCTATAAAGGTAAGGACCATGCCATTCTGTGTATATCCTATATCACCTAGTACATGCTTTTCATGAAATAGGCCCCCAATAGACATTTAATGAATTAATGAATGAATGAATATTGTGGGACAGTAGTTCTCATACTATTTTTTTTGTCTCATGACCCCTTTATATTCTTGAAAATTATTGAGAAGTACAAAAAGCTTTTTTATATAAATGTTATACTTAATTGATATTTACCTTATTAGAAATTAAAACTGATGAATTTTAAAATATTTATTTACTAATTCATTAAAAGTAACAATAATAAATCCATTACATATTAACACAACATTTTTACAAAAAATAGCTCTATTTCTAAAACCAAAAATATTAGCAAAAAGAATGACAGAGTATGTTTGCAGTTCTCTTTAATGTCTGGCTTAATTGAAGAGAACTGGATTCTTCTATTTGCTCTCAATCTGTTGTGATGTTTTGGTGGAAGATTATGAAGAAAATCTTACCTCGTACTAATATGTAGTTGGAAAATGGAAGAGTCTTTTAAAAGGCAAATAACAACTTCATGTTCTTTCAAAAATAGTTTTGATCTTACAGACCCTAGAAAAGGTCTTAAAAAACTTAAAAATAGGATAAAGAGATAGAACCTTTGGCATTTCCTGTTGATTTGGAAGAGCAAAAGCAGAAGCATGGTTAAACTAAAACACATGAAAGAAAAAAACTTTTTCTAAGACAAATTTAGAAAGTATTGCTAATGTTTCATCTTAATCCCTCCTCCAAAAAAAATCCCTCAAAATTTAATGGAGAGAATGATTAGAGAACCAATAACCATTGCCCATTATCTGTGAATACTGAGAATTTTCATTAAACTATGCTCTTGGTATGTTCTTGTCTTTTTCTAGATGTGTGCTGACACAGACAGGAGGTTAAATAAACTCTTCAAGATCACGTACCCTGCCAAGTAAGAACACGAACAACACAGGGGTCTATCAGTCTTCATTTAGCTCATGCTATCCAGCAAAACTGTAAAGTTTAGACTAATGGACTGAGCTTTGGAAATAACACTCCATGACCCCTGCTAGCACAGTATATGGCTAAAAGATAGAATACCATATGTTAAGTGGATCAGATGTTAAAGTCCAAAGAAATGCTACGTTGGTAGGTGGAAAGCTGAATGCATGTTTGTACTGTTAGCAATAATAAAACTATTATTTCATTCAGATCTCCTATCTCAACTTCCATTATTCTGCGAACCTTTTGGCTTACTCTATTCAAGCAAAGATTTGTGGAGAAGTTTAAAGGTTTATTAGAACCGTAAAAAAAAAAAAAGTTCTATTTAAGCTAAGGTCCAAATCACAAATCTTTATTAACATAATTAAAATTCATTCTCAATGATTTTTTGGAAGTATCACAATTTAATTTTTCTCTCTCTAGTGTTGTGGTTCTAAAATGTGTTTTGTAGATTGTTTTAATCACAATTGAAAGAATATTTGAGGACTACTAAGAAGCATAAGATTCAGAAGAAGAAGTATTTTGTACCTACTAGGAAAAGAACCACAAATTAGAATTTCAATTGTTGGATTGTAACCATAGCATCTAGTTTAAAAACTCTGGTGTGATGTCTCTAATGACAGTAATTCATGAATATCTTACTACAAATTCCCTCCACAAGAAAAAGAATACCCAAAAACATAGGCCTGGAAAGGAATTTAGAGGAAATTTGGAACTTGCAGAGGCTTTAACATGATAAGGCATTATTAAAAAATAAGTGAAGGAGAATTTTAAAGTTTCCCTTTTCTCCTCTGGCCAAGCACAGCAGTGCTGCTAAGGGAAGTAACACCTATTTAAAGGATCCGAAGAAAGTAAAATTTTGTGTTGCTTCACACCACTAGTTTAACATTACAGCATGAGGCTGGTCAGATGACACCTTTTGTAATTATAGTGGCAGATGCTGGCCTATATAGATTTCCAAGTCCTGGGATTAAAATCCTGCTTCCTCTTTGAAATGGAGTCTGGTGAATCCTGCCCCTCCCCCAAACTCTTCACTTTATCATTTCTTCTTTAAAAAGAAAAAAAAAAGTCAGGTCCTGCCAAAATTCATGAAACTTGTCTTTTAACTATTCTTTGTTGTTTCATTTTTTTTTATCTCAAATTTTCACTCTTTTAAGTAAACACCTTTCCCCAACACCATTTTCTTTTCTTTTTTTTTTTTTTTCAATTTTTTTCCCCTGTTAAAAACTAGACATCTTATAGATTGGAGGATATAATATGCAAGATGCATTAGAAAGACTACAGACAGAAACATATAAATCCTATGTATGGTTTATTTATATTGATAGTCAAGAAAATCATGTACATATATGTGTTGATATAATATATTAAACTAGTAAAATTCATACAAACATTGATTTTAATTGTTTAATCTCATCAGTCATCAACTAAGTATTCTGACAGTAGCTAGTTCTTTTTTCTTTGTTATTTTCTTTGGATGCTTTTTGTGTTTTGGCTTAAAACTTCTTTAAAATTAGAATTATTCTAAAGTTGGGATTCTTCTTCAGTTTTTTATATCATAGTCCCCTTTGGCAGAATGATGAAGTCAATGGATCCCTTCTTAAAAGAATGTTTTTAAATGCATAAAATAAAATAATTAGCATTACAAAGGAAAACAATTATTTTGAAGTACAGTTATCAAAATTTATATATTTAAAAATTCAAGTTATAGATCCCACTTAAGGAACCTCTTCTTCAAGTTAAGGTCTTGTGGGTATAGAAGAAGGCAAGAGAAAAAAATGAGAGAACCCTTTGAACTGTATATGGAAAGATAATACAGATAGTAATTAGATGGTGTATCCATAAAGATTTCTATGAATTTAAGTTAATTCAGAAGGTTTTCTTAAATGAGAATTCTTCCCCTAATATTTTATTTTATTTTTTTTAAAAAGTCACAAAAGCGTCCCAAACCCATCATATCTAGAATTTTTTCTTTGTTGCCATTGTTCAGTTTTGTTTGACTTCATAATTCCATTGAGGGATTTCTTGGCAAAGATACTGGAGTATATACTCTATATTTTAAACTGGTCCTTGTTTTTTTTTTTTTAAATCTCAATTTTGCTGTGCCTTATCTAAGAGTTCTTCTGTGGATTGGTATTTAATAAATCAATGGATCAATAAGTAAATGCTGGTTGGCTAAAAATGAAATATGGAGGTTCATTTTTTAAAGCTCATGATTTGTCACTCTCTAATGTTTTACTTGAAAATCATCAAAAGCCACATGTAAGTAATTTTGACCAAATGGAAACCAGCAGGAGTTGGGAACATGCAGAGAAGATACACAGTAGTCTCACTATGTTAACACTTTTAAAAAGAAAGAAAGAAAGAAAATAAAACTTAAATATCTAAGGCTACTTGGCATCTAAAGCTGTTCAGCTTTTGAAATAAATAACAGTAATAATAAAAGACAATTTTGTTTATGGAAATGAAATAATACTTGACACATGTAGTGATTTAAGATCTGTAAAGCATTTTACATATAATATTCTGTGGTTCTCATTTAAGGTAAGATTTGAATATAGATTTTTTTTGATGGCAGGTCCAAAATATGCTAAACTTTACCATTACCTCCAAAAAAGTAAACGGATTTAGATTTATAAACAAATCATACTTTGAATCTATCCCAAATCAGACAACCCTTTGTGCTTCATATCACTGAAGAGTAATAAGGGGTTTTGAAAACCACCCATACTAAAAAGCAAGATTTGCTTGATTGTTTTCAATATTCCCAAGCTAGAAGCCCTAGTCACTGCACTTGGTCATTTGGAGGTATAGTCGTTGAGGTCATGACCCCTACTCTGCTGGGAACTAAGAGGTTCCTCTAATAAAATTCAACTCAATTCTTGCTATAATAGGATCTCGATTCCTAGCTAGGTGGAATAGTGGATAGAGCACTGGACTTGGGATCTTCCTGACCCCTTGCCTCAGACACTCACCTGCATGGCCTTCTCTCAGCTCCAGTTTCCTCATCTGTAAAATGGGGATAATAATAGCAGCTACTTTCTAGAGTTGTTCTGAGACCAAATGACATAGTAATGACATAGTAGTTTTACAAAGTACTTTTAGTATTAGTAGTACTAATGACATAGTTCTACAAACATTGCAGCTCTATGTAAATATTGGCTGATTATATTTCTTTTTTTAAATTAAAGCATTTTTTCTTTTTAAAACATATGCATGGACAATTCTTCAACATTAACCCTTACAAAGCCCTGTGTTCCAATTTTCCCCCCTTCCCTCACGCCTTCCCCTAGATGGCAAGTAATCCAATATATGTTAAACATGGTAGAAATATATGTTAAATTATATATATATATATATATATATATATGTAATTATTGTGCCACACAAGGAAAAAAAAGAGAAACAAAATAAAATGCAAGCAAACAACAAAAAGAGTGAAAATGCTATATTGTTGGTCCACACTCAGTTCCCATGATCCTCTCTCCGGGTGTAGATGACTCTCTTCATCATTGAATAAATTGGATCTGGTTTGAATCATCTCATTGTTGGAAAGAGCCACATCCATCAGAATTGATCATCATATAGTCTTGTTATTGAAATATACAATGATCTCCTCATTCTGCTCATTTCACTTAGCATCAGTTCATGTAAGTCTCTCAAGGCCTCTCTGAAATCATACTGTTGGTCATTTCTTACAGAACAATAATATTCCATGACATTCATATACCACGATTTATTCAGCTATTTTCCAATTGATGGGCAAGTGATATTATTTATACATTCTTGCATAAAACTTTTTTTTAGTTTTCGAGGTTGACTCTTATTTAACTTGAGTTTTATCATAAACTCTGGGACTTTTTCTACAATGATTGTAGAGAGACAATTGTCTTCTGCCTGAAAACATGATTCCTGACATCTGTCCTTGTTGTACCTATTCAGTTAATCTCTGAAAACTTTGTTCATAAATCAAGGTTATTTAAAGACTAATCCTATTCTCCAAAATGGGGATTTTTTTTCCATGTTCTCTTCTATCCCTATTTACCACTTTCTGTAAATGTAAAAATGGCCCTACCTCTCAGGGTTGTTGTGAGGATTAAATGAAATAATACTTATAAAGGGCTTAGCATAATGCTGGCCACCTAATAGGTGTTACATAAATATTAGTGATTATTATTGTGCTATCAAATAACTTAATCACGAAAATATTAAAAATAATCATTGGAGAAGGTGGGGCTAAGACTGCAGAGTAAACTCAGGGACTCTCTTGAACTCTCAAACACCTTCAGATACCTTTAAATAATGACGCTAAAAAATTCTAGAGTGTCAGAACTCACAAAAAGACAGAGTAAAAAAAATTTCCAGCCCAAGACAATTTAGAAGGTGAGCAGGAGAGATCTGTTGCACCAAGGTGAGAATGGAGGCAAGTCTGGCACATCCCTGGACCCAGCAAACCAGGCGTAGGCTTTGGGAGTCATTGAATCCAGCAGCAGCATAGTAATAGCCACTTCTGGAGCTTTTAGCCCATAGAAGGTAAGCAGATTGAACTGGTCAGGAGGTACAAGAAACCCCTGCTAGCACTGAAGCAAGACTCTGTTGCTTTGCCCATACTCACATTTGGGTTGTCCTGGATGGCAGTTCCAGGGCGAGGAGGAGCACTGGCACATCAGAGCTTGCAGCCACAGCAGAGTGGACAAAGGGAATCAATGCCCAGTTCCAGGGCAAAAAAGAGTGCTTGTGGTCACTCACAGATCAGAGCACAGGTCAGAGGAATAGTAAATACACCTCTCTTTAGATCTTATCACATTGGAAGAAGTGAAAACTTACAGATCTCTAGAAGTATTTCTGAAAACAGCTGCACAAACCCCCAAATCTTGGGACAATGCACCCTTTATCCTAGACACAGAGCTCTACTTTACAAAGAGTTAAAAGTCAATAGTCGGGGAAAATGAGCAAACAACAGAAAAAGATTCTATTCAACATTATAATGACAAGGAAGATCAAAACACACTCAGAAGAAAACAAAATCAAAGCTCTTTCATCCAAAGCATCCAGAAAATTGAATTATTCTCAGGCCTTGGAATAACTCAAAAAGGATTTTGAACATCAAGAGGTAGAGGAAAAATTGGGAAGATACATGAGAGTGATGGAAGAAAAAAAATGAATAACAAGTCAATTGCTTGGTAAAGGAGACACAAAAAATTAGTAATCATGACATTTCTGGGAAATGCCATACATATCCCTGTCGTTCTTATGTCCCATAAGTCAACAATAAGCCACTGAGTTTTGAACTATAATACTCAATTATATATTTAATATGTGGTATAATTTTGCAGTTTATGATGACTATGTTGTGTATGATGGCTATTTCTATTGTAAGGAAAGTGGAAGCAATTCTTATTTGTTGTATGAACATCCAAAATTGAACTTTAGATAGCCCAGGTTCCCTTAACTTGACAAAATCATAGAATTTCAGAGGTGAAAAAAGCTTTAGAAACAATGAAATTATTTATTTGTTGTCTCTCTATACCCTTCTTCAAGCTATCACTCATGCCTGGAATATACTTTCTCCTCAGTACTCCCACTTAGACTATGTACCTGAATTCTTTCAAGACCCAGCTAAAGTGTTCTCTGCAGCGTCTGTCATGATCTCTCTAGTTCTTAGTTTCTTCTCCTTCTATCATCCAGTCAGCCATCAATAATAAGCTAGTCTTTAAGTACCAAGTCCTAGAGACACAAAGAAAGGTAAAAGATTCTGTTCTCAAGAAGCTCACAATCTAATTGGGGAGGCAATATGCTAATAACTACATACGAACAAGATACATACAAGATAAATTGGAAATAATCAACAGAGGAAAAAAAATTAGAATAAAGAGAGATTGGTAAAAGTTTCTTATAGAAAATGAAATTTCAGCTGGGACTTGAAGGAAGCCAGAGAAGCCCAGAGGCAGAGAAGAGGAAGAACTTTCCTAGCATGGGATAAAAGCCAAAGAAAATACCTGGATTAAGGATATGTGGTGTCTTGTGTGTGGGAACACAAAGCAATGTTGCTGAAAGACAGAGTACATGGAGGGTGGAGAAGGAGGGAGATATTAAAAGTAAAGAAATTGGAAGGATACAGAAGGACAAGTTACGAAGGGCTTTGGGTATCAGAGATTTTATATTTGATCCTGGAGGTGATAGAAAGCCAGTGAGCTGGAGTGGGTTAAGTTTTGTGTGGGGCAAACCCGCCAGCCGGCTATTGGGAAAGTCCAATTTTGAGGTGATGAAGGTCTGTAATAGAGTAGTGGCAGTGTCAAAAAAGGGGGTATATTCAAGAGATATTACAGAAGCTAAAATCGCTAGGCTTATGTCTACTTACATATTTATTAGGATTATTATGTTTCTCTTTTTTTTTGTCCCCCCTAGTATATTTGATTTTCTATCCTTTTTTTAGAAGCCAGGTTGAATAAATGTTTATCAGTTTTATTTATTACTATTCTTTCTGAGGGTGGAACTGTTTGGGTTTTTTCCCTTTGTATTCTCAGCACCTAACACAGGAATCACTTAATAAAAACATTTTGAATTAGATTGAATCTAGTTCAACAAATATCTGAATGGGAATTCTCTTTGCAACATTCCCAATAAATCATTTATTCACTCTTAGAAGATCTCTACTGAGGGAAACCTAACTTCCCAAGCAGAGCATCTTATTTTTTGATAACTCTAATTATTAGGAAAATTTTCATTACTTGCAGCCTAAATTTGTTTCTTTGCAACTTCTTCCCATAACTACTAGTTAGTTGTGTCTTCTGAGGTTAAATAGAGCAAGTTTAATCCTTAATCTGTATAAGCATAGATCACCATTTTGGTTACCCTCCTTTACAAAGACTTCAATTTGTTAACATGGCACCCAGAACTAAACATAATATGCTCCAAATGCAGTCTGATCAGGATAGAGAAAGCACAGTAGGCACATTACTTCCCTAGTTCTAAACACGGTGACTCTCTTTGTACAGTTTTAGATTACATTCACTTTTTTGCCTATCTTGACATACCATTGACCTATATTGAGCTTGTAGCCCAGCTGCCTAAATCCTCTTCTCTTTTTCAAATAGTTACCAAGCCATATCTCCCAATCTTGTCCTGGTGAAGTTTATTCTTTTGAGTTCAATGTAGGACTTTACATATATCTCTATTCAATTTTATCTTTCCAGATTTAGTCCATTGTTCTTACCTCTCAAGATCTTTTTGAATCCTGACTTTGTCATCCAATAGTTAGCCATTCCCCTGTCAGTGACTTCATTCAAACCATTGATAAAAAGTACCGAACAGAAGAGTGTCAAAGGATGAATCCCTGGGACAATCAATTTAAAACTCTATCCAAGCTGATATTGACCCATTCATATAGTCTGACTATTCAGTCAGACCTGAAGTCTTATCTGTCTAACCCATATCTCTTGATTTTGTCTATTTCTTTTTTTGAGATTTAATTATTTAAGATCTCCAATTTAATTTAAACACTTTATTTATTTATTTATTTTTAAATAGTCCTCTTCATTTGAGGAAATTCCAATAGACTTGTGAGAAAGTGCCATCCACATCCAGAGAGAAAATGATGAAGACTGAGTATGGATCAGAGCATAGTGGTTTCACCTTTTTCTTGTTGTTGCTTGCTTGCTTGAGTTTTTTTCCTTCCCTGTCTTTTCTTTTTCTCTTTTGATGTGATTTTTTTGGTGCAGCATGACAAATTTGGAAATATGTTCAGAAGAATTGCATATTTAATCTATATTGATTGTTGTCTTGGAGAGGATAGAGGAGAGGGAGAATGTTGAAAACTATTTTTGCATGTTTTTTGGGAAAAATAAAATATATTAACGAAAAAATAAAGTAGTTCTCTTTCTCTTATGGTATCAACTTTGTTGGCATATAACTGTATATAGTAAGTTCTAATAGTTCTCATTATTTCTAGTTTTGTTGGGATTACACCTGTTCATTGTTATTTTGTTGACTTTTATTATTTTTAATCAAATTGACTAGAAATTTATTAATTTTATCCACCATTTATTATTATAAATTATATTAGTATTTTCAAAGAACTATTCTTTAGTTTTATTTATAGTGGAAGAGGGCTCCAATTTATTCATACATTTTCAATACTTCTTCTTTTATGCTTATTTATGATTTGTGTTGGGTTTCAAATATTTAAAAATATTCTTTTAGTTTATTAATCTTTTCTTCTTTGATTTTAATGTATGTTTTTAGGGATAAGCTTTTTATTTTGAAGAGCATTTCAGTTGTATAATAAAAATTAATTTTGGTATATTATTTCATTATCATCAATGTTTTTCACATAATTATTGTTTCTACAGTTTGTTTTAGAATTCACTCATTATTGAGGACTTCATTATTAAGTCTCCATTCAAGGCTATATTGTTTTTGTTGTCTCTCTGAACTGCTGAATATGAACTGTAGAGAATGTATTTCATATTTCTGCCTTTTTAAAACATTTATTTACACTATCTCTGTACCCTGAATAATTTTTGTAACAACGCCACAGAGTACTGAGTGTTGTGTGTATTCTTTATTGGCCCCATGAGAAGACAGCATAAGTCCTATAGTGCTAATTTTTCCAACAATTTATTTAATTCTATGTTTTCCCTTTTGTTTATCATTCTGTTAGTTTTTCTAAAACTGAGAGATTAACATTATAGTCTCTTATTATTGTGTTATATCTATGTGTTCTTGCAATTAATTTTTTCCCTTTATGAATTTAGATGTTAGGGCATTTGGAACATATAAGTTTAATATTGATTGTGCCATATTTCATATGGTTTCTTTCAGCATAAGTTAATCTTCTTGCTCATATCTGTTTATAGTATAAAAATTTTTTTGCTTGTCTGATAGCATATTGCAACTCCTAGTTTGTGATGCAAAAGTCAATTTATTCTAGATTCTCATTTTTATTATAGATATTCTTTGGTTTTTACATGTGTTTCTTGTAAGTGAGATTATTGTGAGATTTTGTTTTCTTATAGAATCTGCCACTCTATTTCATTTTATTGGATTATTTAATCCATTCACATTTAAAGGTATGATAATTAAGCTTATTTTTTCTCCAATATATCCTCAATCATTTTATAGAATAAAACCTTGTTCAGGAATGAGTCTCTGAGGTCCCTTCCAAATCTGAGATTCTGGGTTTCAGTAAACACTAAATTATATAGGGGTGATAATCTGTATCAGTAGAAAGAATATCATCTTCCCACTGATAAAATCACAAATCCTTAAACTATTGACGCATTAACTCTGAGGTACCAACTCACATCAGATTGGCTAAAATGACAGGAAAAGATAGATTAATGTTGAAGGGGATGTGGTAAAACTGGGACACTGATACATTGTTGGAGGAACTGGGAACAGATCCAGCCATTCTGGAGAGCAATTTGGAACTATGCTCAAATGGCTATAAAATTTTGCATACTCTTCGATACAGCAGCATTACTACTGGATATATATCCTATGGAGATCATAAAAGAGGGAAAAGGACCCACATGTGCAAAAATGTTTGTAGCAGCCCTTTTTGTGGTGGCAAGGAATTGGAAATTGAGGGAATGTTGGAGAATGGGTGAATAAATTATGGCATATGAATATAATGGAATATTATTGTTCTATAAGAAATAATGAACAGGCTGATTTCAGAAAATCCTCATAAGGCTTACATGAACTGATGCTGAGTGAAGTGAGCAAACACAAAAGAACACTGTACACAGTAACAGCAAGATTATGTGATGATCAACTATGATAGACTTAGCTCTTTTCAGCAATACCAATAGACTAAAGATGGAAAGGGCCATCTGCATCCAGAGAGAGAACTATGGAGACTGAAAGTGGATCAAAGTATACTATTATCACCTTTTTTTTGTTTGCTTTTTCTTTCTTAAGGTTTTTCCCTTTTGTTCTGATTTTTCTTTCACCACAGAACTAATAGGGAAATATGTTTAAAATGACTGTACATATATAACCTATATCAGATTGCTTACTGCTTTGGGACTGGGGGAGATAAGAGAAGGAGGAAGAAAAAGGTTGGAACTCAAAATTTTATAAAAATAAATGTTGAAAACTATCTTTACATATGATTGGGAAAATAAAACACTATTAAATTTATAAAATATTGACATATTGGAGAAATTTAAATGACATTATATGTTGGTCTACCTTTTTTATGAAATTATCTCTGAAATGTTATTTCATACTCAGAAATATAACTAGCTCTAATTTATTCTGAAGATTTATAGAGATTTCATCAATAGTAAAAAAGTTGGTATGTAATTAGCCTAAGGCAAAGGCACTGCAGAAATATCCTATTGCAAAAATCCAATCCAAAGAATCTTGATGAGTTCGAATAAATTAGTTCTTGATTTTTTGTTGACTATTGGCTTCAAATGAGACTGTAACAATGTTAATATCAGGACACTAACAACTGCAAAACCAGGTGGACCAAGACTGGAAGCCAGGCTAGGTTAGGAGACGAACCAAATCTGAGAGCCTAGAGGATAGAAGTCACGGTTGTCAACCCATGCTTATAGAAAGGGTTATCTTTAGTCCAGAGAGGAAAGTCAAAGTCAGAGTGTAAGGTGTTAGGACAAATTCTAGAAATCTGTAGCCCCTTCAATGCATAAGATTAAGCCTTTCACACATTAGAAACTCTGCTGAATGTTACTGCTTAGAAAGTAAATAGATTAGGGTGTTCAGAAGTCCACGTTGAAAGGAGAATGCAGTTATAATCATGAGGTTCAAGTCACAGAGGAAGGGCTAGCCAGAAGTGGAGTCAATGTGCAGTTTCCAGTCATAAGAAGACAGTGTCAGGAGGAAAAACAGGTAGATGGATACACCATAATGGAACAGGATATGACCATTAATCCCAGAAAAGGAACTGTTTGCCCACTGCTCTGGTTTTAAGTAGCAAACTTGCTATGAACAGGAAAAAAAAATTAAAGATTAGAAAGAACATTGCGTTTAAAGTCAGAGAATCTTAGTCCAAATCCTGACTTTGCTACAAATTTCCTGTGTGCATATGGGCAAGTCATTTAACTTCTCTTAATCTGTTTTCTCATTGGTAAAACAAAACAAAATAAAAATAAAGAATTGAATTAGATATTATTTAAAGAGCCACCCCCCCCCCCAATTCTTAATCCCATGATGCTGTAAGCATGAATTATGTTTATAAATGGTGACAGGAAGTGGTTGAATAAATAACTGAAGTCTCTCAATTCTGTTTAAAGTAAGTGATAAAATACTTTATCTTAATACCTTAACTAGGGGAGAATATATCTCATTCAGTCAATCATTCATAGCTTAGTTTAAGTGCAGAAAAAGTCTTTTAGCCACCAAAGAAAGAGTGTTTCATATTGATTGAGAATACTTGGTAATTAATCCCTATATTTATGCACACATGCATTTTTGATTTCCTTCACAAGCTAATTGTACAATAATTCAGAGTCTGATTCTTTTTGTACAGCAAAATAATGTTTTGGTCATGTATACTTATTGTGTATCTAAGTTATATTTTAATATATTTAACATCTACTGGTCATCCTGCCATCTAGGGGAGGGGGTGGGGGGGGGTAAGAGGTGAAAAATTGGAACAAGAGGTTTGGCAATTGTTAATGCTGTAAAGTTACCCATGTATAAATCCTGTAAATAAAAGGCTATTAAAAAAAAAAAAAAAAAGAGAATACTTGGTAATTAATGCCCTAAGGGGCTTTTTATAAAATCTGAGGAGACAGTTCAGAGGAGAAAGCTGAGAAGGAAGAATATTCTACCTAACCCCTAAGAAGGAATTAGAAGGGAGAAGTCAAGCCCCAGCGCTTGTTCTTTTTCCTGAAGGAGGACCTTGTGAACTTTAGAATTCTGGAGGATTTCCCAAAAATGTCATAGCAGTGTTCTTGGAACTGCAGATGGCTGTGACTACTATCAGGTGCTAAGCCAAGTCAAGGTGACATGCATTTATTAAGTGCCTATTGTGTATCAGGCATTCTGGGGATACTAAAAAAAAAAATTAAAAAAAAAAAAAGGCAAAAACAGTCCCCACCTTCAAGGATCTCAGTCTCATGGGAAAGAACTTGCAAACAACTATGTTAAAAAAAAAAGATACATACAAGATAAATTGTAGATAATTTAAGTAAAAAGGCACTAGCATTAAGGGGGTTGGGAAAGGTCATTTTGCAAGAAGGAAAGAAAGCCAGGAAAGCCAAAAAAGCAGAGATAAGGTAGGGAGAGAATTCCAGGCATGGAGGAGAGTCAGTGAAAATGCATGGAGTTGATTGAAGTGTCTTGTGCAAGCAGCTACAGGAAGACCAGTGTCATTAGATTGCAGAGAATGAGTAAGATACAAAAAGTCAAAGGTAGGAGGTTCCTTGAACACCAGACACAGGATTTTATATGTGATTCTGGAGATAATGGGGCACCATTAGAGCTTATTGAATGGGACTGGCGGTGATATGGTCAGACTTATACTGTAGGACCTTAGCACATTAGCAGTTGAGTGGAGGCTGGATTGGAGTAGGGAGAAACTTGAGGCAGGGAGATCACTCAAAAGATATTGTAGCAGTCTGAGGCATGAGATGATGAAAGCTGGACTGAGGTAGTAGCAGCCTCAGAAAGGGAGGGTAAGTATGCAAGAAATATTACAAAGGAAAAATCAACAAGCCATGGCAATTTATTGGACATGGTGGGGGGGATGACAAAGTGAGGAATCAAGGGTGACATCTAGGTTGAAACCTGAAAAGACTAGACATATTCAAGGTTTTAAAAAGGATGCAGAAAGGGAAAAACAAACAAATAGATCCTAAGCAATACCTATGGTGAACATCTCAAGGATTCCAGCAAAGGTACATCTAGATCTATGAGTTCCCCCTTGTCATTGTTGTAAGCTTGAATCCATTTCCCCCTAGACTCTAAGTGTATGGAGAGAATGTCTCATAGACTTATTAAAAACAGCATTTTATTTTTTCCTTAGTTACATGTAAAGTCAATTCTTAACATTCTTTTTAAAAATTTTTGATTCCAAATTGTCTTTCCCCCACCTTGAGACAGTAAGCCATTTGATATTATACAAGTTCAATCACGTAAAACAAATTCCCTTATTAACGATGTTATGAAAGAAGACACAGACCCAATGGGAATAAAACCCACAAACAAATACAGAAAGTGAAAAACAGTATGCTTGACAAGATCAGAAGGGAAGCAATAAATTGGGAAATCATTTTTACATTAAGTGTTCTGATAAAGGCTCCATTTCTAAAATAGAGAATTGACTCAAATTTATAAGAATACAAGTTATTCTCCAATTGATAAAAGGTCAAAGGATATGAACAGACAATTTTCAGATGATGAAATTAAAATTATTTCTAATCATATAAGAAGATGCTCTAAATAACTATTGATCAGAGAAATGAAAATTAAGACAACTCTGAGAAACCACTAGACACATGTCAGATTGGCTAAAATGACAGGAAAAGATAATGATGAATGTTGGAGGGGATGTGGGAAAACTAGGATACTAATACATTGTTGGTGGAACTGTGAATGGATCCAGTCATTCTGGAGAACAATTTGGAACTATGCCCAAAGAGCTATAATACTGCATACCCTTTGATCCAGAAGTGTTTCTATTGGGCCTGTATCCCAAAGAGATTTTAAAGGAAGGAAAGGGACCCACATGTACAAAAATGTTTGTGGAAGCCCTGTTTGTAGTGGCCAGAAACTGGGAACTGAGTGGATGCTCATCAAGTGGAGAATGGCTGAATTAATTGTGGTATATGAATATTATGGAATATTATTGTTTGGTAAGAAACAACCAGTAGGATGATTTCAGAGAGACCTGGGGAGACTTAGATGAACTGATGTTAAGTGAAATGAGCAGAACTAAGAGATCATTGTATATGACAACAAGAAGATTATACAATGATCAGTTCTGACAGACTTGGCTCTCTTTAACAATGAGATGAAACAATGCTAGTTCCAATTGTTCAGTGATGAAGAGAGCCATCTACACCCAGAGAGAGGATAGTTTGAATCACAACATAGCTTTTTCACTCTTTTTGTTGTTGTTCTCTTGCATTTTGTTTTCTTTCCCATTTATTTTCTTTTTTTGATCTGATTTTTCTTGTGCAGCAAGAGAATTGTATAAATATGTTTATACATATTGAATTTAACATATATTTTAACATATTTAACATATATAGAATTCCTTGCCATCTAGGGGAGGGGGTGGAGGTAAGGAGGAGAAAATCAGAAACAGAAGGCTATACAAGGGTCATTGTTGTCAAATTATCTATGCATATGTTTTGAAAATAAAAAGCTTTATAAAAAAATAAAGAAAAATTAAAAAAGAAAAAGAAAAACAGTATGCTTCTATTTGCATTCATACTCCATCAGTTCTTTCTCTGGAGATAAATGAATCTCTCTGGAGACTCATGATTTTTTATCATGAGTCCTTCGGAATTGTTTTAGATTATTGTATTTCTGAGAATAGTTGTCATTTCGAATTGACCATGGTTATAGTATTACTGTAACCGTACAGTGTTTGCCTGGTTCTGGTTCACTTCATTTTGTATCAATTCATATAAGTTTTCCAGGTTTTTCTGAAATCAACTTACTCATCATTTCTTATAGTACAATAATATCTCATAGACTTTTTTTTTTCCTGAGCCAATTGGGGTTAAGTGTAAGCCAATTGGAGTCACACAGCTAGAAAGTGTTAAATGTCTGATTCCGATTTGAACTCAGGTCCTCCTGAATTCAGAACTGATGCTCTATTCACTGCGCCACCTAGCTGCCCCTTCATAAGCTTTTAAAGGAAATGTTTAAACCAATTGTTCTTACTATATACCTTAGTAAATGTTCCTCTTTAAAAATTAAGTGTGACTGGCATTTCTATCAACTGGTAATCATGGCAGGGAACACATTAGTGTAGACTTGGGTGAATAGTATTAAAAAGATGCCCCCTGATCCCTAGAACTCTGAGGAGCAGATGTAGCAAGTCTGATATACAGTCCTAAAAGTGGTAGTGAATGAAACAAGGACATAGTATGCTCATATTTTTAAATATTTTAAATTAAGGTAAGGGATTCCAGGATACAGTTCTATATTTCTACAATAACAACCAGAAAATTGTAGAATGAGTCACAACATGACTTCTTAGTCTTGACCCAGCTAAATTTTTGGTATATGCAGGAGAAAATGTATAAAGAATAGGAAAAATAGAGGTTTTACCAAAAACCAAAAAGTGTTCAAAAAGACAAAAAAAAAGTCAAATGTGTTGGACTAGATTTTATTAAATTAATTAAAATATGTTTTTATTAAGCAAAGCATTATGCTACATGTTGGGAATATAAAGAAAAAAGGAAATCTCTAGTCTCAAGGAACTTTACGTGTTAGATTTATTTTTTTAAGTATTTTATTGACACTTTTAATATCATCACACAATGAATATCCAGTAAAGAAAATCCTCCTGGGTAACAATGAAGTTACAATGGAAACAAACCAAACCATCATCTGTGTCAGACATCATATATCTCATTTTACAGCTATAGTTTACCATCTCTTTACTGAAATGTGAGAGGTATATTTCAATTTCAGGTTTTTGAAATCAATACTTGTTAATACCATCAATGAATGTCTTCCTGGGATATTTTTCTTTGCCTTATTGTGATCTTTATGTGATTATGTGATTTGATTCTATATACTTTGATCTGCATCAGTTAGCATATGTCTTCCCACAACTACTGAGCTTATCATTTGCACAACACAATAATAATAATGATGATGATTACAGCTAACATTTATTTAGCTCCTACTATGTTCCAGGCATGTGTTAAGTACTTTACAATTACTATCTGCTGTAATGCTCACAGAAACCCTGTGAGATAGTTGCTATTATTATCCTCCATTTTACAATTAAAGAAATTGAGACAGAAATTAGATCACTTGCTCAAGGTCACATAGCTAGTGTCTGAGGCCAAATTTGAATTTAGGTCTTCCTGGTTCCAAGTCTGACTTGCCATCTACTGCATTACCTGACTGTTCCCTAAAACAATTAGAAAATCTTGGTATTTACAATATGATGTAATAACCATTATTTCATATTCTGACTCATGAACACAAATTGCAGGTCCCTGGGGAAGTTAGTCTATCAACTTCTCTGTGACTATTTGCAAATGACATATAATTTGCATTTCCCCATTTGCCTATTAATTATAATTATACTTTTCCTACTTGTCTCATGGGATTGTTGTGCAGAGAGTGCTTTGCAAACCTTAAAACATAATAAAAATGAGACTTGTCATTATGATGTTGGTAAAAAAATAACATGCTTAAAGTAGAAATTTACTTTAGCATTTGTACAACCATGATGTCACAACAAAGGGAATATGGCAATTTTATTTAAGTAGAATATGACCTTTTGCAAAATGTTGTGACTAAAGGACTTCTTTTGGGTCTATCTTTTGATTGAAATTCTAGAAACTTAGAAATTACTCTCAGAATTTGGGTAAAAATGATTACTCCAAACTGAGGTAGAAGTGTTTTAAGTGATGAGGGAAATATCAGTGAAACTGGTTGAATTCCAGTGAGACTAAGACCAAAAAAAAGTTTTCTTTTTTTCTCAGCCAAATTTTCATATTAATAGTAATAATAATAAACATTTATATAGCATTTACTATGTGCCTGCCTGTGTGCTTATAGATTTATAATTATCTCTCTTGGTCCTCACAATAATCTGGAAAGGTAAATACTATTATTACACTCTTTTTACAGATGAGGAAGTTGAGGCAAGTAGAAGTGATTTACTCAAAGTCACACAGCTAGTAAATAAATGTCTGATACAAGATTCAGGACTTCCTGAGTCCAGACCTGAGGTCTATTCACTATACCATCTAGCTGCCTCTATTACTGATGGAATGTATTAAAGATTTAGAGGATGAATCATTGAGCATCATTTCATTTTGTGAGCTAATGAGAAATCTCTAAGAGACTTCAGAGAGGATTTGACAGGAATGTACAGTGGAAGGGAGTGCTGACTATAGTATGAGAAAAATGTGAGTTCAAATGATAGCTCAAGTCCTGATTGTCTATGTAACTTTAGGTATTGGAATCTCTGACCCTTTAGGAATCTCAGTTTCTTTATCAGTAAAATCAGGGGTTTACAGTAAATTATAGATGGAGTCTCTTTTTAGCTCTAAAGCTATGGTCCTATGATTTGAGAAAAATTTTTAAAGTTCATTAATCAGACAAATAATTAACAAATTGTGACAGAAGTTTGAGAGTGATTTTCTAAATTTTTATGAAATATTGAGATGAGAAGTATCACTTCTCTGGAAAGGTCATAGAGGTATTCAAAGGAGACCTTGTATGACTTTGTCTTTTCTAAACCATTTACTTTTACATTAGTAGGGAGCTGTCCAGCTGAAATTCATTGTAAGGAATCTGGCAACCAGCTGGTCTCACATGCCAGACATAAAAACATTCACACGTTCTCAAGACATCAAATGTGTCAAATTAGCTCCTTTTTTAAACTGAGACCCTCTGCATAGTATTAAGACTTGAAAATTCTGCCTGATGTTAGAGTAAATCACCTTATCTGCACCTTGAAATCTGTTGATATTCTTCTAATATAGTTGTTCTTGTTTTTGTTTGTTTGTTTGTTCGTTTGCTTTTGTTTTGTTTTGCAAGGCAATTGGTGTTAAATTGCCCAGGGTCACACAGCTAGGAAGTATTAAGTGCCTGAGGTCAAATTTGAACTCGGGTCCTCCTGACTCCAGGGCCAGTGCTTTATCCACTGCCTCATCTAGTTGCCCATTAATATAACTGTTCTTAACCTTTTTCTTGTCACAGAACCCTACAATATGGTGAAAATGTGGATTCCTTATCAGACTGTTTTTTTAATGTATAAAATATATAGTGTCACAAAGGCAAACCATTATATTGAAAGAGTTGTCAGAATATTTTTTAAAATGAAGGTTCATGGGCCCCAAAGAATCTCAGTGTTTTTACCAGTTTATATTTCTGATCTTAATCTTACCTTCTGCACCAGTTCTGTTGGCCCCACCCCTTAGCCCTCATAATTTACTTGTGTTCTTGTATAACTGACCCAAGGTTCTTGCCGCTTCCTGATGCAAGACCTTTTGCCCATGATCTTTTCCGTTTTGCCAGCTAGTGGCTGGTCAGTCTATGGAAGCAATGGCTTGTACCCTCTGAGAGATAAACATGGATTCCTCCATGAGTATGATAGTAAATGTTTAAAAATTGACTGTCCTATGTAGGGCATGCTTGCATTATTTTTTTTCTTTTAAAAACTTATTTTTTAAACATTCTTTTCTTTTAAAATTGAATTCCAAATTCTTTTCCTTCTGCCTACCTTTCTCTCACTCACAATGTGTGAAATCACACAAAACATTACCACATTAGCCATATAACAAGAGAAAGAAGGGGAGGAGAGAGAGAGACAGAGACAGAGACAGAGAGAGAGAGAGAGACAGAGGCAGAGACAGAGACAGAGAGACACAGAGAGACAGAGACACAGACAGAGAGAGAGGAAAAGGGAGAAACAGACACAGAGACAGAGACAAGAGAGAAAAACAGAAAGAGACATCAATTTGTGTTCAGAGTTCATTAATTCTTTTTCTTGAAATGGAAAGCATTTTTTTCAGTATGAGTCCTTGGAATTGTTGTGGATCATTATATTGATTAGAACAGCCAAATTTTTCACAATTGATCACTATTATAACATTGCTATTATTGGTCACAATGATGTCTGTTTCTTCTCATGTCCCTTTGCACCAGTTTGTTTAATAGATCTTGCCATATATTTTCTAAAACCAACCCCATTGTTTTTTTTTTTTTTTTTTTAATTTAATAGCCTTTTATTTACAGGATATATACATGGAAAACCAACCCCATTGTTAACTCGTTTATAAATAGTTTATTTTTTTTCAATTACATGTAAAAACAATTTTTAACATTTATTTTAAAAAATGTTTTGTTCCACTGTGAATGAATCCAGCCATTCTGGAGAGCAATTTGGAACTATGCTCAAAAAGTCATCAAACTGTATATACCCTTTGACCCAGCAGAGTTACTATTGGGCTTATACCCCAAAGAGATACTAAAGAAGGAAAAGGGACCTGTATGTGCCAAAATGTTTGTGGCAGCCCTATTTGTAGTGGCTAGAAACTGGAAACTAAGTGGATGCCCATCAATTGGAGAGTGGCTGAGTAAATTGTGGTATATGAATGTTATGGAATATTATTGTTCTGTAAGAAATGACCAGCAGGATGAATACAGAGAGGCTAGGAAAGACTTACAGGAACTGATGCTAAGTGAAATGAGCAGGACCAGGAGATTGTTATACACGGCATAACAAGAAAATTATATAATAATCAATTCTGATGAATATAATTCTCTTCAACAATGAGATGATTCAAACCAGTTCCAATTGTTCAGTGATGGAGAGCCAACTGCATCCAGTGGGAGCTGAGTGTGGACCACAAAATAGCATTTTCACTCTTTCTGTTATTGTTTGCTTGCATTTTTTTCCTTCTCAGGTTTTTTTTCTTTCTAGATCCGATTTTTCTTGTGCAGCAAGATAACTGTATAAATATGTATACATATATTGGATTTAACATATATTTTAACATATTGAGCATGTATTGAACTATCTGTCATCTAGGGGAAAGAGTTGGAAGAAGGAGGGGAAAATTTGAAACAGAAAGTTTTGCAAGGGTAATTGTGGAAAAAATTACCCACACATATGTTTTGTAAATAAAAAACCATAATAATAAAAAAATTTAAAAATAATTAAAAAATAAAAATAAAATGTTTAGTTCCATTCTTGTTCTATAAGAAATAATCAACAGGATGATTTTAGAGAGGTTTGGAGAGACTTACATGAAATGAGGCTAAGTGAAGTGAGTAGAGCCAAGGGAACATTGTATACAGCAACAGCAAGATTATACAATGATCAATTCTAATGGACATGGCTCTTTTCATAAGTGAGGGTGATTCAGGCCAGTTCTAACAGTCTTGTGATGAAGAGAGCCATCTGTACCCAGAGAGAAAACTGTGGGGACTAAGTGTGGATCACAACATAGCGTTTTCACTTTTGTTGTTGTTTGCTTGCATTTTGTTTTCTTTCTCATTTTTTCCCTTTTTGATCTGATTTTTCTTGTGGAACATGATAATTATGGAAATATGTATAGAAATATTTGAAATATGTTAGATTGCTGTTTAAGGAAAGGGGTGGAGGAATGGAGGGAAAATTTTGGAACACAAGGTTTTGCAAAGGTGATTGTTGAAAATTATCTATGTAATATGTTTTGAAAATAAAAGGCTTTAACAAAAAATTTTTTTCACAAAAAAGTTTATTTTCAAATTTTCTCTCTCTCCTTTTCTCTATCTTTAAGAAGGCAAGCAATTGGATATAGTTTATACTTGTGTAGTCATATAAAGCATATGTCCATAATAGTCATGTTGTGAAAGAAATCCCAGAAAAAACTCACAACAAAAAAAGAAAAAGTAAAAATGGTATGTCTGATTCATATTCAGACTTCATCAAGTTTTTCTCTGAAGATAGATATTTATTTGATCATAAGTCTTTCAGAATTGTCTTAGATCATAAATTGATCATCATATAGTATTGCTGTTAAAGTGAACACTGTTCTCCTGGTTCTGCTCATTTTACTTTGCATCAGTTCATATAAGTCTTTCCAGGTTTTTCTGAGAGCATCCCATTCATCATTTCTTATAGCACAAGAGTATTCCATCACAATCAGATAAGACAACTTGTTCAGTCATTCATCAATTAATGACTATTCCTTCAATTTCTAATTCTTTGACACCACAAAAATGGTTATAAATGTTTTTGTACATATAGCTACTATTGATGCTTCAAAGGCTGTGCACTTGTGCATAGCCTTTTGAGTATGATTCCAAATTGTTCTACAAAAAGGTTGGACCAATTCACAATATTTTTCTTCATTCCTTCCAGCAAATGTCATTTCTGAAAAGTGTGAAGTGGTACCTAAGAATTATTTTTACTTTGCATTTCTCTAATTTAGAGCATATTTTCATTGATTATGTTAGCTTTGATTTCTTCTTCTGAAAACTACCTATTTATATCCTTTAACCATTTATCATTTGGTGATAGACTCTTATTTTTATAAATTTGAATGTTACCTATATATCTGGGAAATAAGACCTTTATTGGAAAAAGTTGCTATAAATTTTTTTGCTGTTATTTTGTTTTCTATGGTGCCTTTTTTTTTTTTTTTTTTAGCAAAACAGTTTTTCTGGTTATTTTTTTTTTCAATTAGGTCTGTTTTTGTTTTTGCTTTGTCTGAAATCATGATTTTACTCATGCCCTTTTTACTTCAGTTGAGGCATAATAGATTTGCTCCATTCTTTTATTTTACTCTGTGTATGTCCTTTTATTTCAAGTGTTTCTTGTAATAACATACTGTTAAATCATGGCTTCTAATTTATTCTGCAATTCTCTCCCATTTTATGGGTGATCTCACCCCTTCTCATTTGCAATTCTTTTCTCATTAGAGTTTTGTGTCTTTCTTCCTATTAAACCAATTTTGTTTTTTTAAAGGTATTATTTTCTTCAGTATTTTTGTATATTTCTTTTTACCATCATGTTAATTTTCTTTTCATAATTTTTTAAATCACTTTAGTTTCTTTCTTCAATTTTTCTTCTACCACTCTTATCTCTTTTGTTAACTCTTCCAGGAATTCTTGTTGGACTTGAATCCAATTAGCATTTTTCTTTGAGACTTTGCTTGTAGTTTTCTTCACATTGTTGTCTTCTGAGTTCATGTCTTGGTCTTGTCTGCCACTATAGTAGTTTTTGTGATCTAGTTCTTTTTTGTTGTTGTTTCCTCATTCTCCCAGCCTATTTCTTGACTTTGAATTTTATGTTAAAGTTGGGCTTTGTATGCCTTGAGACGGGAAGGCAATGTCCCAAACTTCAAACTTTTTTTGTGCTGCTATTTTCAGAGCTAGTTCTGGAGATCTGAAAGTTTTCAGTGCTTCTAAGGTGGTATGATCTGGATGAGAGGTGTGATCATTGCATTCATGGTCTTTACTTTGTTCTTTAACCAGGAAGGGCCCCTGCTCCTCTGCAGCCCTAAGTGACTGTGGTTCTCTTGGGCCTCCAACTGTAATTAGATCCCTTGTTCTTCTACAGACATAAGAGTTAGTGTTCCTTTCTGCCTTGAAACTATGACCTGGGATCTGCTTCCTTGTGACTGGCCACAAGTTACTGCCCACCCTGGAACTACAACTCAGAACTGTGTATGGGCAATAGAATTTCCAATCAGTGCCAGTTGTTCCTACTTTCAGCAAGGGGTTCCCTGTAATTTTTTTGTGACCAGGTAACCATCTTACCATTAGTAGGCTGAGAGTTCCCAAAACTATGTCTGTTGCCACTATTACAGCTAGATCAAAGGTCCACTGCTATTGCTGCTGCTACTGCTACAGCTATGGCTACATCCAGAGTCCACTGCTGCTACTACCCCCATGGGTTTCAGATTGGCACTACCCTGGTCATTCCAGTGTCATAAACTTCTCCTACTGATCTGTTAAGTTGTCTTAGACTGGAAAAATATATTACTCTGATCTTTTATTGGCTCCAAAATTTGATTTAAGGAGTTATAACAAAGTTGTTTGAAGGGGAGTGTTAAGAGAGTTCAGCTGATTTGCTGCCTATATAACCCACCATCTTGGTTCTACCTCCTATACTTGATTTATTAACATTTTCTCTATGCCCTTCTTAAATCTAGAAATTAAAATAATACATCAATTCCTGACCTGTAGTATCTGTCAATTTCTGAGATGTAAATGTTTTCATACAGAAAACTTGTCAAATGGTACTTGTGAGATTAGAGCTGGCTCTAACATATCTCTTGATTTGCTATACAAAGATCTTAACATCCTGGCAAATATGACATACTTTATTGAAATGAAAGACTATTAAATGAGTGAGAAGATGGAATTGAAACTTAAACAAAGTACAGATCCACTTTACAAAAATGAAGAAAATTAGTTCCTGTATATTATAAATACTATTATGCAATTTTCACATAGAATTTTGTTTTTCAATGATGATTGCCACTTGGAAAAATTAAAACAAATTGGAAACAGACTGTGTGAAACAAGAACTTCAGAGAAGAATTAAAATTTTAAATCATTGCTGATATTTTATTACTGAGATACTACATAGAGAGACAAGATGTCAGAGTAGCAAGGGAAAAAAGTGTAACCAAGTTCCCTAACACATGTCCACAGACATCTTGAAAATACACCACTCTGAGTCCTGATGGGGAAATCCAAGAAAAAAAATTACAATAGGTCAGTCATAGTTCTAGCTCAGCCTAGGGAGATAGAAAAAGAGGTCTATGGACACTGGGGATAGGGCTTCAACAGAATAATCCCATACTAAGTATTCCATAGTTTAGAAACTAAAAGTGAACAGAAGGCTGTGCATTGGGACAAGATGGGGTCTCAAATCATAGAGGAGTCCCTAGTCTTGTGTAGTCTTTGGGAAAAGGTACCACACTGACAACTCTATCATTCACTATTCAGAACAGACTAAAGCAGCGATCTCCCCCTACAGGGGAGGCAATCTAGGATGAGGAACCCTCAGAGGCTTTAAGTTATGCACTAAACCCTCAAAGGCTTTAAGTTATTCTCAGAAGCAAATATAGTTGGATGGCTCAGACCCCAGGAGTTGAGTGTGGTCTTAGTTCCAGTCTTTATCCCAGTTTGAAGCCATAACTCTATTTTCCCCAATTGTAATCCTTTTCTCCCATCAGGCTGCTTCTTGGCTGATTGATCATGTTGGAGTACTGAACTTTTAGAGAATCTCTGGGTGTAGCATCAGCTACCATCATGGCCCAAGTGTTTTTTGTCTGGGGCCCTGAAGCTGAGCCCAGCTTCCCATTTCCCTGAGTCAATCTACATTCTGATGCTCAATGGAAGCCTCTGTTGCATTTTAGACATGGGGCTTTGGGTCTTGTTCTCCCACCCTGTTTTTTTCATTTTATCTTTATACCAACATTGAGCTTTCAAATGTCTTACTTTACCACATTGAAAGCATTGATGAGTCTCTCTGAAAGTCCCTTGTCAAAAAGGACTCCGTCTTCCCATGTTTGGATCTTGGGAAGTCTGCATCATAACCTGAGTATAAAAGGTATTAATGCCCACTGTGGCACGGCATCTTATGATCTCATCTAAAGGAGCATCCTCGTATAGTCCTAGTATAATTCTTCTACAAACCTCATTAGCATTTTCCTTAGCAAGTTATTTTATCATTATTCCAGTTGCTGCATTTTCACCAATAGTTTGTATGATAGCTGTCTGCAGACATCCCATAGAATCAACAAAGGGTTCATTTGGACCTTGCTCTATTTTCGTGAAGGCTTCCCCTCTATCTTGCCTTCCTGGGAGGGTGTCCCATGCTTTGATAACATCAGCAGCAATTTGCTCATATGCTGCTATAGAGTAATTAATCTTCGCTAAAGTGTCTGCATAAGGACCTAAACCTGTTAGCTGGTCAGAGTGGTATATTAACTCATATATTAACTCCAGATTGCCTATTTCATTGAGCTTGTATTCTACACAGTTCAGTATACTCAGAAAGCCACAACAAGTTTTGTCCAGGTTCTAACCATGTCTTTGCTATACATTTCCAATCATTAGGGTTTAAAACTTCAAAAGCCAAATTCTCTAATATCATCCTAACATGAGATGATGTAGACTCATAAAGAGTGCAAGCCTTTTTCAGATCTTTGATAATTTCCAGATTAAAAGGAGTGTATCTTCTCCTTTCTTGACCAAGAGTCAAACTCTTCAATCACAGGATAAGTTTCTATTCTCAAATCAGATGTATTCTGTCCTTCCTCTTTGGCTTTAATTAGTGCCTTTTGTAATTGTGTCATAGGGGTGGACAAAGCTGCTGCATGAGTGGCTAACCCTTACCAAAGTTTCCTGCTTGTCTATTTTTGTACTTACCCTATTTCCAGTCACAGGGACTTCTCCACTGAGCTTATGATCATGTCAGTTGAACTGCTGAATGTAGTTCCTTATGTCCAGGGCCTCAAAATGTAGTGTGCTGCTTTCAGTGCCCCATTTTTAGGGTATCAAAAGGTAATGTCCAGGCTAGCTCTCTGGAGGGTCTCAGAATGGGCCTTGCTCTTAGGTGGAGAAATGAAGGCAGGAGAGCTACCATGAGGCTGATCAAAGATGGAATCTGGAGTCTGGAGTCTTCTCTTGTGTCTGTGTCTGAGAGACTCTCAGTTTCCAGTCCTCTCAGCCCTTAAATATCTCAATATGATTACATTACTATAGCAACTAAGCATGTGCCAACTATAGAATATTATATCACCATATCATACTAAGTATATTCAATTAGAGTGACTACATCATTATATCACATTAAGTATATGTTTAACTAGAGAATCATTATCCTATCAATCACATTGAATAGGTGGTTAACTATAAGCACCCTGCTGTCCTTGATTCAAGTATACTTTTCCAGAGTTCCAGCCCTCTACAGATAATGATAAATGTTGGAGGGGATGTGGGAAAACTGGGACACTGATACATTGTTGCTGGAATTGTGAACTGATCCAACCATTCTGGAGTCCAAAGGGCTATCAAACTCTGCATATCTCTTTGAAAAACTAGTAGCAACTTTTTATTTCCTTCACAGGTTATTAGTATACTATTTCAAACTCCAATTCTTTTTGTACAGCAAAATAACTGTTAGGACATGTATACTTATATTGTATTTAATTTTTACTTTAACATATTTAACATGTATTGGTTAACTTGCCATCTGAGGGAGGGGATGGGGGAAGGAGGGGAAAAATTTCAACAAAAGGTTTGGCAATTGTCAATGCTGTAAAATTACCCATGCATATAACTTGTAAATTAAAAGCTATAATAAAAAAAGATGATAAATAAAAATTTTTAAAAAATTAGTGGAAAAACAAAAAACAGTCCAATAATGTAGAAAAAAACTAGCAGTAATAAAATTCTAATACAAAATCTTAAATAATAATCAACAAACATTTATTAAGTGGCAGGCACTATATTGGGCACTAAGGACCCAAAGACAAAAATAAAACGGAGGCTATCTTCAGGAAGCTTGAAAGCCTGAGGGAAAACAACATGTCTACATATAAATAAATGCAAAATACAAATACATAAACACAAAGAAATTTCTAGGGAGCACTAGTAGCTAGTAGGGATCAAAGAAGGTTTCACATAGAGAGTGATACTTAATCTGAATTATAAAGGATTGTAAAAGGTAGATATGGGAAAGGAGTGCGTTCCAGACATTGAAGTGAATCTGTGCAAAGGTAGAGAGACAGATTGGTATATAGTCAGTTTTGCTATGAGTAGAGTGAAGAAGAAGAATAATTTGTAATAAGTCTGGAAAGGTAAGCAAAATTGTGAAGCACTTTAAATGCCAAATAGAGAGTTTCTATTTTATGCTAGAGGCATTAAGTACTTTATTGCTACTAGTTTTCTGAGCAGGGAAATGATGTGGTCTTGTTTGTGTTAGGAAAAGCATTTTTGTCAACTATGTAGAGGATGGATTGGAGAGTGGAGAGACTGAAGACAGAAAGACTAATTAGGAAACTACTGTAATAGCTCAGATAACGGGTGTTTTGAGGGGCTGGCTTACAGTGATGGCCACAAAAGCAGAAAGAAGGTAGCAGATAGGGAAAGATATTGTGGAAATGCAACTCAAAAAAATAAATTTGTGAAAGCTACAAAATGAAGTTCTATTTGAGGTCTAAAGGAGAAAGTGATTATTGTCAGACTTCAAGAGAAGGCTTCATGAAAGAAACAGAATCTGATGTGGCTTGAAAATGGAATAGAAATGTAACTGGAGAAGGATGGCAGGGGGAGGGAGGATGGACATTAAAGGCAGTTGGAAGCAAAGGCATGGAGGAGGAACGGGAATCTGGAAGTGATGTGTTGGGTGGAGTGGCTTAAGATAAGAGAGATCAGATACCAGTTAGAAGCTTATTGTAAAAGCCTAACACAGTAACTTTTTAACAACTTAATCAGTGTTTCCTAATTTCTTCCAAAATAATTTTTGCAAATGGCAATGGAAAATAACAACTTTATTAATTTTCTTGAAGGCATTATTTATTTGAATAACAATCATACACCCGAAAGTCTATTGAAATGAAATAAATATTAGAAATAACGAGGAAATAAGAACATATCAAGTACATATGTACTTAAAATCAGAATATTCCAATGCTAAAGAACTGATTGGGTCTTTTTTTTATCACCCAGACTATAAATCAACATGATTTAATTGGTTTCCTTCATTCCTACAGCTGCTAGTTAAAATTGTAGTTGAAACAATGATATGAAGAATATTCAACAGAAAAAAAGTAAAAGAAAACCAATAGTGGTCCTCCTTTAAGTTTTAGCAGAAACTTGGGGACAACAGAGAACCAAAATACAATCAGTCAAGTGCAAAAAACACAGTGCCTGCCAAGGTTCCTAAACAGTCAAGCTTCAAGGAATATTTTTAAGAATGGAATGGATCCATAAATTGGAGGTAACTCATGCTGGCTGAATTCTTAGGCTTCCTCATCTTCTGTTTCTGATTTAGGTAAAATTTGACTGTGGCACTCATGAATATAGCTACTACAGTGACTATCTTCTGTCAAAGTAATTTCTTATTAATATATATCTCTTGTAGTCCAAATCCCAAATAAATGTATAATCATCTCCTTCAGCAGTTCTTCTCTAGCAATAATGTTTTTTAGTTGTTAAAAAGATCTAGTGTTGCTGCTCCTAATTTGGGGAACACATCTGGCATTATCTCAAAATTAAGGAAATGCAGGGAAGACAATAAGAAGAGGGAGGTTAACTGTCTCCTTTACTATACTTGTAAATGAATTATAATTTACTTCTTTTTAGTAATTTGTTTGTTAGCATTTTTATCATTCTCTCATAGTTCCTTGGAGGACATAAATAGTGCAATACACTGACCAATCAAAAAGCTTTTTTAATAAGGACATTCAATTTCAGGCCACTAAATTGTTAGCCTAATTTAATGCCCTCCAAACTCTGGCACAAAGCTCTGCTTCTTCAGTCTTATCTCATATTACTTCCTTCCACATGTTCTGTTTTAGCTAAAGTGGATTATTTGTCATCTTCCATTTGAAAGTTGAATTTTCCACTTTCTTGACTTTATTCATTTTTTAAATTAAATTTTTATTTTATTTTCATGAAGATGTCTTTCTTTTTTCTTATCTTCTCCTATCACCCCCCTTCCCATTGAGAAAGTAAGCAAACAAATTCCCATTCTGCCGTGTCCAAAAATATATTTCTTGATCTGTACTCTGAACTTCTCTATAAGGAAGTTGAAAGCATGAGTCCTTTGGGATTGTGGTTGATCATTATGTTGATTAGAATTCATAAATCTACCAAAATTATTTGTCTTTTTAAAAAAATTATTTTTATTTTAATTTTCAATTCCAAACTCTCTCCCTCCCTCTCCATTCACTAAGAAGCCAAGAAAAACAATACTCATTATACATATGAAGTCATGCAAAACATTTCCACATTAGCCATGTGGCAAAAAAAAATTAAAGCAAGAGGGATAAAATGAAAAAATATAATGCTTTTTCTTATGTTCATTCCTTATGTTTGGAATATCTTCTAACCTTTTTTTTCCTCCCTTGTTCAATTTCTACTTCTTTTGAAATCAAACAATGCCACAGTTCGCACATCTTCCCTACTCCCTCTCATCTTTAGCCTTTACTGACATAGCATAGCACTTTGCTCATATTTCTCTGATAAAAATTTGTATTATAATTATTTGTATCTTTATATAACACATTCTTCATTTAAGCTATAAACTTCATGAAGGCAGGGATCTTGTATTATCTAAAATCTGTTTTTCCTTCAGCAACTTAATCAACACACTGGGGGCTTAATAAATGTTATTTAATGGGGAAGAGAAAGAAAGAGATGCCATATTTATATGGCATCTTTCATGTACCAGGCACTCTATTAAGTGTTCTTTTTTACAAACATTATTTCATTTGATCAATATGTTAGCATTTGCAAATATTCCATTTGATAATGAAATAGAATAAAATGGAATTGATTAGAATGAGAAACTCTTCTTTTACTTTGTCTGCAGTGTATCACTCAATTATTGTTGTTTCATGTTCATCTTTCCAAATTCAATATCTAGTTCTTTGAGAGCAAAGAACATGTCTTTAATGCTTCTTTTGCACTTCTATTCCAGTTAGCATAGTGCTAAGGTGGGTGAATGTTCAGTGGGTAATGCTGGGGCAAGAAATTTACAGCAATGGAAGGGATGAAGAGTTTTTTATATTCCCAGTCCCTCTTGGAGATTCCTGCCAAGAAAAAAGTATTAAAACTTCTAGAATCAGTTTTCTAGTGAGCGCATGATCAGATGAAAAAATTATTGCTTTTCTGATAACTTTACCTAGTTATTATTGTCCATAATAATAACCAACATTTATATAACACTATGTGCCAGGCACTATGCAGTAATTATTACAATTGTATTTATTATCTCATTTGAAGGAATAAAGGAAGTGCTATTATCATCCCCATTTTTACAGATAATGAAAAGTGACTTGTCAGGATCACAAAGCTAATGTGGCCCATCAATTGGAGAATAGTTGAATAAGTTATGGTATATGAATAAAATATTGTTTCTATAAGAAATGATCAGCAGGATGATTTTAGAGAGAGTTTGGAGTTACATGAACTGATGCTAAGTGAACTGAGTAGAATCAAGAGAACACTGTACACAGCAACAACAAAATTATGTGATGATTAACTGCAATGGGGCTTGGTTCTTTTCAACAAGGAGATGAATAAAGGCAATTCCAATAGACTTGGGATGGAGAAAGCCATCTGCAACAAGAAAGAGGATTATGGGGACTGAATATAGATCACAACATAGTATTTTCACCTTTTTTGTTGCTGTTTGCTTGCTTTTTTCCTTTCTCATTTTTTCATCTAATTTTTCGTGTGCAGCATGATTAATGTGGAGATATATATATATAAATTGCTTGTTTTTAATCTATATTGGATTACTTGGTGTCACGGGGAGGAGAGAGGAGAAAGAGGGAGAAAAATTTGGGACACAAAGTTTTGCAAAGGTGAATACTGAAAATTATTTTGCATGTATTTTGAAAATAAAAAGCTATTATTAAATTTTTAAAAATGATCTAGATATGAACTCAGATTTAATTGATTCCAGTCTGAATATAAGACTCAAAAGTCAAGTGTGAGATCTAGTTATCAATTTACCACCAGACAAGACTGGCTAGAATATAGGATTGCTTATCTAAACTCTCCAAATTCAGACTTGGGATGTGTCATTTCCCTGAGTTTTTCATCTTCCCAATGTGAGGAGACCCATTGTTAACTTAGAAGAATGTTGGCAGGATCTGTCAACCAAGGGCAGACTAAGGCAGCTCTGCAGTCCTAGATAAGACTTCAGAGGAAGAATCTAAACTCTAAAAGCTGGGACTGGGGTGGAACTTAAATTGGTATATTTAAAACTATTCCTTTCCTTATACTCTAACTTATCCCTTTTTGCTACTTCCTTTATTATTTATGGGCCATATACTAGTAATATGTTTATTTAGGAGAGGGACACAAAAGAAAGTAAAGACTTAGCTCTCTTTTTCTAAGGACTGATATTCTACTTGGGAAGATCAGGCACATACAGATAGCACAAATTAAAATCTAAAGCATGAGACAGATCACAGGTTCTTTAGGTGGACAAGCAGAATTTGATGCCATACATTAGATATGTCAAGGAAGGATTTATTAAGAAGGTGGCAGTTGAACTGAGCCATGAAGGATGGATAGAATTAGTAGAGGAAACAAAGAAAGGAGCAGGCATTTCAGTCAGAGAGAAAAATATAACAGGATATTTGGAACTGGGACTGAGCATGATTGTTGGAGAGAAGATTAAAAAGCTGGGTATGGTTAGAATAGAATGGTGATATTATGGAACAACAGAGCTATAACTAGAAAGGGACAGTCTGATCTTTGCCTTAGGTACTGCCATATGCGATGGTATTTCCATTTTTTCCTCAGGGAGTAATACTTCTTCTCTGTTTTGATCTAGAGAACACAATCTCTGTGATTGTATGTCAAGATCCTCCTATACCCCTTTAGAACTTGATAAAAAGGAAGATAGCTCTGGGAGAAGGTAAGAGCAGGGAAATTGGTAGCAGAGGTCATGGAGAGTGAATATGAATAAATAGGCACACATGATCCTGGGGATTCTGGGAAATAAGAGCTGGGCTTTTTAAATTTATGTATTTTGCTATTAGTGGAAAAAATACACAGAACTTATTTTGGCCTTCTGTCTTCCTATGGCCTTGTAAAACCCAGTTCTTTTAATATCGATTATCAAAACATATTTAGAATCCCATGCAATAATAGGAAAAAGACTAATCATACCTTTTTAGGCCCCTAGAAATTGGTCCTGGAATTGGGCATATTGTATGTATGCATATAGAAACACTTATGCAAAAAAGTAATATAAACATATTAAAAGTAAAATTCCTTTCTCTAACTTTGAGGGAATTTTCCTGGTAATTTAAGATCATCCCTTTAGACTGTGTGCTCCTGGAGAATAAGAAGTATCTTTTGATTTTTCTTTGTATCCCCACCTTTAATAAAAGTTTGTTGACTAATTGATACTTTTTAAAAAATTAGACATTAGTAGATAAATTTTTCTGTACTTATTATACAGATGAAGTGTTTCTTGCTTTGTCTATTTTAGTTTGGGTCTCTACTTTCATGTTTTTTTTTCCCTCTACTTTCTTCCTCACACTCAAACTGTTATTTATCTTTTCTTACTACTGTTAGTGTGGTACTCTCAGAATTTAGCAATCCAATGAACAGGTGTGGCAAATGGAATTTGCCATTACAGTTAGCAGTAGGAATCTTCAGGGAGTACTGATAAGGATTGCAACTCTAATTCTTTCCATACCAGGAGGTATAAAAATTTAGGTACTTTCCCAGTGACTTGAGGAGTTGTGCTATCGTTATTTTCCAGTAAGAACAGGAATTATGTTCTGGTGCTTAGCACAATGCCTTCACAGAGTAAGCACTTAATAAATGTTTTTTGACTGACTGACTATATTAAATGCAAACTGATCTCCCTCTTTGAAGAGGTAACAGGACTTTAAGAATTACCTCTTTTATTTTCTGTCTCATTGGAAAGGAGTAAGAGCTCTCTAGGGGAAATTATTCAAAAAGTAAAAGTAGAAAAAGCAAGTGTGAATTGAAATGTCATAATTTTCCATTAATCCTTTCAATGGAAAGCAAGTTTCTTCTCCAATATTTTTATTCTGTGTTAAAGACAAGATGGGAAGGGGTTTGTCAGATACAGGCTACTATGAACCCTTTGATGTCCCCACTTTCCCAGAAACAGAAAGCTAGAACTTATATATAAAGACTCAGAATTAAAGTGTTGAAAGGGCCCTTAGAAATCAACTAGAATGCAGTCTTCATTTTGCAGACTGGAAAATGGTCTAGAGAAAGGGAATGGTGTCATTGTACTAAAAGTAAGTGGCAAAGTTAGAACTAGAACCATGTTTTTTTTTGTTTTTTTTTTTTTTTTTTGTTGCTGCTGTTATTTTTATTTCTACCTCTTTATTCTTCCTAATATATTGTTAACCCACTTGGACTTGCTTCTGAATCTTTATCCCAGAATAAAATACATCAACTGAAACAGGAAGACAAGTTAGAAAAAAATGCCCCCCTGCAGAGGAGGAGTATCCTTTTCCTTCTAGTATCTCATCCTGCAGAGCTTTAGAAATTCACAGTTCCCTCTGTGAAATAGCCTCCTGGCAAACTGTGAAGGGCATCAATCAGTACTAGTACTGTAGGTGTCCCTGACTTTGGTTGATAAAACTGTAAGATAACTGTTCCTAGAGCTGCCTTCAAGTATTTGAAGGGCTATTGTGAACAATAAGGATTCTCACCAGTCTTGCTTGGATCCAGAGACATAACTAGGAGCAATCTGTAGAGGTCCCTGAGAAGCAGATTTAAATTTTTAGTGTAAAGAAAAAACTTTCTCATAACTAGAGCTATCCAGAAATAGAACGTGCTGTTTCAGAAGAAAGTAAGTTTCTTCTTTGTATCCCACCTTCAGTAAAAGTGTGTTGACTAATTGAGACTTTTTAAAAAATTAGGTATTATTAGATAAATTTTTCTGCATTGTATTATACAGATGAACTGTGTCTTGCTTTGTGTATTTTAGTTTGGGTCTCTATTTTCTTTCTTTCTTTCTTTTTTTTTTTTTAATAGCCTTTTATTTACAGGATATATGCATGGGTAACTTTACAGCATTAACAATTGCCAAACCTCTTGTTCCAATTTTTCACCTCTTACCCCCTCCACCCCCTCCCCTAGATGGCAGGATGACCAGTAGATGTTAAATATATTAAAATATAAATTAGATACACAATAAGTATACATGACCAAAATGTTATTTTGCTGTACAAAAAGAATCAGACTCTGAAATATTGTACAATTAGCTTGTGAAGGAAATCAAAAATGCATGTGTGCATAAATATAGGGATTGGGAATTCAATGTAATGGTTTTTAGTCATCTCCCAGAGTTCTTTTTCTGGGCATAGCTGGTTCAGTTCATTACTGCTCCTTTGGAAATGATTTGGTTGATCTCGTTGCTGAGGATGGCCTGGTCCATCAGAGCTGGTCATCATATAGTATTGTTGTTGAAGTATATAATGATCTCCTGGTCCTGCTCATTTCACTCAGCATCAGTTCGTGTAAGTCTCTCCAGGCCTTTCTGAAATCATCCTGTTGGTCATTTCTTACAGAACAGTAATATTCCATAATTTTCATATACCACAATTTATTCAGCCATTCTCCAACTGATGGACATCCATTCAGTTTCCAGTTTCTAGCCACTACAAAAAGGGCTGCCACAAACATTCGTGCACATACAGGTCCCTTTCCCTTCTTTATAATCTCTTTGGGATATAATCCCAGTAGTAACACTGCTGGATCAAAGGGTATGCACAGTTTGATAACTTTTTGAGCATAGTTCCAAACTACTCTCCAAAATGGTTGGATTCATTCACAACTCCACCAACAATGCATCAATGTCCCAGTTTTCCCGCATCCCCTCCAACAATCATCATTATTTTTTCCTGTCATCTTAGCCAATCTGACAGGTGTGTAGTGGTATCTTAGAGTTGTCTTAATTTGCATTTCTCTGATTAATAATGACTTGGAGCATCTTTTCATATGACTAGAAATAGTTTCAATTTCTTCATCTGAGAATTGTCTGTTCATATCCTTTGATTGGGTCTCTACTTTCATGGTTTTTCCCCCTGCTTCCTTCCTCACACTCAGACTGTTATTTAGCTTTTCTTATTACTGTTAGTATAATACTCTCAGAAAGACCTCTTGTCTGATATGTGTTCTCCTCCTTCCTCTTCCCTCCATTCTTCCCCCCTTTTCTTCCATCTTTCCTTCCTTACTCCTTTTCTCTCGTCTCCTTCCTTCCTTCCTTCCTTCCTTCCTTCCTTCCTTTCTCTTCCTTCCTTCCACTCTTTCTCTTTCTCTCTCCCTCCCTTTTTTCCTCTCTCCCTCCCTTCCCCTCCTTTTCTTCCTTCCTCTCTCACTTTCTTCTTCCATTTCTTCCTTCCTTCCTTCCTTCCTTTTCTCACATTTTCCTCCCTTTCTTCCTTCCTCTCTCCATCTTTCCTTTTCTTCCTCCCTTCCTCAGTCTTCCTTTCTTCCTCTCTTCCTCCTCCCTCTCTGTCCCTTCCTTCTTTCTTCTCTTCCTTCCCTTTTTCTATAAGGATGAAGGCAGACCCAACTAATCATAGAAGACCTTGACATCTTGATTAAATCAACCAGTCAATCAAAAATAAACTAGGCCTAACTCTTTAATCAATTCTAAAGGATCATAAGGGCTTGAGGTTATTGAATAAAATGAGATGATGTCACATAGGAAATATATTGTTGTTAGTTAATGATTTCAAGTCACAGTTTTTTTGTGCCACATATAAAAGCAGCTTGTTCAGAGTCAATCAATCAAGTAAGAAAAGACTCCAAATTTGAGAGCTAGAGATTCCATACCTGTGACAGGAAATTGCCCTTGGGGACAGGAGATAATACCTACCTCTCTCTTCCCTGCTTCCACCTTATTGACCATGCTATATTGACCATGCTATAGTATCCAGCTAGGACTAGAAAGAAACATGCTGAGGGCAAGTAGAAAGTGTCCTGAGAATAGGCAATTATGTATTCATAGACAAAATTAGCCAAGTTATGACTTCAAACTTTGAAAGTTCTATTACAATTTCTAGAGTAGCAATGGCTGATAGCAACATCTGCAATGGGAAGTGAAAGACACTAACTACCAATTTCACATGTCAATGAAACTTCAGCCTTCAAGTTCTGACTCTTCAAGCTCAGCAAAGAGTTACACCTAAGGATACTTCATAAGACTTCTTGATGGGAGAAAAGGACTTTTGGAAACTAGGTACTGAGGCAATAAGATTATAGGACAATTAATTCTGATGGACATGGCTCTTTCCAACAATGAGATGATGGAGGCCAGTTCCAATGATCTTCTGATGAAGAGAGCCATCTACACCCAAAGAGAGGACTGTGGGAACTGAGTGTGGTCACAACAAGCATTTTCACTTTTTGTTGTTGTTTGCTTGAATTTTATTTTTTCTCATTTTTTTCTTTTTGATTTGATTTTTCTTGTGCAGTAAGATAATTGTATAAATATATGTACATATATTGGATTTAACATATATTTTTTACCATGTTTAACATATATTGGATTACTTGCCATGTAGGAGAGGGAATGGGGGGAAAGGGGAAGAAATTGGACACAAAGTTTTGCAAGGGTTAATGCTGAAAAATTATCCATGCATATGTTTTGAAAATGAAAAGCTTTAATTAAAAAAAAGAAAAAAACTAGGTACTATGAGTTTTTCCTTTACCATATGGGTTTCTTACACATTTACCTCAGTATCATTTGACTATAAGTTGGAGTCCATTCTCTTCAAGGAATAGAATCATAAGATTATATATTTAGGGTAAAGAAACTTGTTACAGAAATCATTCCCCCAAACCAAAAGCATATCCTTCCTTTATACAGATATTATTCCTGAAAATAGTGGACCTTAGTATAAAAGTGGTACTAAGGCATATGTGTAGGGATCCTGTGTAGCAAATTTGTTAGTTACTGGAAATATGTGTATAAGTATGTGTGTATATATATGTGTATGTATGTGTGAATATATGTATATATGTGTACATATATATGTGAAGAGAGCTACTGGCTACTAGAAATTGGTTTGTATACATGTTTGTATGTATAGTTATACACACATACACATATACTGTCACTTGACTGGCTTTGAACTAGCTTATTGTTTACATACATAGCACAAAAAACTGTGACTTGAAATCATTAAACTAATCACAGTGTATTTCCTATGTTTTATCATTTCCCCCCAATAGCCCTTTGAAATTGATTAAAGACTTACCATAATCCAGTTTAAACATATGTGTGTGTGTGTGTGTGTGTGTGTGTGTGTGTATGTGTGTGTGTATTTGGGCTAGTGAAAGCCCTGTTCCTGATAGTTATCCTTTGAAAGCCAGAGGGACAGTATTCAATCATCCTCTGGGGTCCTAGCTCACCAGTATGGGCAGGAGTTGGGGAGGTAGGTAGTGTGGGTGCTGTGCCAGGCCAAAGCAAGTAGCTTTTATTCTGTGGTCAGAGGGGAGTATAGGAGACTAGGACTCAGTCTCTGGATGTGGTGATCCCTCAGTTATGTAATCTCTCTAGGCTACAACTTCTTCATGTTTGTTTAAAAAGGGGATAATAATACCTATAGTATCTACTTCCAGGGGTAATTGTAGGGAAGGTGTTTTTTAACTTGTAAAGTCCTATAAGAAGGTCGACTATTATTAGTATTGTGTATTTGTCATTTGACTAATCAAAAAGAACTTTTTTCTTTAAAAAAAAAAAGGATTTCCATCATTTCCCTCCTTATGCCTATCTAATGACTGACACTATAGTATATTTTGCTCTCTTCTGTTACCTAAATATTTTCTGTATCCTCACTTTCTCCTCAACACATAAGAGGTCAAGGGTTAGACAGAAATAAACAAAAACTTAAATTATGACTGAAAGTTAAAACTCTCACTGAATTTTTCTAACTGGAAGCTCTGAAGTACTGTTATTACATTAATATAAACTATGTAAAGTGAGGGATCATGTGGAGCTGAGAATCATTATATTGCTATAAGGGAGCTAATTATAGTAGCAGTGTAGCTGATTAAAACTTGAGACAGGGGATAGGGAGAAGACAACAGTCACTGAAGAAAAGATTATACTGTAAACCATTCTCCATGGAGGAGACTGAAAAGGCCAAGAAAAAATTCAGCTCTGTCTGAATCCAGCTTGGGGGATGGAGCACAGAGAGGATCAAGTAGAAGTTAATTCCCTAACTCAGACAGCCAGTGGTCCTCCTTGGCGATCTAGGAGGAGCATAACTTGAAGACCAGTGGAGAAGCAACTTCTTGGAATGGGGGACAAGTCTGGCCAAGGGACAAGAGCAGTGATCTGGGTATGCACTTCAGGACAGAAAAAGGTATTTGCCAGAGTCAGCTCTTGAATTCCAACTAGAGAACTGTAACTTTCTGAGAATCTCTCTGGGTACTCCATATTAAACTTTGCCCTCCCAAACTGCTTAAACTTTTCCAGAGGAGTGGTAATCTTGGGTCCAGAGTGTACCTTAGTATAAGCTTAGCTGCCTATACTGTCATGACTGCAAGGTCCATTGATCTGGAAATGCCCCATAACCTGCAGGAAAGGCAGATGAATCTGAAATAATGCTGGAATGAGAGCCAGGTGACCCAGGTCCTAGATAATGTGCTAATATTAACTTTACATCTTCATTTTTTCTCTCTGGGAAATTAGGGGGTTAGATAATGTAGTCTCTAAGATGCTTTCCAATGCTAATGGTCTGTCAAGCCAATATGCATTTAGTAAGCACCTATTTTGTATAGATATTGTGCTAAGAAATACAAAGAAAGGAAAGAATGCATAGATATGTACATAAATATGTAAATACATGATAAATTAGAAATAATCAATGGAGAGAAGGCATGAGTAGTAAGGGGAACTGGGAAGAACCTTCTGTGAGATTTTAGGGGGACTTTAAAGCAAACCAAAATTTCAAACATGGGAGAAATCCAGGGAAAATGTCCAGAGTCAGTAGAGGGGTATTTTGTTTGAGGAATAGCCAAGAATTAGGTCACTAAATTACATATTTATGAAGGAGATAAAATTGGGAGGGGCACATTATGAAAACTTTAAATCACCAAACAGAAACTTTTATACTTAAACCTGGAGGTAACAATCTATGAATCTATAAGATTTGGATTCCTTTCAGTGAAAGAATGAATGAATGAAATTAGATGCCAATCTAGGTGCCAAGCACTATGCTTAGTGTTGCAGATACAAAAAGAAAAAGCAAAGCAGTCTTTTCTCTCAAAGAGCTCATTATCTAATGAGAAGACAATTCTTTTTTTATAATAGCTTTTTATTTTTCAAAATATATGCAAAGAGACTTTTCAATATTCATCTCGACAAAATCTTGTGTTACAAATTTTTCTCCCTTCTTCCACCTACTAGACAGCAAGTAAGACGATATAGGTTAAACATGCGCACTTCTTTCAAACATATGTCATGCTATGCAAGAAAAATCAGATCAAAAGGGGGAAAAATGAGAAACCAAAAAACCAAGCAAACAAACAACAACAAGAAAAAAGATGAAAATACTATGTTTTGTTCCACGTTTAATCTCCATAATTCTCTCTTTGTTTTATTTTTCCCTTTTCATTTTTTTTATTATAACTTTTTATTGACAGAGCCCATGCCTGGGTAATTTTTTTACAACATTATCCCTTGCACTCACTTCTGTTCCGACTTTTCCCCTCCATCCCTTTACCCCCTCCCCCAGATGGCAAGCAGTCCTTTACAAGTTAAATATGTCACAGTGTATCCTAGATACAATATATGTGTGCAGAACTGAATAGTTCTCTTGTTGCACAGGAAGAATTGGATTCAGAAGGTAAAAATAACTTGGGAAGAAAGACAAAAATGCAAGCAGTTTACATTCATTTCCCAGTGTTCTTTCTTTGGGTGTAGCTGCTTCTGTCCATCATTGATCAATTGAAACTGAGTTAGATCTTCTCTTTGTCGAAGAAATCCACTTCCATCAGAATACATCCTCATACAGTATCGTTGTTGAAGTATATAATGATCTCTTGGTTCTGCTCATTTCACAGCATCAGTTCATGTCTCGCCAATCCTCTCTGTATTCATCCTGCTGGTGATTTCTTACAGAACAATAATATTCCATAATATTCATATACCACAATTTACTCAACCATTCTCCAACTGATGGGCATCCTTTCATTTTCCAGCTTCTTGCCACTATAAACAGGGCTGCCACAAACGTTTTGGCACATACAGGTCCCTCTGCCTTCTTTAGTATCTCCTTGGGGTATAAGCCCAGTAGTAACACTGCTGGATCAAAGGGTATGCACAGTTTGATAACTTTTTGGGCATAGTTCCAAATTGCTCCCCAGAGTGGCTGGATGTATTCACAATTCCACCAACAATGTATCAGTGTCCCTGTTTTCCCACATCCCCTCCAACATTCAGCATTATCTTTCCCTGTCATTCTAGCCAATCTGACAGGTATGTAGTGGTATCTCAGAGTTGTCTTAATTTGCATTTCTCTGATTAATAATGACTTGGAGCATCTTTTCATATGGCTAGAAATAGTTTCAATTTCTTCTTCTGAGAATTGTCTGTTCATATCCTTTGACCATTTATCAATTGGAGAATGGCTTGATTTCTTATAAATTAGAGTCAATTCTCTCTATATTTTGGAAATGAGACCTTTGTCAGAATCTTTGATTGTAAAAATATTTTCCCAGTTTATTGTTTCCCTTCTAATCTTGCCTGCATTAGTTTTGTTTGTACAAAAACTTTTCAATTTGATATAATCAAAATTTTCTATTTTGTGATCATTAATGATCTCTAGTTCTTCTTTGGTCATAAATTCCTTCCTCTTCCACAGGTCTGAGAGGTAAACTATCCTATGTTCTTCCAATTTATTTATAATCTCATTCTTTATGCGTAGGTCATGAACCCATTTTGACCTTATCTTGGTGTTAAGTGTGGGTCAGTGCCTAGTTTCTGCCATACTAATTTCCAATTTTCCCAGCAATTTTTGTCAAATAATGCGTTCTTATCCCCAAAACTGGGGTCTTTGGGTTTCTCAAACACTAGATTATTAAAGTTATTGGCTGTTTTGTCCTTTGAACTTAATCTATTCCATTAATCACATAATTCTCTCTTTGAATGCAGATAGCATTTTCCATCATAAATCTATTGGAATTGCCTGGAATCACCTCATTGTTGAAAAGAGCCAAGTCCATCACTGTTGATTGATCATCACATATTCTTTTTTTTATTAAAGCTTTTTATTTTCAAAATACATGCATGGACAATCTTTCAACATTGATCCTTACAAAACCTTTTGCTCCAAATCCCCCCCTTTTTTTCAGACCCTCTCCCAGACAGCAAGCAATCAAATATATGTTAAACATGTTAATATATATATGTTAAATCCAATATATGTATACATATTTATACAATTATCTTGATGCACAAGAAAAATCAGATCAAAAAGGAAAAAAATGAGAAAGAAAACAAAATGTAAGGAAACCACAACAAAAAGAGTGAAAATGCTATATATATATGGAGGACACTCCATAGTCCTCTCTCTGGTGTAGATGATTCTCTTCATCACAAGATCATTGGAACTGGTCTGAATCACCTCATTGTTGAAAAGAGTCACATCCATCAGAATTGATCATTGTATAATGTTGTTGTTGCAGATCTCCTGGTTCTGCTCATTTCACTCACCATCAGTTCATGTAAGTCTCTCCAAGCTTCTCTGAAATCATCCTCCTATTCCTTTCTTACAGAACAATAATATTCCATAACATTTCATATAACATAACTTATTCAGCCTTTCTCCAATTGATGGACATCCACTCAGTTTGTAGTTATTTGCTGCTACACAAGGGGCTGCTACAAAAGTTTTTGCACATATGGATCCCTTTGAAACCTTTAAGATCTCTTTGAGATAGAGACCCAGTAGAAACACTGCTGAGTTAAAGGTATGCACAGTTTGATAACTTTTTGAGCACAATTCTAAATCATTCTCCAGAATGGCTGGATCCATTCACAATTCCACCAACAAAGTATCAGTGTCCCAGTTTTCCCACATCCCCTCCAAAATTTCGCATTATCTTTTCCTGTAATCTTAGTCAATCTGAGAAATGGATCATCACATATTCCTGTTGCTATATACAACTTTCTCTTGGTTCTATTCACTTCACTTAGCATCAGTTCAGGTAAGTCTTTATAGGCTTTTCTGAAATCACCCTTTCATCATTTCTTATAGAATAACAATATTCCATTACATTCATATATCATAACTTATTCAGCCATTCTCCAACTGATGGGCATCCACTCAATTTCTAGTTACTTGCCACTACAAAAAGAGCTGCCACAAACATTTTTGCACATATGGGTCCTTTCCCCTTTTTTATGATCTCTTTGGGATACAAACCTAGTAGAAACATTACTGGATCAAAGGATATGTACAGTTTGATAGTCCTTTGAGCATTGGTCCAAATCACTCTCCAGAATGGTTGTATCTATTCATGAGTACACCAATAATGTATATGTTCCAGTTTTCCTACATCCTCTTCAACATTTATCATTATCTTTCCCTGTCATCGTAGCCAATCTGAGAGATGTGAGGTGGTATCTCAGAGTTGTGAGAAGACAATTCTTAAAAGAAAATTCAACTGCAAGGCAGATACAAGGCTTGGAAGTCCAACTTAGCTAATTTAATAAGGGTTTAAAGATTCTTCAAATGGGATCTTAGTCAAGAAAATTTTCTCTGGGGACTGAATTTTCTCCTTTTATAAAACTAAAGAGTAGTAAAAGATGATGACTAAGGTCCCTTCTAGCTCTAACATGATGCTTTACAGTTTGTTTTTTTTTTGGGGGGGGGGTAGCAGTATTCCAGCCCTGTTTTACCCCTTCTTCCAAAATAAGACTGGTTACTGTAAGGACTACCACTCTGCTTTCATCTTCCTCCTCCTCCTTTCCCCTCCCTCCAAATAATCAAGCTCCTTGGAGGCCAAATATGAAGAAACCATTGATCATTCTTGAAAATTCAAAGCTAACTTTGGTTTAAATAGGAAGTTATCTAGTGGCTGTCTCCTAGGACTTAGAAGGGAATAGGGTGTCACCAGTCTCTGTAGTAGCATTATAGGGTCTCTATTTTCCTTCATAAAGTTTTGTCCTTCTTTTTTCTAATTGATGATGCCTTTCAGACTGTTTGTCCTACTACGGCTTGTGTGTTTACACTACTTACAAAGATTTCTAGTGATGGCTGTGATAATTATTCTCTATTTCCTGCTTAGTTCAAGGAAAAGTTTGCAATTCCTTCTTGAACCTCCAAATTATAATAATAAGTGGGTCCAAACATGGTAAAAGAAATCACATTTTATGTTTTGCTTTTTAATTGCATGCAACATTCAATTCAGCAAATATGATTACATACTTCATTGCAACACCCACCCCAATTCACTATTGATGGCCCAGAATAACAGGTTGATATGGTTAACATGGTTTTATTTGTAAATAGGCAGCTGGGTGACATAATGGATAAAGCATTGAACTTGGAGTCAGGAAGACCTACATTAGCTATGTGACTAGCCAGTTATTTAATCTCTATCTCAGTTTCCTCATCTGTAAAATGAGGATTAGAAACAACACTTAGCCACTAGGATTGTTGTTAGGATAAATGAGATAATCTATGTAAGGCAATTTGAAAACCTGAAAGCATTATAGAAATGCTAGCTTTGGAAGATAACTGTGATTACACAACAATAAATTCATCAAGACTTGTGTGCTTACCCAATATCTTTCTGATTAGATAAATATTTTTCTATTTTCTATACTGGCAATCATGAAAATATCTCATTTCCTTTACCCATCAACTAGACTTCTCTAACTCCTTAAAGCTTTATAAAAAGAAATTTCTTCTTTATTTGACATATTTTTAAAGCTTTTAACACAGTGCGGGGCACATAGGTGCTAATAAATGACAGACAAGTTTAATAAATATTTATTCCTCTTCCCTTAGTCTTTTTTTTTTTAACTATTCCATGTATCTAACATGCTAATCATATTCTAATTGTTATTATCTTTACTAGGGTACATGTAACTTTTATGATGCAGAGATCTTGTATAATTCTGTCTCCCCCAGGGCATTGCATAGTACACAGTATGCTGTAAAGGCTTGCTAAATATTTATTAAATGAATGAATAAATAAATAAATTACAGAGTCACAAAATCTCAGAGGTTTAAGAAACCTCAAAAGCCATCTGGACCAACCCCTACCCTGATCAAGAATCCCCTATGTACCATAATCAAAAAGTTGTCTTAACATCTTTGCTTAAACTCTCTAATAAATAGGGAACCTAATACCTTATAGTGTAGCCCATTTCACTTCTGAATAGCTCTAATTATTAGAAAGTTTTTCTTTTCATTGAGTGTAACTTGTTTGTAGCTTTTTCCCATGGCTCCCAGTTATGTTTTCTAGGACCAAGCAAAACACATCTAATACTCTCAAATATTATAAATAAATGAACTATCATACCTTCATTGATTCCCCATCTCCCTCTCTCCCACAGTATTCAGGCTAAATAAACATCCCAAATTCCTTCAATGACATGAAGTTGAGATCCCTCATCACCTCAGTCACCCATATCAATATCCTCCCTACAATGTGCTGCACTGAACATAATATTCCAAATGTGTTCTAACCAGAAGGAGAGTACAGTGAGATTTATTATTAAGTGCTGGACACTTTGCTTAACAACAATCTAAGACTGCTTTAGCTTTCTTGGCTGCCATTTCATATTTTCTACTTGTATTAAGCTCATGGTACAATAAAATCCATAAATCTTTTCCAGGAAACTCTAGGTATGTCTTTCCTTTACTTGCCTTGTAATTTTATTCCTAGACTTGTCTTAGGTGCATATTTTCCAAATGCAACATGATTTCAAAGTCTTATAAAGATTCAGCTTTCTTCTAAATGTCTTGTTAGTATTTCTCTTCCTATTATTTCCCAAAAGTGACAAATAACAAAGGCATGAATTTGGGGTCCTGTCTTTACACTAATGTTTCAATTTGGGCTTCTCACATACACAACAATTTTCTCTCTTATTATGAACATTTCGATTCCCCTTTCTTATATTTGCATGATTTTAGAAAATTATGTGAAAATATTTCCCAAATGAACAGAAACCTAACAATCAGCAATAATGCAAATGAATGTAGGCAACAATTGAAAGTAACATGGAGGAGGCGGTCTTTTCTCTTTCCTTTCCTATTCTTTCCTCAATCAAAATGAAACCAATACTTGCACTCTATAATGGACTTGATAACTAATGGTTATGACAGACAGAGAAAAATCAAGAATGACACCAAATTTCCTCCTAAGTGAGAAAATGAGGGTGACTTTAACTGAAGGAGGAACCAATCAATAAACATTTATTAAGCACCTACTATGTACTGGACACTGTACTGATGATAAATATAGATAGATAGATATAGATATGTGCATATACACACAATCATATATATATATTATATTATAAAAGAGACAAAAGACAGTCCCTTCTCTTAGAGTTTACAGTCTAAAGGGGAAAACAACATGCAAATAAATAAGTACAAATTAAATTTTATAGAAATAGGAAATAATTAAAGAGGTAAGGCATAAGAACTTACAGTAATTGGGAAGGCTTCCTGTAGAAAATAATCTTTTAGTTGGTATTTAAGGGAAACCAGGGAGATTAATAGTTTAGTTGGGGAGAGAGAATGTATTAGGACCCAGAGGTAGCAATTGGAGCCAAGAGATGGAGTGTCTTGTTCATGACATAATCAGGAGAATAGTGTCATAGGATTGAAGAGTACATGTTGGAGAATAAAAGTGTGAAAAGACTGAAAAGATAAGAGGGGGCTAGATTATGAAAGGTTTTATATGCTAAACAGAGAATTTTGTATTTGCTCCTGAGGCAACAGGAAGCCATTGGAGTTTAACAAGCTGGTAGATGACATGATTAGACATGTGCTTTAGGAAAATCATTTTGGAGGTTGAATGAAGGATGGACTAGAGTGAGAAGAGACATGCAGCAGGCAGATACCATCAAGTTATGGCAGTAATTAAGCCATAAAGTGATGAAGGGGACCTACACTAGAGTGATGACAAGTGTCAGAAGAGAGAAGGAACATTCAAGAGATATTACAAAGGTGAAATAAGCTGGCCTTGGCAATAGCTTGGACATGCAGATAAGAGATAGTAGAGTCCAGGATGACTGGAATCTTGTGAGCCAAGGGACCTAGAAGAAGAGTGTTGCTCTCTATAGTAATAAGGAATATAGGAGCTGGAGTGAGTTTAGAAGAAAAAATAATGAGTTCAGTTTTGGACACATGTGTAGGATGTCTCTATTGGACATCTAATTGGAAATATTTGAAAGGCAATTGGAAATCAGCAGAGAGATTGGAACAGGAAAGGTTGGATTTGAGAATCAACAACATAGAGATGGTAATTAAATCCATGGTTGCTGATGAGATCACAAGTAAAGCAGTTTAGAGGGAGAAGAGAAGAGGGCCCAGGACCAGACTCTGAAGACTGCCCTACAGTTAGAGACCCAGAAAAGGAGACAGAAAAGGAATAATCAGATTGGAGGAGAATCTGGAGAAAATGTTTTGAAAACCCAGAGGAAGAGAGTATAAAGAAAGGAGATTGATCAACAATGTCATAGGCTGCAGAGAGGTCAAGGAGTATGAAAACTGAGAAAACACCATTGAATCTGGCAACTAAGAGATCATTAGTAACTTTGGAGAAAGCAGATTCAATGGAATGATAAAATAGAAAGCCAGATTGTAAATGGTTAAGAAGAGAATTAAGTGGAAAGAAAGTAGAGGCACATATTGTAGTCAGTCTTTTCAAGGAGTTTAGCTACAAAGGGCAGAAGGGATATAAGACAATAGTTAGCAGAGACTGAAGGATTAAGTAAGGATTTTTTTTCAGGATAAGCGAGATGTGAGCATGTTTGTAGGCAATGGGAAATGAACCAGTAGAAAGGAAGAGACTGAAAATAAGTGAAAGAGTGAGGATAACAGAGGAGGCAATCTATTGAAGAAGATGAGAAGGAATGGGATCACTTAAACAAGTAGGATTAGTCTTGGTAAGGAGTAAGGTCATTCGATCATATGAAAAGGGGGGGGGGGGAGGAGTAGCAGAATGTACCTGAGTAATAAGAGCTGAGGAGGAAGGAAGAAAGAGTTCACAATGAATGACTTCATTTTTCCTGGGAAATATAAGGCAAGGTTTTTATCTGAGAGAGTGAGAGTAGGGGGAAGTATGAGAAGTTAGAAGTGGGATGAAAATATCTGGAGTAATTACTCTGCAGAGTGAAAAAGTCAGAAGGTATACATAGACTTTAGTTTAAAGATATAAATTCAATTTTACTCATTTCTTGAGTTTGAGGTATTAGTTGAACCTTCAACTGAAAGTCATAGGATAATATATTTAGATTTGGAAGAATCATAACCTCACAGTTCTAGGATGAAAGGATAATAGATTGGCAAGGAAAGACATATCCTCTGAGACAAGAAGAAAGGAGTAAAAAGTGAGCAAAGGTATACAAATTTTGACTTGTGGAAGAAGATATTTAAAGAACTTCAAATTCCATGGCTTTAATATATGAAGTCGGGATCATCTTCTGAAGAAGAACCACAGGAGTGATAAAGGTTTGGAATAGCTGTTGTAGAGGATAGGATACATGTAAAAATGTCTATATACTTCTATTCTCTTCTATCCCCAACACCATAGACTGCACTATAAGCTCCTTAAGGGCAGTGATTGTTACATTCTTATGATAACATTCTCAATACCAACCACAGCATGTGTTACATAGTAAGAATTTAATAATTTTATTTATGATCATTCACATTTCTTCCAGTTCTAAATATATGCTCTTATCTGTGTTTGATCAATAAACACATATGTTGTATGAATGGAAGAATAAATTATTATAAATTAATAGGATGAAATTTTATGTTACCATAAAATTACAAATATGAAAGTTCAAAAGAAAAATAAAAAGAGCTATATGATGGAGTGCAAAATAAAATAAACAGAACCAAAAAAAGCATACACATTAATTATAATATAAACCAGAAAACAAAGTTCAAATGTAATGGAATTTCAGGTGGGATGGGAAAGTAAAACAGAGTAAATAACTTTTTTGTATTCTTGCTTTCCAATTTATTTGGTTCTACTTTATTGAAATTTTAAAGATAACATAAAAAGTTTTGTATATGAGCCTATCCCTTGTTTTTATGTTAGTTTCATTATGAATTTTCATTGATGGCTTATTTTTAAATGAAAAAATTATTTAAAAATAAGATTAAAATTGTTAGGTATGTTATTGTGAGGATTCCTTTCATAGATGGGGAATAAATAGATGGGTAATTTATCTTTTCCAGTTCTCATATTCTGTGATTCTGTGACCCATAGAATCTCAAAGTTAAAAGGAACTTTAGAAGCCATCTAGACCAACATGAATCAATCAACCAATCCCAAGCATTTATTAAATACCTATTATGTGTCAGGCACTGCACTACATATTGAAGATCCAAAGATAAAAATTAAACAAAAAATTAAATTCATCAAAGAGTTTGCATTCTAATATGGAAAGTATATATGCACATAACATAATCAGAGAAACTTTGTAATTTTCTGTTCTGCGGCTTTTGGGAGTCTGCCACATAATATATATGAAGATGGATCCTAGGAGCTCTTCTATGGAGTTTATTATGGTCTGATCCCTTTTGGTGGGTCACATGTGCTCTGGTTCAGACTTGAAGAATTTGCCCTCTAGAATGATGGATATGGATATGTAGGGTATGTAGGGTATGTAGGGTATGGAGATGAGTATGGAGATGAGTCCATGCTGTGACCCCTTACTAAAAGATATAACCAGAGACTTCTGATTCGGTTCCTGATTCCTGGGAAGAACAGGGAAAGGAAGAGACTGTTAGAGAAGATAAACCAAAAACAACATTTCTTAAAAAAGGGAGTGGTGGTGGAGAGGGGATGAAATTTTTACTTCTCTTTTTTCCTGGCTTCCAATTTTTCTTTTGTCTACAAGTCCCATTCACCTCCAAAGTGAATCCAAAGGGGCAGGATCTGACATCTTGGGAATACTGTTTAAAGTCTCACGTTAGTCAGTAGGTAACTGTGTCTCAAATCTCTCAAGTCATTTGCTAAAAGCATAGTGATAAACAAATTACATTGCTCCCTAGAGCAGTAAGTTTTGAAATCCTTTACAAAATCAACTGATAAAGTACTTAGGCAAATAAATATTATAAGTATAAAAATAAAAGCTAATACTTAAAAGAGTAAGTATGATTATCCCCCAAATTCCTGGTAATTGTCTTACTATATCACTTAACAACAAATACATCTCAATAGTACACATATAGCACAATATAAAACATAATTTGGCAGACTGCTTCAGTGACTATATCTTTAAATTACATCCAGGAGATATCATATCACAAAAAAGCATATCTATCCACAATATAACATTAAAATAATATAAATAGACCTTTAAAATAACAGAACATGTTATTTTAGCAGTAGCATATATGCAAATAAACAGCAAAATAATGCATAACTAATAGGCAAATGTAGTTGCAGGATTTGTGTAACACAATTTATGATCTCAAATAATAAAAAGCAAATAATAAAACAGCAAGACAACTTCTCCAAACTAAGCATTCTGAACTCCTTCATGAGGGTAATCAAGAAGGATTTCTACATTAATTATGTGAAAATTTCCCCTGATTTATAGAAAATGCAGAAATCTTTTGCTAAACGCCATAAATTTTTTGAGAGAAGATTTGGGGGATACTGGTCATGTGTGTACTAAATGATTTTACCAAAGTTTAATGATGGATTTGAGTCATGAAGACCTGTATTCAGATCTTACCTCTGGCCTTTACTAGCTGGGAAAGCCACTTAACTTCTCTCACTCAGTTTTCACATCTATAAAATTAGAATAATAATAGTGCCTACCTCACAGAGTTGTTTTGAGAATCAAAAGAAATAACATGTAAAGTAATTTGCAAATTCTAAAGCACTATATGTTTCACCTGTTATAATGGGAAGCTCCTTTGGTAGAATTTACATTCCTTAAGGGCTAAAACTATCCCCCTTGCCTGGCTGAGTTCCTGGCACACAGGAGGGGCTTAATACATGCTAGCTGATTGATAGCCAAATTGAAATCATAGCCTCATAGGTTGAAAGGGACCTTTCACAGTCAAAATTCTAAACTGTTTAGAATGAGGAAAATTATACCAAGGGAAGTTAATTGAATGATTCCAAGTCATATAGATAGTTAGTGGCATATCCAGGCCTGCAGGAGCCTGGTCTCCAGACTTCTGACCTAATGCCCTTTGCTCTACCACATTGTCTATCTTTCCAAGTCAAGAAGAAAACAACTGGAGACTCAGAACTGAAGTTTGGGAGGAAAGTCAAAAGTGCAGAGATATAGTAACTGATGGACATATGTTGAAAATATTTGAACCTAAGAGTAGATATGATCTCTGAAGGACCGTTTAGAAAAAGAGGTGAAGGCTAAGATTCTCCCTCATCTCACATTACCCAGATGCCTTCAGTCACTATCTCCTCCTTCACCTTAGTCTCACATGAAAAAGTAGCTTTGACAAAGCAAACACCTCTAAGTGCTTGTAAACAACATATTGTTGAATTCTGGTTTCTAATCTATTCTGCTATCTTCTTCATTTTTATGGGTGAATTCATCTTATTCACATTCATTGTTGTAATTGCTAATTGTGTATTTCCCTCTATCCTAGTCTTTTATATTTATTCTCTTTTTTTAATCTCTTCTGCCTCCTCTGTACGTTTTTTTTTTCTTCTATTCACTCTCTCTTAATCTATCCTTCCTCTTATTCTTTTCTTTCTTCTTCCTTACTTTGTTCCTTCTTCCTTCTTTCCTCCCTCCATTCTTTCTTCTGTTTCTTTATTTTTCTTTCTTTCCTTCGCTTTCTTTCTTTCTTTCTCCCTTCCTTTTCTCCTTTTTTCTTTTCTTTGTCTTTCCTTTCTTCCTTTCTCTTTCTTTTTTATTTCTTTGTTTTCTTTATTTCTCTTCCTTTTGTTCATATAAGGCATTACACTCTTCCTTGTGGGTGTTCTGCCCAAAAGAATGTAAATTTTTATTTTTATTTTTATTTTTTTTGATTGCTGAAATCTGAAGATATTTTGGAGTTACAGGCTAGATTTCTTTCTTAAGGACCATGCTTTAAACCCAAATCACTCTGGCTTTCATTGATTTGCCAGCAATAGGTCTCAGGCCAAGCCCCATTCCTGCACTGATGGACTCAGAGTTAATGTAAATAGCATTGTTTTTGTTGTGGCCAGAAACCCTGAGGGTCTTCCCCTCCCTGATTGATTAAAAAAAAAAAAAAAAAAAAAAAAAAAAAAAACTAGGTAAAAGAAGCCGTTCTTTGTCTCAATTCTTACCTAGCTTTAATTATTGAATAGACTTTGTTTCAGTCAGACTGAGATCTGTTAAAGACCTTAGCTTAAAAAGGCCAAGGTCTTCCATTGCAATCCACAGCCATCTCCAGTAGTCCTGATCTATATCTTGCCACTGGGCCCAGGTGACTCGGAGGAGTGAGGCTGAGTGATTTTGCACAACCCTAACTGTTACTTAAATCTTGGCATCACCTCCTTGATGTCATAGTTCTCTTCAAGAACAAAGGGATTTCATTTTCTATCTTTTCTAAAAGCTCTTCCTTTGTGCAACTCTCTTATGTGAGATAATTTCCCCCATTTTTCCTCTTTTCCCTCCTTCTCCCTCTTTCTTATCTTTCTATTCTTTTTCTGAATCATCTCAACATAAGGGTTCACTCCTATGCCCTCTAAGTGGGCTGCTGCTACTTCTTTTTTTCCTTCTCCCTCCCCCTCCTCCGTCTTTCTCCTCCTCTTTCTCCTCTTCCTCCTCTTTCTCTTTCTTCCTCCTCTTCCTCCTTCTCCTCCTCTTCCTTCTCCCCCCCTCCTTTCTTGCTCTTCATTTATATTATGCTTTGATGTTTTCAAACAACTTTACAAATGTTATCTCATTTTACCCTCACAACTATCCTGTGTATCCTAATAACAATAAATATTATTATTATCCTAATTTTATAGTTGAAGAAACTGAGGCAAACAAGTTAAGAGAGTTGCACAGAGTCACACAATTTGTAAATGTCAGAAGATGGATTTGAACTATTGTCTTCCTGATTGTAGGATCAGTATGCTATTCATTGAGCTACTTAGATACACAAAACTCTAAAGGTCATATTGTTTGTCATTTTAAAAAGTTTTTAATATTAACTTTTTATTTTTAAAATGCATGCAAATATAGTTTTCAGCATTCATCCTTGCAAAACCTTATGTTCCCAAATTTTCTCTCTCCCTTTCCCTTACCCCATTCCCCTAGATACCAAATAATCCAATATAGGTTCAACATGTGCAATTCTTCCAAACATATTTTCACATTTATCATGATGCACCAGAAAAATCAGATCAAAAAGAAAAAAAAACGAGAAAGAAAAAAACAAGCAAACTTTGTTGTTATCCACATTCAGTCCCCACAGTCCTTTTTCTGGATGCAGGAGGTTATTTTCATCAGAAGTCTATTAGAATTGGTCTGAATCACTTCATTGTTGAAAAGAGCCAAGTCCATCAGAGTTGATCATCACATAATCTTGTTGCTGTGTACAGTGTTCTTATGGTTCTACTCACATCACTTAGCTTAGTTTTTGCACTTTTTAAAAACTTAATAGTATTTTATCTTATCTTTTTGTCCTACTAATTACATGTTTTCAACATTCATTTTTGTAAGATTTTGAGTTTCACTGATTCAGCCATTCTAGACAGCAATTTGGAACTATGTCCAAAGGGCTATCAAACTGTCCATACTCTTTGTTATATCAGTGTCTCTATTGGTCTGTATTTCAAAGAGATCATAAAAGAAAGAAAAGGACCCACATATGCAAAAAATGTTTGTAGTAGGTCTTTTTGTGATGGCAAGGAATGGAAAATTGAGTAGATGCTAATCAATTGGCTGGATAAGTTTTGGTATATAAATGAAATATTCTATAAGAAATGATGAGTAGGGGCATCTAGGTGGTGCAGTGAATAGAGCACCAGCTCTAAAGTCAGGAGGACCTGAGTTCAAATTTGGTCTCAGACACTTAACTCTTCCTAGCTGTGTGACCCTAGGCAAATCACTTAACCCCAATTGCTTCAGCCAAAAAAAAAAAAAAAAAAAAAAAAAAAAAAAAAAAAAAAAAAAAAAAAAAAAAAAAGAAAGAAAAGAAAAGAAATGATGAGCAGGCTCATTTCAGAAAAGCCTGGATAAGCTTGCATGAACTGATGTTTTAGTGAAGTGAACAGGATTGGAAGAACATCATCCACAATTACAGCAAGATTGTGTAATGATCAACTATGATATTCTTAGCTCTTTTCAGCAATGCAGTAGTCCAAGAAAATTTCAATAGACTATGTATGGAAAGTGCCATCTGCATCCAGAGAAAGAATTATGAAGATTGAATGAGAATCAAAGCATACTATTTTCACGTTTTTGTTTTGTTTTGTTTTCTCATGTTTTTTCCCATTTGTTCTGATTTTTCTTTCCCAACAGGAATCATATGGAAATATGCTTTTAAAAAAAATTTTGAAGGTCAAGAATTTCAAGGGAATTAATGAAAAAAAAATCATATGAAGATGGCCTAGCTGTACCAGATCTAAAATTATATTATAAAGCAGCAATTACCAAAACCATTTGGTATTGGCTAAGAAATAGACTAGTTGATCAGTGGAATAGGTTAGTTTCAAAGGACAAAACAGTCAATAACTTTAATAATCTAGTGTTTGATAAACCCAAAGACTCCAGCTTTTGGGATAAGAACTCACTGTTTGACAAAAATTGCTGGGAAAATTGGAAACTAGTATGGCAGAAACTAGGCATTGACCCACACTTAACACCAAGATTAGGTCAAAATGGGTTCATGACCTAGGCATAAAGAATGAGATTATAAATAAATTGGAAGAACATTTCTTTTTTACCTCTTAGTTTACCTCTTAGACTTGTGGAAGGGGAAGGAATTTATGACCAAAGAAGAACTAGAGATCATTATTGATCACAAAATAGAAAATTTTGATTATATCAAATTGAAAAGTTTTTGTACAAACAAAACTAATGCAGACAAGATTAGAAGGGAAGCAATAAACTGGGAAAACATTTTTACAGTCAAAGGTTCTGAGAAAGGCCTCATTTCCAAAATATATAGAGAACTGACTCTAATTTATAAGAAATCAAGCCATTCTCCAATTGATAAATGGTCAAAGGATATGAACAGACAATTCTCAGATGAAGAAATTGAAACTATTTCTAGCCATATGAAAAGATGTCCCAAGTCATTATTAATCAAAGAAATGCAAATTAAGACAACTTTGAGATACCACTACACTCCTGTCAGACTGGCTAGAATGACAGGGAAAGATAATGCGGAATGCTGGAGGGGATGTGGGAAAATAGGGACACTGATACATTGTTGGTAGAATTGTGAATACATCCAACCATTCTGGAGAGCAATTTGGAACTATGCTCAAAAAGTTATCAAACTGTGCATACCCTTTGATCCAGCAGTGTTACTAGTGGGCTTATATCCCAAAGAGATTATAAAGAAGGGAAAGGGACCTGTATGTGCAAGAATGTTTGTGGCAGCCCTCTTTGTAGTGGCCAGAAACTGGAAACTGAGTAGATGTCCATCATTTGGAGAATGGCTGAATAAATTGTGGTATATGACTATTATGGAATATTATTGTTCTGTAAGAAATAACCAACAGGATGATTTCAGAAAGGCCTGGAGAGACTTGCATGAACTGATGCTGAATTAAATGAGTAGGACCAGGAGATCATTATATACTTCAAAAACAATATTATATGATGATCAATTCTGATGGACGTGACCATCTTCAGCAATGAGATGAACCAAATCAGTTTCAACAGAGCAGTAATGAATTGAACCAGCTACACCCAGCGAAAGAACCCTGGGAGATGACTATGAACCACTACATAGAATTCCCAATCCCTATATTTATGTACGCCTGCATTTTTTATTTCCTTCACAAGCTAATTGTATACTATTTCAAAGTCTTTTTGTACAGCAAAATAACTGTTTGGACATGTATACATATATTGTATTTAACTTATACTTTAATATATTTAACATGCATTGGTCAACCTGCTATCTGGAGGAGGGGGTGGGAGGAAGGAGGGGAAAAATTGGAACAAAAGTTTTGGCAATGGTCAATGCTGTAAAATTATCTATGCATATAACTTGTAAATAAAAAGCTATAATAAAAAAAGAATATAATAAAGAACTTTAAAAAAAAGATTTTGAGTTCCTTTTCCTTCCTAAGACAGCAAGCAATCCAATATAGGTTATAGATAAACATTTATGTTTAAAACATATTTTTATATTGGTCATGTTGTGAAAGAAGATGATACACTTCTTAAGAGTTATATGTATTATCCCTACATGTAGGAATGTAAACAGTTTGACTTTAATCCCTTTTGATTCTAACTCATGTTTCCATTTTTAAAATTTCTTTTGGTTCTTTTGTTCAAAAGTAAATTTTTCTCTTAAACTCTAGTCTTTTCAACAAAAATACTTGAAAATTCTCTAGTGAACTTCCATTTTCTCCCTGTAGAATTGTAGTCAAGTCTTGCTGAGTAAGTTATTCTTGACAGCAATTCCAGATCCTTTGTTTTCTAGACTATCATATCCTTTTTTTCCTTGAAGACTATCATATTTTAAACCCTCTATTCCTTTAGATAGTAGCTGCTAAATCTTGTATCATTCTGACTGCAGATTGTAGGAATGTTCCTAAGTTTTGACCATTTGCCTTTTCACATATATTCAGTTTTTAAAAACAATTCTGTTTTTTCCCTCATAATATAAACTTGTCCTTAGTAGTTTTGATTATTCTATAGATAATTTGCATCATTTGGTTTGTAAGACATATCTTTTAAGTTTTTTAAAGGCCAGACAGACCTTACTATGTCAAGTCTAATTATAAAACATCTCGGACCTGAGCTCCTAATCCCCCAAATAACTGAAGAAATATTTGTTTGATGGCATTTGGATATGGGTTTAAATCTAGAAGAGTCAGAGCATTAAAAATCTCAGGCATTTGACATATTCTGGTTATACACCCTAGCTATGCCTACCTTCCCTGTCTATCCTTATTTACAGACTACTTCCTCTAGGGCAGAGGTTTCTACTGATCTCTTCTATAGTTTAGACTTGAGGGGGGTCAGATGAAAATGGATGGGGGGGGAAAAAAAGACCTTTTTTTATTTAATAGCCTTTTATTTACAGGTTATGTGTATGAGTAACTTTACAGCATTAACAATTGCCAAACCTCTTGTTCCAATTTTTCACCTCTTACCCCCCCACCCCTCCCCCAGATGGCAGGATGACCAGTAGATGTTAAATATATTAAAATATAAATTAGATACACAATAAGTATATGACCAAACTGTTATTTTGCTGTACAAAAAGAATCAGACTCTGAAATATTGTACAATTAGCTTGTGAAGGAAATCAAAAATGCAGGTGGGCATAAATATAGGGATTGGGAATTCAATGTAATGGTTTTTAGTCATCACCCAGAGTTCTTTCTCTGGGCGTAGCTGGTTCAGTTCATTACTGCTCCATTGGAAATGATTTGGTTGATCTCATTGCTGAGGATGGCCAGGTCCATCAGAACTAAGACCTTTTTTTAAAAAAAAAAATTCTAACTGAATTTCATTTAGTATAGGTTCCATAAATTTCACTGGACAGTCAAAAAAAGCTTCTTGACACAAAAAAAATTTAAGAACCGTTCTTCTGTGCATGGATAAAGAAGATGGTTATGGGGGGAAGGACAGGAGGAAAAGAGACACAAATACACAAGAAAAACCAGCTAGAAATAGAAAACTAGATTCATGACACAGAGACAGAGACAGAGCAGTAGAACGAACGTATTCCTCTTTATTATAAAACAACAACAACAACACAGAATTTAGTATCTGGGAATCGTCTAATTCACGCCTGTTTTTGCATTATAATTAACATCGAATGGGGATTTAAGAGTTGACTTTAACCCTGAGAGTGCACCAGGCGCCAACCTTGTCGCCGTTTCTTTGACCTGAACTCGATGACAGAGGGCACTGAACTGTACTTGCCCCAAGGGCACTAAAAATAGAGCAACTTTTCGATCCTCAGACTCCTTCATCACTCTGCCTAGCTAAGGGCTCTGGGAGCCAAGCCATCAATTTCCTCGAAAGGACGTTGCAAGAGGATGGGGATTCGAGAAACATTTGCAGAGTTTCTCTGAACAACTTTAATAATCAAGGAAAGAACCCCAGCAGAGAGTGTCCGTGTTTTATCCCCTCCCTCCCTCTCCAAATCCAGTTGAACCTGAAGTATGTCTAGCCACGGCAGCTCACGAAAACTTTTTTTCTCGGCGGCTGCCTCCTCCATGCTCACGACGGACATGGCTGCTTTGCAGGCGGAGCTGATTCTTTACCCTTTCCCGGGCGCCAGGCGGTGGCTGTGACCGGGAAGGACAGAGCCCCGGGGCTAGCAGTTCAGGCTGGCCTGAGGGTGGGCGTGCTAACGAGGGGAAGGGACTGTGAGCAAGTGGCAACCCCGGGTGGAATCATCCGAACTCTAGCTCTCCGGTTGGTGTGTGTGACTTTTTTCTTTTTTTTGGGGGGGGGGGGAATCCTCTTTCCATTGACCCACGTTCCTTCAAAAGCTACCCTTGGCCTCCCAGTGGCCCAGGCCGAGTTCATGCTCGGCGCTCTAGCCGCACCCCAGTGAATGAAATCGCTGTGTGTGGCGGGAGTCGGTGTGTTGTAGGATCTAAGAGGATATTTCTGTTCTGCAGCACAAGGTGCTGCTCCGGTGGTTTGGGAGTTGGGTGTGGGTCTTATTCTTCCTTGGGTCTCTTATTCTTGCAGTGGAAAATTAAATTTATTTGAAGGTGCAAGCAAAATAGGGTACTATGGGGGAGGGGTACTCCTGGCCATTTATGGGGTCGTGCGAATGGGAATCACTATGTCTTCAGCTTGATAGAGTGGGGCTGCGTAGGCCACCCACGGGACTGCTTGGGCCAGTGTACTGGGGAACCAGGGTAGTGTGAGTGCAGAGGGTGGAGGAGTAAGCTGGGGTCCCAGGTCTGTCAGAGCGGGAGGGGCGGCACCTGCGGAATCCGCCCCCAAGCTGCGGCGGCAGCCGCCTTGCTCCGCCCCAGGGGGACAGAGTGCGGGAGCCAGTCGGCCAGAGAGGAACTAGCCGCGGGCGGCGCTAGCACAGGGGAAAAAAAAAAGTGGAGGGGAGGGAGGCAGCTGGAGCTAGAGGACAAGGACTGGGGGTGGGGTGGGGTGGGAGACCGGCCCAGGCTGGGGAAAGGGGCCAGTTTCTTGTCCTTTCCTCCTCGTCACCCTGCCAAGAAAGGTAAGAGGGTACCATGACTCTGGGATGGAGCGCGCCGGGGGCAGGGAGATCGTAGGGAGGGGGGAAGGAGCAGAAGAGGGAGGAGTGGGCTGAGCCAGGACCTCTCTTATCCGAGCCAGCCCATCGGACTAGCTAGCTGGGGCCACCCTCTGAATCCCAGGCTTCGATTTCTGTGTGTCGGTCCCTGCAAAGGTAGCAAACGTGTGTTTGTGTGTGTGTGTGTGTGTGTGTGTGTGAGCGCAAGCTTCCTACCCCCTATCTTCCCTGACTTCCTAAAGCCAGTTGTCCTCTCCCACTCTCCCTCCTCTGGGAAGGTGCCCCCTCTATGAGAGCACTTCCCTTTTGCAAAACTTCCCCCCAAGGATAACCCGCCCCTGCTCTGTCCCCAGAGGCCAGGGCCTGTCAGCCGGGGTCCGTGGAAGGCGCTCTGGGATCTTGGGATCAGGCTGCCTTTGTGAGCCTGACGACCCGGGGCCAGTAAAAGCTCAAATCGGACACCGCCCACTCTCCCCTGCCGGCTTTGCCCCTCTTCCAGCGCCGCGGAGCTAGGCGGGAGGGAGGTCGCGGGGAGTTGGCCCGAGAAGAGTAGCGGGGGGACTTGTAGAGGAAGTGTAGGGGTGGCTAGGCTCCGCCGGATACTTGTCTTTCGGACCTCCGGAGCAAATAGCGTGGGGAGGGAAAGTGGACTGACCCTGAGCCTGGGTGCTGCTCGGAGGTCAATTACAGGTAGAGCAGAGAGGAAACCCTTCACTAGATGCCTGGAGGAGAAGGAGGAGTTGGAGACCGAGTGAGAGATTCTGTTGAAGTTGAGATTGGGGAGTAGGGGTCAGGGTTGGAATGCATCCATGCATAACCTGCCATTTGTTTGTTTTTTCTCAACTATACACTAAATGTCGTTGCGTTGCCCAAAAGCATGTATGCACTGTATGCCCCCACCAGAGTTTCCATTTTGGGTGTGAGAAGTTATAGACCACTTGCTTATATATATGAGATACAAAGGGGCTGTGTTGACAGCTGGCCGTGACACAGATTTTGAGAGGTGCCACTAGCTGGAACCGACCTAAGATGGGGATAATAGATTGGTTGGGTTTACAGCTGGGGTGGGATCAAGAGAGGATTTATAAGAATGAATCGAAGCCTTCAACCCAGTTTTTAAACAAACAAACAAACAACAACAGCAATAACAACAAAAACGTATATCCTTCCAATGCGAGAGATTTTGCAACCAAACGGGAATCAGAGGATGTGCCCAAAGGCGACCTGCTCCTGAGTAGCTACCTCCATCCGGGCCATAGATTCTTTGGAAACTATTTGATTACACCCATTTCTTTTACTTAATTCCTTGCTTTTTAGTTTTATGGGGTTCAGAGATTTTTTTTCCCCCTCTAGAGCCTAAAAGTTAAACCATGCAGATAAACCCCTGCTGTTTTTCTGAGTAAGAAGTGAAGCAAATATCTATCTTTTAACTTTTCTCTTTCTTTCTTTCTTTCTTTCTTTCTTTCTTTCTTTCTTTCTTTCTTTCTTTCTTTCTTTCTTTCTTTCTTTCTTTCTTTCTTTCTTTCTTTCTTTCTTCCTTCCTTTCTTTCTTTCTTTCTTTTTTTTTTAAATATGGGGAACAGTTTGGTCTCAGAAAATCTGTGAGTTTCCATTGATCTTCATATGCTGTTTATGACAGACCTTGGCCTTCTATTCTGATTTTCCTTGCCAGTGATTCCTCTAGGAATGCATTTTAAAATTTAGTTAGTTTGGGACTTACAATTTTTGGCAATGGTTAAATTCTACTCAATTTTTCCCATTGGAAAAAATGCATACTTGCATATTAACAAAGATTTAGAACTGAGATGAAGAAAATCAAGCAGCTCCCCCAAGAGTACACAGTCAAGTGTGAACTGGCTTTTGAACCTAGGTCCTCTGACTTCAAAGCTAGGTAGGGCCCTTCAACACCCAGGGAAGAACTCAAGGTTTTTGTTTTTGTTTTTGTTTTTAACTATTGTATCAGCTCTGAAAATGAGGAGGGAGACCATTACAACTCATAGTTTTCAACCCTCAATTGTAGTATGGGCTTTAAGTAAATGTTGAGAGTTGTTCTTTACAATGAATAAGGGAATGAATAAATTAAAAAGTATTTATTAAGCACTTATTATCCACCCAGGGTAATAAAAAATACAAAAACTAGAATGTTCCTGCCTTCAAAGAGTTTACATTCTAACAGATTGAGACTACATGTAGTGAAGTGTAGTGGCCAGGAGAAATTTTAATCAGAGAGAAGTTGAATGGGTTACTGTACCCAGAGTAAGAGAGGGAAAAGTGCAAAATGTTTCCAAATTGAATATTAGTTAAAACATTTAGAACACTTTTTCAGTTGACAGGCAGAAATGTATTAACCTTTTCCCATTCTCTCACATTGCTTTCTCTTTTCAGTAAATTAGTATTAACCTGGAAGCAAATCTAAGTGATCAGCTCAGCATTGTCTGCCGTTTTATGACTATTTGTTATTTGCTTATTATATGGGTTTCATAGTAGCTTAAGTAGAGGTATTCCATAAGAATATGTGAAGATTTTCATTTTTGAGGGGGCTTATGAAGCCTCATGAAGTAGAGGGAAAGAACTGTAATTTATAGCACTCAGAAGAATGCACATCTTAAGACAACGAAGAAGAAATATGTTGAACACTGTTAACCATATATAATGTTTAAAATATAGTTCTGAAAATAGACATTTAATGTATTCACTAGATGGGAGTTAGAAGACCTGAGGTCAGGATTGGTTTTTGCTAAATACATGACCTTGAATCTAGAATATACAAGAATACATTAGTAAAAGGCTGTAAGAGAAATGTAGGTGAGTGTAATGGACTGACTTAACACATAAGTTGAATATTGGTAGGCCAATTTTTCCATCAAGTATATTGAGTATTTTAAAAAATAAATGTTGAACACTCCATTGCTTAAGTGGTTTAAAACTGGACTTCAGAAATTACAACAGTGGTGAAGAATGAATTTTCCAAATTAATTGCTTCTTTTTCTTGATAAATGTAAGCAACCATCTTTAATTAAAAATATTTTTTAATCTGGAAAAGTAGTACATCTTTTCCCTTCTCTGAAAACACATAAAAATCGTTTTATCCCTTTTGGTCTGATTTTTCTTGCACAACATGACAAATACTAGGTTTAAAAGAAAAGTATATCAGATTATTTGCTGTCTTGGGGAAAGGGAAGGTAAGAGAGGAAGAAAATTTTGGAACACAATTCTAACAAAAATGAATGTTGAAAACTATCTTCACATGTATTTGGAAAAATAAAATACTATTGAAAATTAAAAAAAAAACTTTTAAAAATTGAAGGTGGAAGGTTAGGCCAAAGAAGATATGAGGGAAAAGAGAAAGCATTTATTTAAGTGCTTACTATGTAAGACAACTAAGTTGCTCAGTGGATAGAGCTTGGGGCCTACAGTCAGAAAAATCTCCACCCAAATTCTGCTTTACCTACTAGCCGTGTGACCCTGAGCAAGTCACTTAACTCTGTTTGCCTCAATCCACTGGAGTGGTATATGACTAAAAAACAACTATGTCAGGCACTATGCTAGAAACTTAACATATATTATTACCTCATTTGATACAACAGTGATAAAAGGCAGGTGCTGTTATTAACTCCATTCTCTAGTTAAATGAACTAAAGGAGGCTAAATGATTCATGTATTTGAAGTTATATTTGAACTCAAGTCTTTCTGACTTTTGGCCCAACATCTTATCCACTGTGCCACCGAGATGCTTCTATGTATAACTTTTTTTATTTTAGTAAAAAATGAAACACTATATTCAAGGACTGAAGGCTGAACAATATTCCCATAAGATTAACAAGCATATTTGAAATGGCTAAAACATCCTCAATTGTGTTTTGACATAGATATTTCCTAAAACTCAGTAATAGGGTTTGTATCATCTTCCCAATCATGACATATTTTCAGAGAATCACAGAGATGGAAGATACTCTATATATCCAGTACAAGACTAAGTAGGAATTCCTTCTACAATATTCCTGACATGGTGCCATCTTGCTTTTGTTTGAAAACTTGCCATGGTAGACAATTTACTATTTCTATTTCAGCTAGTTTGAATTGATTGCTGTTGAGCTTTGTTCATGAAATGTACCTTTTTGAAATTTCTTCCTATTATTGCAATTGAATCCAGAAATAATTTAATGCCTATGTTGCAAATTTATTAGGAAGAATTGAGAAATCTATGTGATCATTTGAAGAGAAGCAAATAGGCTATAATAGAGAAACAGGATATCATAAACCTAATCTTGAAGAAAGTTAAGAATTGTGAAATGGAAGTGAGTTGGCAGTGCATTCCAGGTATGCAAAGGTACAATGCTGGAAGATGGCATGTTGAATTCAGGAAACAATAGGCAAGCTAGTTTGGCTGGAATGAAGAATGACTAATTTAAAAGGACTAATGTTCAATAATTCCTGAGGAAGATAGGCTGGATTATGAAGAGTTTTAAATGCTAAACTGAGCAGCTGGAATTTTATCCTAAAGGTAATGGGAAGCCACTGAAGATTTTTGAGTAGGAAAGTTAAGTAGTTAGATTTATGTTTTAGGAAAATTATTTTGGTAGCTTTATGGAAAGTATATTGGGGTGTAGTGTGGAGTAGAGATAGGAAGTTATGAGTCCAATTGGGAAAGTTGTTGCAATGGACCAGACTGAAGGTGATGAAGTTCTGAACGAGGATAAGTGATCCTGTGAGAAATGAGAGATAGTGGTAGAGATAATATGGAGGCAGAATTGACAATACTTAGCAATTGATTAGATATAAGAGATAAGGAAGTGAAAGACTGAGAATGGCTCATGGGAGGATGTGAACTTGCTTGACTAGAAGGGTAGTAGTATGCTCAACTGAAACTGGAAAATTAGAAGAAGTAAATCTTGGCTGGGTCAGAAGATAATGAGATCTGTTTTGTACATGTTGAATTTGAGATGCTTATGGGTTATCTAGGTAGAAATACTCAATTGACAATTGGTTGATATGGACCTAGAATCCAGTAGAGATAGTAAGGCTGCTTTTTTTTAAGCCTGGGAGTCATTTGCATAGAAATGATCATTGAACCGATGGGAGCTGATGAGATCACTAAAAGAGAAGGTATAATTGAGGCAAGTGGAGGAGTCAGAACAAAGCTTTGGAGTATACTCAAAAGTAGAGGGCAGACTATAGATGATAATCATTCATCAAAGAAAACTAAGAAGTGTTTGGACAGGTAGGAGGAGAACTAACCCCCTGGACTTATGTACAGTGTATCTTGTACAGGACAGTCTTTCAGATATTTGAAAATTGCCATGTCTCTTGAGTCTTCCTTGAACTAATCCTTCTATGACATGCCTCTCTCCCTCCCAAATTATTTTACTGCTTGAATCATCCTCCCTTGAATATTCTCCACCTTGTCAGTGTTCTTCCTAAAATCTGGCTCCAATAAGCAAACACCTATATGTTCTGACCAGAGTAGAGTACAGTGGGAGTACAACCTCCCTTATTCTGGACACTGTTTTTATCAATGCATCTCCAAGTCTCATTGGTTGATGGTATTTTTGGGGGGGTTGGTTGACTTTTTGGGTTTCTACTTTATATTACTAACTGGTTAAATTTGTGCTCAGTTATCAACTCTCTCCCCCAATTTCTTTTCTTTTTTCTTTGACACTGGTATTCCTATCTCACTCAGGCTGGAAGTGCAGGAGCTACTCATGATACCAATCCCATTGCTAATCAGCACAGATTTGACCCACTCTTTTTTCTGCCCTGGGTCACTTTGCCTTCCTTTAAGCAGTCCAGTCTTCCTTTTCTCTTCCTCCTGGAACTTACCATATTTATGCCAGATAATGCAGATACCTGATCAGCATAACCCATTGCAGTTCAGAACTCCAAGTTCAACTTGCACCAGACTCAACCTCCAGAGTAGTAAGGGATATAGGTGTATGTTATCATGTGTCACAATCTAAGTCTTAATTCACATAAACTAACCTCTAGACAACTCTCCTCCAACCTATACTTTTTAAATTTCTTATTAAATTTTGGCCAACCATGCTAACTTATTGAGAGCTTTTGGGATCTTGTTTGTGCAATCCAGTGTGTAAATTAATTCTTTCTAGCTTTACATCATATGAAACTTTGATAAATATGCCTTGATAAGATGCTTAATAAACAACTAGCCTCAAGTCATTGATGAAAATAGTGGACAGAAAAAAATCAATCTCAGCGTCTTTTTCAAAGATGGGTCTGGCTTTCTCGCTTCCCGGCCATCTTGGCGGCAGGTCTCTGGCTGAAGGTCCTCCCGCACCGCAGGTAGGAAGATGGTGGCCGCAAAGAAGACGAAAAAGTCGCTGGAGTCCATCAACTTGAGGCTCCAGCTGGTCATGAAAAGCGGCAAATACGTGCTAGGCTACAAACAGACCCTGAAAATGATCAGACAAGGCAAGGCCAAGCTGGTCATCTTAGCCAACAACTGCCCAGCCCTGAGGAAATCAGAGATTGAGTATTATGCTATGTTGGCCAAAACTGGAGTGCATCACTACAGTGGCAACAACATTGAATTGGGTACAGCATGTGGGAAGTACTACAGAATATGTACACTAGCTATCATTGATCCAGGCGATTCTGATATCATTAGAAGCATGCCAGAACAGACCGTGAAAAATGAGCTGTACAAAAATTATCTTTAATAAACTGGCCAGAACCTCTTTTTTAAAAAAAAAAAAAAAAGATGGGTATGGTAATGCATGGGCATAATACCTACTACTAGGGAGATTGAGGCAAGTGGAATTTTGATCTGCAATGGACTAAACCAATCTGGTGCTCTTTCTAAGTTCAATATCAATATGGTAAACTCTGGAGAATAGTGGGAGTTTGGGGTAGGGAGCCAGGTTATCTAAGGAGAACAGGTCAAACTCCCTGTGCTCATGAGAGTGAGATCTTCTACTTCCAGCCTACATCAGGTAGTAACAGAAGAGAAGAGAAAAGAAATGTCTCTACAGGTTTTTATGGATCCTTTAATTACCATTTTGACAATTATGTCATTTAACCACTTCTAAATTCACTCATCTCTGCTATCACTCAGACTACATTTTTCATGTTGTCCATAAAGATGTCTTGAGAAACTTTATCAAATACCTTACTAAAGTTCACTGTACTATGTCTATGATTTTTCCTGATCTACTTATCTAGTAACCTATTAGAAAAGGAAATGAGATAAGTCTAGTATAGTTTATTTGTGCTGTAACCATGTTAAATCGCAGTGATCGTTACAAACCATTTTTAAAATCAGCTATTCTCAAAATATGGTCTAGGGACCTGCTGAGATCTCTGAGATCTTTTCAGGGATACCCTAAGATGAAAAATATTTTATGAAAAAAAAAGAAAATAAAAAAAGAAAAATATTTTATGATAATACTAATAATTTTTACTTTCTAATATTGTAAATTTTGATAAATATAACCCACATAAACAAAAGTTCTTTGGAGACCTTCAGTAATTTTTAAAGTACAAAAGGGTCCTGAAACAAAGAATTAAACTGTTTTAAATAAACTATTTAAATAATAAGTGACAGAACTTTTCTGGGAATTAAAGTCAGACTTACTGTCTTGTAGTTTGAAGAAATATCTACCTTTTTTTGTCTTGCAAGTTCAGAACAAAATGTGTCTCTTTTCAATTCTGTCACCCCCTCCATAACTGCTCAAAACCCAGCAATACTACTTCAGTCGTCATTGCAAGTTGTTTTTTAACACAAAGAGATAAGAGTTCATCCAGAGTTGGTAACTTGAAGTTACTGAGGGCATCTGCCCTCAATGGGTCCTCATCTTGGATTTTATTAACCACTTAGAAAAACAAAAATCCAAACTACTTCCAGTGTGAAAATCCTCTTCCTGAAGAAGAGAAACAGAAGCAGAATGAATATACAAGTTGTATAGATCTTCATTCTCTCTGTTATCCATTCTCTACTCACTTCCCTACTCTCTAGTCACACCACCGTTCCCAGTGATTGGAAGCTTTTACTATTGTTCAGACTTTGTAATTTTACACCTCGAATCTTTTATTCTTATTCTTTACCCCTATAATATATTTTCATTAACCTTTTTAATATTTGATTGTCTTTCACAATTTTATAATTTATAATTTCCTTTACTCTGATGAAATTATGGATTAACCAAGTAGAAATTTTTGATCTTCACTAATTACTTCACATCTATGTAACCACTTTCCTAATTAGAGCATATCTTGCATGGTGCTGTGGACATAGTAAATACTCTACCAGTACTAGCTAATTGATTAATTAAATGCTACCCATTTCACTTATTCAGCCTTCATTTAACCAACATTTATGGCTTTCTTAATGTGAAAAAGGCACTGTGAGAGATACAGGAAAAAGAATGTGACAATATCTTGGAAACAATTTACAGTCTAGCCATGGAGATGATGCTCACATAACAATAATACATTGTATTATTTGAAAATGCAATAAAAGCTACAAAGTGCTGTGGGAGATCAGAAGAAGAAAAGATTATTTTCATGGAAGAAGTTTGGAGGAACTGTTTCCTGAGGGATGAGTGGAAAGTGGATATATGGAGCTGGTGGCCAAGGGCATTTTAGTGAGGAAGCATTGCAAGCTAAGACATGGAGGAAGGAAAACGTATGGCAAATTTAAAGAATAGTAAATTGCCCCTGTTTGGCAGAAGTGTAAAGTGTTTAAAAGGGAGTAGAGGGAAATAAACCAGGGAGCACAGTTTGGGAACAAATTGTGAAGGGCTTTGAATGCCAAGTTAAAAAGAGGGAGGGAGGAGCTTTATCTGGTAGGCAGCATATTTCATATTCTCTAATAAATGGGATGGTAGTTTTTAACTATGGACCATTTTTAAATCCTGGAATTGTGATGAGATTTAAATATTTATGCCAAAGTCAACTGTAATTGACTGTGATTTGAGTTCTTTCTTAGCTAATTCTCCACAATTTTGTTTGCTTAAGAAATTTCTGAAAATGAAGTTCTGCTTTCAAAGTTATTTGACCTACCAGGATTAGGCTTCTTTTCAAGAAAGCTTTTCTTGTCTTTAATATGGATTGGACAGATTGGAATTCTGAGATTCTGGTCAAGTGAGCTTCACAACATTGATTAGGAAAGCAGGTTATTTTAGCTGGCTAATGTGGCAGCCTTTCACTTCCTAACCATCAAAGATGCCGCAGTTCTTACCTGTCTGTGAATCATGCAATATTGATTAGGCTTCTTTTACAAGAAAGCTTTTATCTGTCTTTAATATGGATTGGATAGATTGGAACTCTGAGATTCTGGTCAAGTGAGCTTCACAACATTGATTAGGAAAGCAGGTTATTTTAGCTGGCAAATGTAGCAGCCTTTCCACTTCCTAACCATCAAAGATGCTGCAGTTCTTACCTGTTTGTGAATCATGCAATATCCTGCCCTCTGAAGTCACAGATAAGAAAGTGGAGTTTGCACTTGAGTACTTGAGTGCACTTGAAATTAAAAAATAATTAATTGTCTTGCAGCTGGTGGCCTTCATGGCTACTGGTACTAATGGTTTCCTAAGAAGCTTTAAATATGAGTTGGATAGATGTTTAAAAAAAAAAAAAAAGAAAGAAGTATTAATAAACTGACTCTGTACTACTAGGGAAAGATAGGGTAATGAGTATAACTATACCCAATCTTCTGCACAGGAGAAACTTCCAGACTTATGAATGATAACAATACTCCATTTGAGCTTTTTTGGGAAGAAAAATTTCTTTCCCCATGTTGCTGATGTAAATTAGTCTGAGTCAGAGATTCATCCTCATAGTTCCATCTCGTTCTCTTATAATGTTTCGTTGCCTGCTTAATATTAATTACCAATGCAATCGAATAAATTTTCTTTACTATGATTTACACTTAAGTAAACGAATTTCTCTTTATAAAAAGGTCACAGTTTTTCAGTTATTTTATATTTCCATCAGGATTCTTTGTCCATTCATTCCCATTCACTTTTTCTCTTATACAGTTGTGGTTACTGGGTATTCTCTTCTCCTAGCTTGGTTTTTTCCCCACTTTGTTATTTCATAAAGATCCTATCAGAATGCTTTATATATGTCATACTTTTCCATCATCATTGGATTGTAGGAAGGAAATAAGCATTTATTAAATGTTTAAGTGTCTAATATGTGCCATGCACTTGTACTAAGTGTTCATTGCTCTGTTATGAATATTTTGCTTAACTATTTCTTTATTTTTAGAGATTTAATTTTATCACAACTGCAAATAATTAGAAATAGGAACTTGAGTTGTGAGAGTTTAGCTCTGTCAATTTAGCAATTTCCTATCACTGAGTTTTTTATCTATAAAATGAAAGGTCTATAAAATAAAAAGATAACCTCCGAGACCTGTAATATATCTATAACAATCTCAAAATGTATAATTCTGAATAAAATATAGAAAATTACCACATTAATTCTTATACATAATACGTTTTGGTATTGACATGGATGTGTGAAAAAAAATTTATTCCTGTGCCAAGTATCTCACTAGACTTTTTTAATGTAGTGACTGGTTAACCTAACTACTACTAATGTAGTGACTGGTTATTTTCTAGTGTTTTCTGCTAGCATCATTCTGAGACTAATCACATAATCACTATCATTACTATACCTGAAAAGTATGTGTAAATGGATTACTTTGTTTTTGACTTACCATCTTTATAAGATCTCAGACCATAACTCCATTCCTTGGCTATCACTCCCCATTATATGTGTGGTCTACAAATTAGAATGAAAGCTCCCTGAGGATAAGCGTTGGCTCAATTTTTTATTTGTATCCCTATCCTTTAATATGGTGCTTGATGTAAATGCTTAATAATATTTTTTCTTCATTATCTTCTCTGAGGTTATTATTATCCCCATTTCATCAGTTGACAAAACTAAGGCAGATAGAATTTAAATGATTTTCCCAGGATCTCACAGTGAATAAGTTTATAGAAGGGGGATTTGAACTAAGATCTTCCATACTCATTCTATCCACTGTGTCATTTAGCTATTTCTTGGAAAGTTGCTTAGAGGCACTAAAAGTTATTATGTATCCATGGTAATATATGTCAGAGGCAAGACATAAACTTAGTTCTTCCTAATTCTAAAACTAATTCTCTATGCACTAATCACTCTACCTCTACTCTGTGCCTATGAAATGTTTAATAGAAGTTTGAAACAAGACCTATGAATAACATGAAAATTTGGACTATATACAAGAAGTATATTTCTTCAAGCAGTTGTAAATATTATTATTGATCTACAACACACACACACATTTTCTTTTTAGAGGAGTTTTGGAAAATATTCTCCCTTTGATACTTCTTATCTATTAGAATTAAGACCAGTAAAATTTTCATTCTGATAGTCAAGGCTTATATTATTTTTCAGGTTATGTTCAAAGCAGTTTTTTTTTTCATTTAAGTGATCATAAATGTTGTTCTTTTACATATGATGCTTATATTGAGTTCCTAGGAAATGGATCTCTTCTATATACAAAAATTAAGGCACAGGAATTTGGAATTTTACTCTCTACATATTTTTCAATATGTCATATTTTTGTAAATAGATAAAATGAGCATGTATTTTATGGTACCTAGTCAGAAGAGCCACCATATTTAAACCTTAACATCATAGTCCCTGATGTGCTACAAAAGGGAATAGAATTGTTTCTGAAGAAAACAAAGATGGAAAGAACAACTGGATTAGACCAGTTTTATACAGCAGAACTATCAAGAAGCAACATAGTTTTAAGGATGTTGTAGAATCAATTCTCAAGATGTCTGAAAGAAAGAGATCATTAGAAAAACCTCAAAGTCAAGATCATCTAGATTCAAGTTCTGCCTGTTGACTCTGTGACCCTGGGCATGTCCACTTAACTTTTCACACCTCAGATATTGAGAATCTAATTACACACACAATTAAACTTCTTATTGGGAGCTCTGTACTCACTCATATTCCTATTTTCCAGTCTATATAAGATTTTTATGGAAATAATTTCTGAACATGTTAAAACCATAACCTTCAATGGAGATGTGAGAAGAGAAATAACATGAATAAGAGAAGAAAAAATTATCTACAGTAGACTTGGAAGCTATAAAAAACATAAGATCCTACTGTTTTTTTTTTATCATTTTTTGCTTACACTGTACTCCCCAACCCCTTGCTTTTTTCCAGCAGAACAAAATACTCCCTTAAAGGCCCCCTTTCATCAAATTATCTCCCAGGCATATTTCAAAATCATATAAGCTTCTTTGAAATGTGTAACAACATAGGGTAACTTTGTTCAGTGAACCTGATTATCACTACAGGGGAGGCATAGAGCAAGGAGAAATATGCTTGGTGAAGTATACTCCACTGTTGTGGGAACTTTCAGCTCAAAATCCAAATGAAAAAAAGAATTCCTTTTGGATGTCAAGATCTAAATAGAACTCCTCTTTGTGGACAATATTGTGCTGAACATACGGAGTAAATCCTCAAACATTATATATCTTCCTACATAAGGGCACTATTTCTCAGAAATTTTTGGCCCATTAACACTGAAAGAAAAAAAGTAGATAAAGAAGCCTATTATCCAAACTGATAACATGTAACTGGAGAGTCACTCACATAGTTAATTCATCAATATACCTTTCTTTGAACAAATAGTATGGATCGACAATTAATTAGGCTAAGAATTAAATAAGAAGAGAGTTTTTAGGAAACTGTGCATGAGTCTTAATAATCCTAGTCTTGTCTGGGAAACAAAGACTTGATTTTGTTAACCCAGAATCACTGGATAGCAAAGTTGAAAAGAGCCTTAGAATCCAATCTGTGACTGAACAATAATAAATAATCATAAATAAAGCATTTTTAAAGCATCTACTTTGTGCAAAGCACTGTTAAGTTCCAGAGATACAAACAGAAAAGTAAGACAATCTCTGCTTTCAAAGGACTTCATATTACAATTAGGGAGACAACACATGGGAAAGGCTTCAGCACAAAGTCAGATGGTAATGTCCCATGATCTTTAGGATTCAGTGGGAAAACAGATGTTAACACTTCTTTAATGTCTTTATTTAATGTCACTATTCCCAGAGCTCTAATATGGTCAAGATGATGGTGGAAGGCTGACTAGCCTGGCAATTGTTTTCCTGTTCCTCAAGATGCCTTGCTGAGTCAGCTGGAATTCTCTTCATATTATACACAATAAGTATTCTTTCAAGTAGCCTATTCTATATTTGAATTGATCTGATTGTTATAGCATCTTTTTTTTCTTAAAACAAGCCTAAATTTTTGGAACTTTCTGTTTTACTCTGAACCAAGAAGAAAAAAGTCTGTTCTCTTTCTCTTTTTTTTTTTTTCATCATGATTGTTCCTATCAAGACAGTGATATCAGAAAATAATACACATAACAAAAACAGAAGAAACATAGATGCATGCATTTACAGCCACATGGAAACTACATGAGAGAGGCTTACATTTTTTTTCTTTCCTCCACCAGAGAGAGTAAGATATTATCTTTTATATGCCCATTCAGTTCTGGATCAGCAACCAGTTAAGAGATTTTTTTTTTGTCACCCCATCGTAAACTAATAAGAAATAATAAGAGAATACCTGTAAATGCCTAGAATCAGACTACCACTCTTCACACATCTGTAGAAGCAATGTTACCATGGTTTCATGTGGATTGATACAAGGGAGAACATAATGTACATGCTCAAAAGAATGAGCCTTTATTGTTTACTTCCCTAATATATCAGCTTATTTAACTAATCGTACATGGCCACGACCCTGAGAGCCTTCAACTTTCCTGTAGATGCTCTCCAGCTTTTCAAGTTCTCCCTAAAATGCAGTTGCTAAGAGTAGACATAGTAGTGAAGGTGTAGTCTGACCAAGGCAGAGTTCAGTACTGTAGTCCTAGAGACTCTTCTTAATCCCAGCTTTAAATTGTTCTAATTTTTTTGGTTGCCATATCACAATGTTGACTCATAATGAGCTAACTCATATTGAGCTAGTTGTCTATTAGAATCCACCAGTCTTTCTCAGATGATTTATATTTAGTAATGCCTTTTAATCCTTATACTTGTGAGATTGATTTTTAGAATCCAAGTATGTTCCTGTTAAATTTAGTCTATTTCTAATCTATCAAATTAAAAAAAAATTCTGTTGGTGTGTCCTATTTCTTCTCCGTAGAGTCCAATGGATTTCTCCTCTTTCCAAGTATATTTTTATGACAAAGGGAATTTTTTAACAAAGGAGAAAAAATCAAAACAATACAGACAAAAGTCAATGAAGGAGTAGGTTGGGGTTTTTTTCTCATATCTCTTCCTAAGTCCTACTTGATCTTTATGATTTTGTTACATTTTCCTTTGATTTTTTTGATTTGCCATTATTCTTTTCATTCACATTGTTGTAATTATTGTGTATATATTTTTTCTTGGCTCTATTTTCAATATTCTGCATCAGTTCATTTAGAGCTCTCCATACTTCTCTATATTCATCACACGTAAGTTCTTATAGAACAGTAGTATTCCTTTACATTCATCAAGTTGTTTTTTGATCTTGATTCTATCATCAGTATTTTACTAATAATGCTGTGTTGCTTTAAGTCATTAAATGCCACTGTTTTTAAAGAGGTAAGTTGTAGGATACCCAAAGCCAAGAAGTTCTTGAAACATATTCCCAATGAAGAATTGTGAAGAAGTCATGTAAAGTATAACTTAAGAGAGATCACTTATCCCTTAAAATGGAGATGACTGTCATATAGTGACAGTGAGGAGTAATTCATAGATAATCTATGTACTATTGGCATCCATGTTGGGTAACATTGTGGTGGAAATCCTAAGAGATATATTAGAATGAGAATGTGTGAATGGATTTCAGTCTATACCAAGGGAGGTACAGATACTTACATAGATGAGACTACAAATCACTTGATATATAGGAGTATCCCATCAATGTATTTCAATTTATTATAAAATTCCCCCTCCTTTTTTACTTATGAAACTAGCAGAATGCAGTTAGAAATTTAAAATTTACTGAGATATTTAATAGATAATTATTTTTATTATGTTTTTACTGTGTACCAGAAGCTGCTAAGAAATAGAGGTAGATAAAGAAAATAAAAAGGAACAAGTTCCACAAAGATCTTATATTTATAGGGGAAGACTGATGATTAGCTTTAACCTCTATCTGGTCTTCATTTGGAGACCTGTTATGAATTGGGTAGCAAATTAGCAGTATCCTTTGCTAATGATGCTAATTATTATTATTATTATGAATGAAGTTTATGTAGAATTTTAAGGTAAGCAAGATTATACACACACACACACATATATATATATATGTGTGTGTGTGTGTGTGTGTATAATCTTGCTTGAATCTCACACCCTTAAATTACAGGTTTTTATACTATTGGTATTATTCAAGCAATTAGTCAACAGTGCCTACAGATACTGTGCTAGGTTCTGGGATGCAGAACTCAAAATAAAATAGTCTTTGTCTTCAAGGTATTTTTGACTACAATCAGGGCAGGCAACATATATGATTACATGCAAAATAATTATAAGGTAATTTGAGGAGGGAGGGAGAGTTGTAGCATTTGAGGGACTAGGAACAGTCTTAATTGGAAGTAATACTTGAACTGAACTTTGAGGGAGATATAAGAGATCTACTTAGAAAAAGAGGGAGTGAATTCCAGGCACGGGGAATAGTCTGTCCATAGACATTAAAATATTAGATGAATGTTGTACATAGAGAATAGCAAGAAAACCAGCTTGCTGCCCTTAGGGTATGTAAAGGGGAGGAACATATAATAGGAGTCAAAGGTAGTTTGATGCTGTGCTGTGTGGGGTATTACATGCCAGAGAAGAGTTTGTGTTAGGTCCAAGGCCCTGCAGTTTACTGAATTTTGGAGTGACAAGGTCAACTTTAGGAATATCACATTGGCAGCTGTATGGAGGATGGAATGGAGGGAAGAGAGACTTGAGACTGGAAGGACAATTAAGAGACTGTTTTAGTCCAAAGGAAAAGGGACTATGGTGTGAAACTGGGTGGTGGACATGTGGGTACAGAAAAGAGAATGAATACCAGAGATTATTGGAGGTACAATTGACAAGGTTTGGCAACTGATTAGATGATAGGATAAAGGAGAATTAGGAGTTGAGAATTATCTCCATGCATGCATGTATTCTATATATCCATGGACCTTTGTGGAGGAATTGTGATCACTTCTATTATATAATACTTGGGTTGACTTACATCCTTTTTGGGCAACAATAAACTAGTAGATATAGAGAAATTGAGGATTGGGGTGATGATGGTAATGAAATTTGTGGGGGCAATCTGCTGGAATACTGAAGAGTAGAGGGTCTGGAAGTCACAATAAAGATGGAGCATAAGTTGTAAGATATGGGGAGAGATGAAATGATAGGCATTTTCTTTTGATAAAGGAATTTCAGAATTATTGATCATGGAAGAACACTTGCAGGTAGAGTGATGATAAAATCAAAGATATGATTATCTCTGTGTTTGTGTGTGAGGTAGAGTGAAAGAATAAATTGGTTGGGTAGATTGAGGAAAATTGAGGAACTGAGAGTTCAGGGTTCCCCAATAATTCTGGGGAACTCCAAAAACTATTTTGAATTTCCCTACTACAAAAGCAAGGGCTAGGGTAGAGAGGAGGACTGAAATCTTGACTGAGAAGGGAGAGAAAATGAACTGAGGACTTTTTAGAGAAGAGCCAAGAAGGTGAATTCTTTGGTCCACTGAACTTCAGAGAAGGGAGGTTGCTGAGAGATAGTATTTGAGGCAGGGTATAGTGATAGCAATGGGAGGAGCAAGGAATATGCCAATTCCCCTTGTTGGACCAGTATATTGGTTGGCCATGAGAAAAGGTACCATTAATACTGCTGTAAAGAATGGCCAGATTCTTCAGCTAAGGAAATTAAAATGCAGGGAGTTTAAGGGAATTGTCCATGGTCACACTACTAATTAGTAAATGAATATATAACAAATACATAAAAATTTGAATCCAAGTTTTCATGACTCCAAGTCCAACACTTATAATATATATTCATTATTGTTACATTCTTAGTGTCTGATTTGCTTCATCTTTCATTGTTAAATTATTCATTAAAAAATAAACTCCATGCATGGGAAAACTGCTCTAGGTTGGTGTGTATGAACATAATTAGCATTTGACCTGATTGCTTATTATGTCCTTCCCATGAAGCTTATATAGAGATTTAAAGCATCAGAATGCAGATCTGGATCCCAATCATAGGTTATTTAAGAAAAATTAAGCCATATTAAAAGCCTTGAAAATTGACAATTTTCTCTCAGCTTAAAATAGAGGGAGCTAAATCTCTTTTAAAAAATGTGTGGTTTATGACAGTCCAGCTGCTTTTGTGTGTGTTTCATTTAAATGTAAATTGATCTAAAGACTCTTAAGAAGATCTCAGAAGGTAGAGGATTTTAATTTGAATGGAGTAATTTTCTTTTTGTTTCATACATATTGAAGTAAATTTTTTTTTTTTTATGTAGTAAGGAAAGAAAAAAAATCCAATTAGCACCACTGTTCTTTATCTAAGAAGTTTTTTTTTTTTTTTTTTAATAGGTCTATCAGTTTTCGGTCATGAGCAATGCTTTCTAAGAAAATATTTATTTTAAAAGAAACTTATCTTGAATATTCTAAGACACATCACAGATGTGGTGCCCCATGTTATTATCTTATTGTACCTTGTATTGGTTCCATCTTATTGTTCCAAGGGAAGCAATTGTACTGCTAAATCAAATAGGGTTAATGACACACCTTTCCAAGTACTAAAATTTTTTAGTTGTTAAGAAAAACACTGTTGAAGTTAAGAGAAATGTAGATTAAGTTGAAGAGAGGAAATATATATATATATTAAAAGTCACTGATAAAGATTAATTTGATACTTTATTTATAAATTATTTCCCAGTAGAAACATGTTGGAGTTTTCGGGTTAAGGGAGTCAGAGTTAAATTCAGTAGTGGTTGAGAGTGTTCTGTTAACAATTTACACATAGAGCTAGCTCACCTTGTCACCTTTGAGCCAGAAGATAGAAATTTGAAGCTCATTCAGGTTCATTTGTACAGCCATTTCTGGTAGAGCAGGAGGAGGAAGATACCACAAGTGAGTGTTGAGGCTTGTTCAAGAGATATTCTCTGCTGTCCCAAGCAGTATTTTCCTCTTCCCTGCAATAAAACAAGCCATATTGTGTGAGCCAATGCTGATTGCATATTTCACAGTCCTTTCTGCCTTCAGTCATTGCACTACTAGCCTGTGATTATATTGTAAAACACTTTGATCTTTCTTTATGTAAATGTTAGTACAGTGGTACTGTAATATAAAATGCATACTAAAAATAAAACATTATCTTCTATTGGCATTTCTAAAATAATCTGCAAAGGGAAAATACATATATGTGTGTGTTTATGTTTTATATATATAACCATTCAATAAAGGATTTTAGTTTACTTGATGATAAATATTGTTCAGTATTTATATGGCAGTGATGTCTTCACAAAGAAAGATCTCTTTTCGATAGTTTATGTGTATGTATGTGTGTGTCTGTTATTAAGAGAAATCAGAAGTTTTTTCCTGAAAATTTTAAATTTATTCTTAAGCATTTATTATGTTGTTTGGAGACAAATGCAATTGGAAATGCTTTTTTTTTCTATTTTTGAAAATGTTATTTTTCTCCTAATACCTTATTTTGTATTTTAAAAATAATACTTTAAAATTGTTTTTCAATGTAGGGGGGGGAGAATAAACTTCATTTTTTGAAAAGTCTTCCAATTTGCAGATTCTATGATATAGGGTCAAACAAACTGGTTTGTTCTCTTGATCCTAATCTTAATTTCAGTCTGATTTTTTTCTCCCTTCTCCTATCTCCCTCCTCCCAGGATTCTTGTTAGAGTTTTTTTTTTTTTTTTTCCTGACAAGGAACAGGAAAATGTAGGCAACATTCTTAAAACTAATCATTACTCTTTCTCTTCTCTAGTCCCAACCCCTCCCTTCCAAATCCCCCAAACCATCCCCTATTTTTGATCACAGACTTGTTGGAGCCACTTGGACTACTTAGTTTCTCTCAACCAGCCTAGGATATGGGAAGGATCTGTAATTTACTCAGAGTTGGGGTGGGGGTGGGGGTGGGGGTGGAATGACTGTTCTTTCCCCAAGCTTCTGCTTCTGTTTTTTTAGATTAGGAGGAAAAAAAAAAACAATCTACCCTGTACTACTTGAACTCTGGGAATCAAAACACAATCTCGGGTACCTATTTCTTAGATAAAAATTAAAGTGTTTCCTTATGAATTATTACAGTTACTCTTATTAGATATTTTATAATTGACAGCTTCATTGAGCTTTTATACATGACATCATATTGCAAGCTGAATAGGGGGTTCGAAAATGTGAGAATAGATTAACCTATAAATTGAGAGTAATACACAATTTCATTTTAGTTAATTTCTGTCTTAAAAAAGGACTTCAAAAGAACAATACTGATAGCAAATTAATATGAATGGGCTTCACTCAGAACAGAATTTTTAAAGGTTCATTGGTTAGTAGGCTCCTTCCTGATAAGCTTCAAGAAAATTGTAGTCAAGAACCAGGCTAGGCTGTTGACCTTTTCATTTCATTAAATGCCATCCCACCACCTTTTTAATGTAGCTTTTAAAAAAGCATCCTGTTTTAGCAGATTTTGTTTTTTTTTGGGGGGGGGGTGGTACTCTCTGCAGTAGGTTGTAAGTGGCAAAAAAAGTTTCTATTTTATGCTTAGTTGTTATCAGGTAACTGAAATGCCTTCTAAACCTGTTTTTGGAGTGTTCCCCCCGTGAAACTTGAATCGGTGACCATCTGTCCCCTACTGGTTGATTTCCTGTGAGCTGCCCTTTGTTTCAGTCAAACAATTGATTACCCCTCTTTATAGATAAGACTTCTGTTGACTGCCCTGAATCAGCAGGTTGAGTTTGGGACCTCTCCTTTATTGCTTTCTGGTAATTCTGAGGGTCACTATCATTGTCTTCTGAAAACAATTTTTTTGAAGGTCTCTTTAGGGAGGGATGCTTTCTAAAATGTAATGGAGAGTTAGGACTAGAATAGAAAGTGGATGAAATATTTTTAGATGTAACTCAGAATTTCAACATTTGTTGCCAAGAAATTAAATTGAAGTATTTTCTTCCTCAGACTTATCAAAAATATCTATCTCAGTGGTATCTTAATTATGAGTGGGGAAGAGAATCTAGAACTCAAAAATTTTAAGAACAAATGTAAAAAACAATTTAAGTGTAACTGGGGGAAGATATTAAATGAACAAAATACCCAAAATGTATGTCTCATTGCTTACATTTTTTAAATGAAAGCATATTTTTTTAACAGAACTTAAATTTTCGGACAAATAAGGTTTTGAAGTGCAATATGTACCCAGCCACATTTAGCTGTAAGCAAGATTCTTAGAAACTTAGTTCCTTACCTCAAATATTAAAAAATAATTATGGCCTTTTAAAGAATATGAATGCAGATCAGATTTTTTGGAAGGATGGGTTATATTCTTGGCAGATTACTTTCATTCTCAGAGGTAGCAGAGATAAGTGCGTGGGCTAAAAGTGTCACTTTTCCAGGAGACAAGAACAAATCTCAATGTCAGCATCTTGATGGGTGGTCAAGGGAGCCAAGATAAATCTTCAGAAATAAAAATGATCTTCAGGAGGTATGAAGGAAATTTTAGGTTAACCTTTCAGTTTCATCTCTTACTTTTTTACATTTGGATTGCCAACTAAGACCTTTAGTGCAATTATTTACCTACATTGGTTTTCTAAAACCAATTCTAACTAATAATCCAGGTTTCCAATAAATATTATAGAAATGAATTTCTTTGATATAAATTGATCTTTTTTGTGTGTGGATGTAGGTATGCTCCTTAGGTGGAGCTCAGCAGCCTGAATATAAGGAGGGGGGGGGGGAAGAGAAGATCTATTTATGGTTTAGTTCCTTAGGGACCAAAGTAAGTAGCAGATGTGACCACAGTTCAATGTGATTTGATGTAATTAATTTTTCCTGAGCATGCTACAAAAGTTAATAGCCTCAAATTGCACACAATCTTGGTTTTTAATCCATATGGAGAGCAATCCCATCATACAACTGTTCTCTAATGTTTAGGGGGGTTGGTGGAGGGGAAGCATATTTGTAATGCATTCACTTCCTCCTCCATTTGATCTTGATGGAATCTCAGAAATTATTTTTTGGTCTTGTGTTTGGTTGGTATACAATATATATTGTTAGGAGCAAGATACCATGATTTTTCTGGTTTGGTTAAACATTAGAAGAAAACTGAATTGAAAGGTATAACAAAGAAAACAAGTCCAACATTCCCCCTTTCTTCTCCCTCCCTTTTCTTCTATTCTCTCTCTCCTTCCCTTCCGTGCCCCCCACACCACACCACACCACACACACACACACACACACACACACACACACACACACACAGAGCCTTCTTAATCTGAAGCACTGTAGTTCAGAGAAGTAGTTCTAGGTGAATGGGAGAAAGGTCTTATCCTTTCCTCTTCAAATCTCACCGAGGAATTACGGTCTGCAGGCTTGGTTGCAGATGCCTGGATGCCTGGAAAGTTTACCCTGCCTAGAGTTGTTTTGTTTGGCATAGCTAATCAGGAGCTAGACTGGAATTGCTCATAGCTGTCATTCAGGTTTTGTTTCAAAGTCCAAGGACCTGCTGGGAAAAACAAAGAACTAATGAAAGCTGACTGTATTTAAGGCCTCAAATCTGTGGAGTCTGAAATGATGTCCTGACAGTGGATTCTTATTCTTCTGCGTTCTTGCCGTTTCTAAGGTAACAGGTTTTTAGAGGCTTTCCATCTTCATTGTCAAGTATTTGCTACACTTATTGTTGTTTTTCAGATTAGAGCAATTCAAATGATCTCCTTTGAAATGAAGGGGAAAGAGAAAATAATGGAAATAAAATGTAATGAATCTATTACTTTGGGGGGGGAGGTAAGAGTATGGCAGCTTGAGCAGTATTGTCAGATTTTTTTTGTCTTAAATGCTACCAAATTCATATTTTTAAAAATTTAAATTTAAATAACACCCCCTACTTTTTTCTTTTCTTTTCTTTTTTTTAGAGATTCTCCAATTCACATAAGTTATCATCTGAACTACGAACATAAAATCACTACTGAATTCATTGAAGGTAAATAATAACCCCATTTCTCCCTTCCCATCCTCCACCTCCATTATATTATGGTGAAAAACTATGTTTTTAGGATTTTCTTTCATGTGATTTCCAAGAAACTAGGTTTGCTAGGGGGAAAAATGAAGTTCCACCTCTTGTTTGTGAACATGAAAACTATTAGATGAAATGATGCAGTCTGATGAACTCAATAACAAAAATAATTTGCCTTCTAATATTAGTATTCTCTTACAAGTTTTTTCCTTTAATGGAATAGAATATATTCATATTAACATATTGTAACTGTTTCAAGCTAGAGCTCTCTTTTTTAATCTATATTTTACTTAGTGAGAAGTAAAAGTTTGACAATTATAACCAGGCCTTTTTGGAGATGGTTTTAGGAGCTGAGAAATCTGAGAGTTATCTTAATGATCATGTCATATTTATATATGTTCCCAAGAGTTGTGATGACAAAGTGACTATATATTGACCAAATGTCAACAAGACTGCTTTCCCCAATGGTAATAGTTATAACATTTTTTCTAATATAATTTTAATTCAAAAATGAACAGATAATATGGATTAAAGTTGAGTCCAATAGTATCAGAGTTTCATTCATTATGTCAAGGCTTGAATTGTCTTCTGTTGAGAAATAAAGTGTGGAAGAGAAATCTGGAGTAAAGAGGGAACAGGAATCAGAACAGTATTTAATATATGGAGATGTAATCATTTTAATCTCTGTGCCTTTGCTCTGTTTATTCTGTCTGTCTTCAATGCCCTCATCTTTCCCACTTATCTGAGTCTTGGATGTCTACTCAGGTCCAGGTTGAGTTGTGTTACTTTAAGGAGCCTTCTGCTCCTACTAGGGTTCAAATAATGGAAAGAAATGGTCCACATTACTCTGATCTGGCCCAACTACAGCTGCAGAATTTTGCCTAATTCTGAGTACCACATTTTATGAGGGACATGGGCTGTATCATATCCAGAGGAAAGAACCCAAGATGGAAGAAATATAATATATGAGACTTGTCATAAAGTGATAGAAAGATCATTGGTCTGGCTATTAGAAGAAGTGAGTTTGAGTTTTAGATACATACCAGCTGGGAAAATTCCATAACCTCTTTGAACCTGTTTTCTCATCTGTAGAATGAGAATAATGTTTGCAGGACCTCCCAAAGGATTGTGTAGGATCAAGTACCATTTTTTTTCTTTTTTATTTAATAGCCTTTTATTTACAGGTTATATGCATGGGTAACTTTACAGCATTAACAATTGCTAAACCTCTTGTTCCAATTTTTCACCTCTTACCCCCCCCCCCCCCCCCCCAAATGGCAGGATGACCAGTAGATGTTAAATACATTAAAATACAAATTAGATACACAATAAGTATACATGACCAAAACGTTATTTTGCTGTACAAAAAGAATCAGACTTTGAAATATTGTACAATTAGCTTGTGAAGGAAATCAAAAATGCAGGTGGGCATAAATATAGGGATTGGGAATTCAATGTAATGGTTTTTAGTCATCTCCCAGAGGTTCTTTCTCTGGGCGTAGCTGGTTCAGTTCATTACTGCTCCATTGGAAATGATTTGGTTGATCTCATTGCTGAGGATGGCCAGGTCCATCAGAACTGGTCATCATATAATATTGTTATTGAAGTATATAATGATCTCCTGGTCCTGCTCATTTCCAAGTATCATTTTTAATATAATATGGGATTTTTAGTGAATAAGCTACTTGAAAATGTAAGTGATCATATTTTAAGAGGAGAAACAACTACTTAGAGGATGATAACTATTTTCAAGTATTTCAACATATTTAATGTATAAGTAGACTAATGCTATGTAGTTTTAGAAGAAAAACTAGGATTTATGTGTGGAAGTAACAAAATATAGAGCTGATTTTGGCTTTATAGAAAGAAGAATTTTATAAGAATTATAGTTGCATAAAATAGTATATGCCACTTTACTAGGTAAGGGACTCTCCATTTCTGATTTTCAGAGATCAGATGACTCTTTCAGAGATGTGATATAAAGGATTCCTGCACTGCATAGAAGATTGGATTGTGTCACAGATGTTAAGTTTTCATAATTCTGTTCTCCAGATCACACTAACTGACCTTTTCCTTCTTTAGACACATCTAGCACTCGCAGTCAGTATCACACATTTAGTATTGACTTGGTCTCCAATTTCTTCCAATTTAATGTCTTATTTCCCCCAATTTGATAATAGTTCCTTTGTACAGCTCAGTAATAATTATTAATTGAGAAAGGTGCTGAAGACTGCTAGAAGCAAAAGCTTGCATAATTACTTTGTGCATCATAACAAGTAAAGGTTTTTAGGTATCTTTTTTTTTGTCATTCTTTTCTGTCCTAGTAGCATGGAAATAGTAGAAATATTCATCAAGAAAAATCCTTTGAGGAAAGTAGACTCGTTGTCAGGAAGTCAAACCATTAATCTGAAAGAATGAATTTATCAGAAATGATGACTATGAAAAATTCAGAGAAACTTCAGAAAACTGATATGAATTGATATAAAACAGGAAAACAATTTATGCTGTGACCATAATTTACATTATTATGGCAAGTAAAATAATATCACTAGACTTTAAAATTCTGATCAATGAAGTGACCAAATATAATTTCAGAAAAACAATATGGAATACATTTCCTATTTTTCAAGAAAAAATATGGTAAATTAGAGGGGCTGTTAGGTCATATATTTTCAGACATAGCCAAAGTGTTGATTTGATTATGCATATTTGTCACATAGGAAGATTCTATAGAAGGAAGGAAAGACAGAAATAACAAATATTTATATAGATATATATTGCCAGGCACTGTGATTAGTGCTTTCAAATATTTCATTTTATCCTAGCAATAACTATTTAGGAAGTAAGTGCTATTAACCTTATTTTATATTTGAAAATTTTGAGGCAAATAGAGATTATATAAATTGCCCAGGATTACTCAGCTAATAAGTATCTGAAGTTAGAATTGAACTTGGGTCTTTTTGAATCCTTGTCCAGTGCTCTACCCACTGCTTTTTATGAGGACAAGAGAGTATCATTAGGAAATGACTGATTTTTTCAAAAGAGAAAAGAACAATAATATATATATATATATTTTTAATGAATGTTCCTCCTTATGTATTTAACTGAGTAATAAGAAATTGAATTTGGAAATCTTAATTCTCTATACAATCTCAGAATGGAGATGAATTTGAAGGAAGGAAAGTGCAGAGAGCTATTTATGGGTCATTAAGCCCAATATACATATTGAACTATTACTCTCAGTTTTAAGTAGTAGTAGTAGTAGTAGTAGTAGTAATAGTAGTAGTAGTAGTAGTTAGTAATAGTAGTAACAGTAAAAAAAAAAAAAACTTTCGATTTTTTTTTTTAATTTAATAGCCTTTTATTTACAGGATATATACATGGGTAACTTTACAGCATTAACAATTGCCAAACCTCTTGTTCCAATTTTTCACCTCTTACCCCCCCACCCCCTCCCCTAGATGGCAGGATTACCAGTAGATGTTAAATATATTAAAATATAAATTAGATACACAATAAGTATACATGACCAAAACGTTATTTTGCTGTACAAAAAGAATCAGACTCTGAAATATTGTACAATTAGCTTGTGAAGGAAATCAAAAATGCAGGTGTGCATAAATATAGGGATTGGGAATTCAATGTAATGGTTTTTAGTCATCTCCCAGAGTTCTTTTTCTGGGCATAGCTAGTTCAGTTCATTACTGCTCCATTAGAAATGATTTGGTTGATCTCGTTGCTGAGGATGGCCTGATCCATCAGAACTGGTCATCATCTAGTATTGTTGTTGAAGTATATAATGATCTCCTGGTCCTGCTCATTTCACTCAGCATCAGTTCGTGTAAGTCTCTCCAGGCCTTTCTGAAATCATCCTGTTGGTCATTTCTTACAGAACAGTAATATTCCATAATTTTCATATACCACAATTTATTCAGCCATTCTCCAACTGATGGACATCCATTCATTCCAGTTTTTAGCCACTACAAAAAGGGCTGCCACAAACATTCGTGCACATACAGGTCCCTTTCCCTTCTTTATAATCTCTTTGGGATATAATCCCAGTAGTAACACTGCTGGATCAAAGGGGATGCACAGTTTGATAACTTTTTGAGCATAGTTCCAAACTACTCTCCAAAATGGTTGGATTCGTTCACAACTCCACCAACAATGCATCAATGTCCCAGTTTTCCCGCATCCCCTCCAACAATCATCATTATTTTTTCCTGTCATCTTAGCCAATCTGACAGGTGTGTAGTGGTATCTTAGAGTTGTCTTAATTTGCATTTCTCTGATTAATAATGACTTGGAGCATCTTTTCATATGACTAGAAATAAAAACTTTCGATTTTCAAAGTGCATTATTTCACCTTGATTATTAACTTTGACCTTCACAGCAGCCTTGTTAAGATATCTTGAACCAGATATTTCCAAGATGGTGGAGTGTTCAGTGGATTAGCATAATCACGGTTGCCCCTGGTTCATGAGAACTGTTTTGCCATTGTGAAATTTCATTTGGCATTGCCTTTTTGTTCAGTATTTCACTAGGTTCTGAATTTCTTATTGACTAGGAATTAGTCACAAATTCTGGATTCTAGACTTAACTGAGTAACCTTGGACAGGTTACATACCCACGCTGAACTTTAGTTTCCTATCTGTAATTTGGAGATGATAAGAATCTGCACTCCCTATCTCACCCAATATCAAAGGAAATAATGTAAAAACACTGCTCCATGCAAATAGCTTTAATTGTCAGTCAGAATGCATTTATTAGTCTCTTACTGTATGCCTAGTTAGAGCTGGGGATAAAAACAAAAGCTGTCCCAAGGAACTCAGACAAGAGACAATGTGTAAATAAATAGATACATTCAAGAGAGATGGTAATCAGAATAGAAAACTCTTGTCACAATTCTCCCTATTTCTACTGCTCCTTCTTACAACTAATAGTAATAGTCCACATTAATATTGCACTTTATGATTTACAAAATTTCCTTTGATTTTCTTTGAATTTGCCATAAAGGAATAGCTTCTGTCATTATTGCCCTCACTATTCTTTATATTTCTATAAATCAAAGGCAACAGACATACAGCCCGCAGCAGTCCCAGTCAGCCATAACTAGAGTAAAATGGAATTGGAAAATATTTAACAAAAGAAAGAAAAATACAGTAGAATATAGATAATATTAATGTGATTTTCTTAGTTGATATGTGCCCATAAGGATCCTTATGTATCATTTAGTCTCCCCACTAGCCTCTCTTACTTTCTGAGTTTGTTCTAAGTGATGGCAGACACAAGTGTAGTACACCTGCTTACTATAGCTTGGTGCCTCAGTCAGTACCAAAAAAGTTAAGTGAAAGTTGAACTCCAGCTGTTCATCAGTATAAGTATTAAAGAAGGGAGAAATGAAAGAAGGAAGGAAGGAAAGGAGACAGGGAGGAAGGGAGGGAGGAAAGAAAGAAGCAAGAAGGGATGGAAGGAAAGAAAGAAAAAAGAAAAAGAAAGGGGGGGAAGTAATTATCCATATCCTCAATTTAACTACAGGCAGAACTTATATGTTGGTGAAAAAAAACTTGTATTTCTTGTCTTTAAGCAAGTTGGCCAAAAAAGAAAGTATTTTCATTGACAAGGTTTTCTTTATGGGTATCAGTTAAGAGATTGGTGTCATCATCTTGAAAAACGTTGACCTCTTCTTGCTACCAATGGAAAATGGTCACTCTCA